>NC_140990.1:264694943-265130523 GCF_052327205.1 Somniosus microcephalus | reverse complement strand
CGGTACTGCAGTATACATGAGCTGTAAAAGATAGTTCCTCCCTTAAAGGTATATACATTACAGGTGTCCTAGGCGTATTTACTTTTTGGTCAGACAAAAATTGTTCGGACAGTAGACAAAAAAACGTTCAAAATTCCGCTCATTAGCGGTTGGCCAATCATACGGGGGAAATCCGCTCATTAGCATTGAGTGACGTGAAGGTTGACCAATCCGCGCGCTGCGTCACGGGGGGCGTTTCATGGTGTTTGTGGGCGGGGCCTAATCCTTCAAACTGCCGTTATTCAGGTGAGTGGCGGCCATTACAGACTGGCCGGGCCTGAAGCTCAAAAAATTTCTCTCTCTCTCTCTCTCTCCTCTTCCCTCTCTTCTTCCATCTCTCGCTCTCTCTCCTTCCCCCTCTCTCTCTTGCCGTGAGTGCGGGACCGGCAAAACTGGGGCTTTCCAACGAGCTGTCCCCGACCGCAATCGGACACGGGAGTCCACAGCGAAAGGCGTTCGTCTGCCGCCCAGCCAACCGGGTCCAAAGGCCTGCCGCGTTAACCGTCAGGAACCCCGGGCTCGCTTCGGAGCGCTGGGCACCCGGCCTCCCGTTGTCGGACTGACTCCGTTCTGGTACCGAGGTGAGTCCGGCCGGGCCGGAGGAGGGAGAGGAGAGGGAGGGAGAGGAGAGGGGCGGAGGGGGGGGGAGGGAGAGGAGAGGGGGAGGGAGAGGGGAGGGGGAGGAAGAGGGGTGGGGGAGGGAGAGGGGAGGGGGAGGGAGAGGGGTGGGGGAGGGAGAGGAGAGGGGGAGGGAGAGGAGAGGGGGAGGGAGGGAGAGGAGAGGAGAGGGGGAGGGAGAGGAGAGGGGCGGGGAGGGAGAGGAGAGGGGCAGGGAGGGAGAGGGGAGGGAGAGGAGAGGGGGAGGGGGAGGGAGAGGAGAGGGGGAGGGGGAGGGAGAGGAGAGGGGGAGGGAGAGGAGAGGGGGAGGGAGAGGAGAGGGGGAGGGGGAGGGAGAGGAGAGGGAGAGGGAGATGAGAGGAGAGTGACCAGCCCACCAGTCTCATAACCAGTTTTACAAAAAAGCCTGGCGTTTGTGGGTGGAGCCTAATCCTTCAAACTGCCGTTACTGAGGTGAGTGGCGGCCATTGCAGACCGGCCGGGCCTGAAGCTTAAAACATCTCTCTCTCTCTCTCTCTCTCTCTCCTTCTCCCCCCCCTCTCTCTCTCCTCTTCCCCCTCTCTCTCTCCTCTTCCCTCTCTTCTTCCCTCTCTCTCCTTCCCTCTCTCTCTATCTCTCCTTCCCCCTCTCTCTCTCGCCGTGAGTGCGGGACCGGGAAAACCGGGGCTTTCACATGAGCCGTCCCCGACCGATATCGGACACGGGAGTCCGCAGCGAAAGGCGTTCCACTGCCGCCCGGCCAACCGGGTCCAAAGGCCCGCCACGTTAACCATGAGGAACCCCGGGCTCGCTTCGGAGCGATGGGCACCCGGACTCCCGGTGTCGGATATGCTCCATTCTGGTACCGTGGTGAGTCGGAGGGAGAGGAGAGGGAGAAGGGAGGGAGGGAGAGAGAGAGAGGGAGGGAGAGAGAGAGGGGCCGGGAGAGAGAGGGGGAGGGAGAGAGAGAGGGTGAGGGAACTTCCCGCCGACCTCACAAAATGGCTGCCGCCCTTCTTCACCCGCAGTCTCTCTCTCTCTCTCTCTCCCCCCGTCTCTCTCTCTCTCCCCCGTCTCTCTCTCTCTCTCCCCCCCAGTCTCTCTCTCCCCCAGTCTCTCTCTCTCTCCCCCCCAGTCTCTCTCTCTCTCTCCCCCCCAGTCTCTCTCTCTCTCCCCCCCAGTCTCTCTCTCTCTCTCCCCCCCAGTCTCTCTCTCTCTCTCCACCCCAGTCTCTCTCTCTCTCTCCCCCCCAGTCTCTCTCTCTCTCTCCCCCCAGTCTCTCTCTCTCTCTCCCCCCCAGTCTCTCTCTCTCTCTCCCCCAGTCTCTCTCTCTCTCTCCCCCCAGTCTCTCTCTCTCTCTCCCCCCCAGTCTCTCTCTCTCTCTCCCCCCCAGTCTCTCTCTCTCTCTCCACCCCAGTCTCTCTCTCTCTCTCCACCCCAGTCTCTCTCTCTCTCTCCCCCCCAGTCTCTCTCTCTCTCTCTCCCCCCCAGTCTCTCTCTCTCTCTCCCCCCCAGTCTCTCTCTCTCTCTCTCCCCCCAGTCTCTCTCTCTCTCTCTCTCTCCCCCCAGTCGCTCTCTCTCCCCCCTAGTCTCTCTCCCCCCCCAGTCTCTCTCCTCCCCCAGTCTCTCTCTACCCCCCAGTCGCTCTCTCCCCCACCAGTCTCTCTCTACCCCCCAGTCGCTCTCTCCCCCCCCCCAGTCTCTCTCCCCCCTGTCTCTCTCTTCTCCCCCCAGTCTCTCTCTCAATCCCCGGGCCTCTCTGCCCCCCCCCCCCCCCAGTCTCTCTCTCTTTCTTTCCCTCTCTCTCCTTCCCACACAGACAGACAGACAGACAAACTCATTTATATATATAAAAATTATTTCTACTTTTTTCATAACAACATGCCCTCAAAAAAACCTCAGCACCGCCGGGCACTCCAGCTAGTTATTATATATGTAAATGAGATTACGCCAGACTCCGTGATGGATTGCGGGGAAGGGCCAAAAGTGTCAAGGAATTCGGGGATCAAATTTTGGGACAGAAAACTGACGTAAATGGCTTCCGATCCATTTTGTTGCCAAAAAATTACTTATCCTGGAATTAAGCTGAAAACAGCCTGGAAATTCTAACCCTATAATCTGTATTTTTTTTGGACTTTTATTTTTGTTTTTGCCTTAGTTTTTGCATTTTATTTGTTTTTTCCATCTGTGGTAATTTGGAGCTGCAATTTTTGATGCAGCAGCCAACATTCCTAAGGTGGAGATTCTTCTGGGTGTTCTCTTTCTGCTTGTTTTGGAGATGAAAGAGGAGGGTCTGAGGAGGGACCAGGAGCTGGTTCACGTGCATCATAGAACCATACATGTTTACAGCACAGGAGGCCAGTGGGCCATTGTGCTCTATCCATAGCCTTGTATCTTCCTCAACTTCAAATATGTATCCAATTTTCCTGTAGAAGTGGCAATGGTCTCTTCTTCAATCACTCTCTGTGGCAAAGCATTTCACGCTCCAACAACTCTGTGTTAAGCCATTTCTCTAAATTGCTCTCCTCATTCCAATAAATTGACGGTTACTATCACTTCTCCCAACCACTGTAAATAATCACCATATTCACTATGAAAACTCTTACAAATATTTTTTTAAAACTCTATTAAATCTCCTTTTAAGCTTCAGTGCTTCTGTGGAAATAGTCCATGTATCTCAAGTCTCTCTTCATAACTATAGTTTCCCATCCCTGGCATGAACCTGGTGAATCTCAACAGAATGTATTCTATGGTTTTAATGTCCATTCTATAATGGGAAGCCCAAAAATGCACACAGTACTCCCAGTCCTCCAATTTAAAATTCTAATTTTGATATTGAAATCTCTTCATGGCCTCGCTCCTCCCTATCTCTGTAACTTCCTCCAGTCCTACAACCCTCCAAGAACTCTGCGTTCCTCCAACTCTGACCTCTTGTACACCCCCACTCCCTTCACCCCACCATTGGTGCGGCTATGCTTTCAGCTGTAAGCTCTGCAACACCCTCCCTAAACTTCTCCACCTTTCAACCTCACTCCCCTCTGAGATCCTCCTAAAACCAACTTCTTTGACCAAGCTTTTACTCTCCCTTCCTAATATTTCCTTCCTAATATTTCCCACATTACAACAGTGATTCCACTTCAAAAAGTACTTCATTGGCTGTAAAGCGCTTTGAGAGATGCAGTGGTCGTGAAAGGCGCTATATAAATGCAAGTCTTTCTTTTCTTTGCCCGGCCTCAATTTTTTTGTCTGATTACGCTTCTGTGAAGTGCCTAGGGAGGTTTTCATATGTTAAAGGCGCTGAATAAATGCAAGTTGTTGTTGTTGTTGTGTGCAATCAGTGATCTCTGCTTCTGGGAAAGCCAGCTAACCTGTAGAATTGTGTTGCCCTCCCACATTGCTGCCATGTGCCATGGTGAAAGTGATGACACTGTTGACTCTGCTGCATAATACATCAATGACCTCCTTGATACATTTGTGGCAACAAAATGATTGACATTCCAGTGCTAGCCTGAAAGGAGTCAGACGTATAGAAATTGGATGCCATGGCCTTGAACTGTCACTGGAAGCGCTGTATAAGATGTTAGATCTTGTCGGGAACTCTTTCTGAAGGTAATGTCACAGCCTCCGCACTAAACCTTAGCCTTCTTAGGACATATCGCTTCCATCATTTCTGGATAGCTGTGTCTGGTACAGTGGATCTGTGTGTTACATACCAGTGGGAGAAGACAGTACTCCTTGCATCTCAGCTGTTCTTGGTGATCCTCCTCTGCCAACTGCAGTACTACTGGAGCACTGTATTCAAGCCCCATGAGTAGATTTCAGCTGAAGCATACAGCAGCTCACGTTACAGTCAGCAGGCAAGTAACCAGGCTGCAGCTGACATTAATTTCCAGACTTATTTATCTAGGTGTTAGAAATTGCTTTGTGTCAAGTGTCCCATCAAAAGTAATCATAATATCTCTGGGCCATTGTCTGATTAGGATATGTTAATATTGGAGATTAGTCAGGACAATGGGGAGTAGCAATGAGTTGGCTACATCCCATGTGAGGTGCTAATATCAGGGATTGGCCAGAACAATGGAAGCACCTAAGCTAACACATAGCATAAGAACATAAGAAATAGGAGCACGAGTAGGCCATTCGGCCCTTCGAGCCTGCTCCGCCATCCTCAAAGCCAGCACTAAGCTCATGGTCTACAGAGCAGCAGTGATACCCGCCCTGCTGTATGCCTCAGAGACATGGACCATGTACAGCAGGCACCTCAAAGCACTGGAGAGGTACCAATGCAGCCTCCGCAAGATCCTGCAAATCAATTGGCAAGATAGGCGCACCAACGGCTGTGTTCTCGCTCAGGCCAACATCCCCAGCATCGAAGCTTTGACCACGCTCGATCAGTTCTGATGGACGGGTCACATCGTCCCCATGCCCGATACGAGACTCCCAAAACAAGCGCTCTACTCGGAGCTCCGACACAGCAAGAGAGCCCCAGGTGAGTAGAGGAAACGTTTCAAGGACACCCTCAAAGCCTCCTTGAAAAAGTGCAACACCCCCACTGACACCTGGGAATCCCTGGCCAAAGACCGCACAAAGTGGAGGAGAAGCATCCGGGAAGGCGCCAAACACCTCAAGTCTCTTCGCCAGGAGCAAGCGGAAGCCAAGCGCAAGGAGTGCACGTCAACCCAAGCACCCCGCCCGCCCGCCCCTTCAACCACCGTCTGCCCCACCTGTGACAGAGACTGTAGGTCCCGCATTGGACTCATCAGTCACCTGAGAACTCATTTTTAATGTGGATGCAAGTCATCCTCGATTCTGAGGGACTGCCTAAGAAGAAAGAAGGAGTGTCACATTAACTATCTGGGATTGTCCATGTCATCTCCTGTTCCTTTGTAATGTCAAGGCAGGATACGTAAGGTTAAATTGATTAGCAGTTAAACTATCAAGATGGCTATTATGTCAGGATCAATATACATTCTGGGCATCATGTGATATGACTCACATTAAAGGGGAAGGTACTTTAAGGATGCCTGGAAGGTTTTTTGAACATGTGACAGATGGGTAAAAAGAGGGAAACAAAAGAACAGGTAGCAGCCTTCTTGTAGTTAGAGCTCACAGGACGGTCGGAAGTCCAACACCTACGGAGGCCAAGTTTGATCACCTTGGGTCTGCAGGAAATCAGGTTGTATGAGTTTATTGTAGAACCGTAATAGTTATTATACTATTGGTATCTGAGTAATAAACTTGCATTTGGACAATACGTTGGAGCCTGAACTACGAGGAATCATTTAATTGAGTTAAGAGATTTCCTTACATTAGGTAGGGGAAAATTGTTGAATACTGCTGTCTACTGATTGTACTTAGACTTTTGACAGCTTCTGTTTCATAAATAATGCTTCTTTAAATTTTGACAAAACTTGTAAGCAATTTCCTTTGAGTGGGGAAATTTAGCCATAGTGTCTAAGGTCATCAGCTTTTGTGCATGAAATGTGCATTAAGGTGCAGTAATTCTGAGTGAGCATTAATAGAGCACATGCTAACTTTTGTCCACATCCCTAAAATTGCATCTGGGAGTAGCATGGGTTAATGTACTGACTTGGGGTAAATGTTACTTTGTTTTTTAATCATTTGTTAAGCAGAAAGTAATGGGGAGTGTGCATGGTTTTTGCAGGATTTTTTTGATATTGTACATTGTGTTACTTTTGCAGAACTGAAGCTGCTGTAAAGACAACAGAGGGATCTGGCAGAATTTAATAAGTAAGCAGAACAGGAGCTAATTTATGGAACTAGTTAGGAGAGTCTTTTGATAAACACAGCAGCATAGGTGTAGCTTTCAGTCTCTCTTTGCTGGATACTTGGAGGAAGAGCTATAACAACAGATGACCTGGGCAGTTTGAAGGTATAAAGGGTAAACCTTCAGGACTCATTAGTACTAATGCATCATCATGAGGTGTCAGACCTCAGTGAGGAACATTGTGTAATAGAGGCTGTGATTTCACACAAATTGCCCTGTCGGCATCTGCAACCATAGCTGTTGCCATTGAGCAACATGTGGACAGTACTCTCAATGGATGTGCAAGTGACCACTGTTTTAAATATGTATTCCACTGTTTCATTCCAGGCACCAGAAAAAAACATCAGTTGAATTAACCAGTAGTTCACCACTGCATCATAGCAATACCATGACATACAGCTGCATATGTTGAAACCAATGTGTAGCACCAAATGGAGAGACAACCCAATTTTTCAGTCCATGACGTTTCCTGAATACAAGGCGTCATTGGTTGCACTTTCATACCATTTGTGTATATTTAGGCAGTGCCTTCTGCTTCATTACTGCTCCCTTAATGTACAGATAGTATCTGACCACTGGCAAAACATCATGCAAGTGAATCATTGTGTTCTGGAGAGTGTATTAGTGGTTCTACCAGGTGTATTCGCGTGAGTCATGGCCCATCAGTATTCTATTCCCAGGTCAGGTAGGATAGCTGGTGAGCACAATGCTGAGGTTGTTTTCCCTCAGAGCAATCACAAATGTCTTGCTAGCATAAAAATATTGCAAGAATGAGAAATTCATGTATACAGCAGGATAAACAAATTAGAGAGGGACACAGGGCCTCTGTGGGGAAAAAACATTTTTCAACCTTATGCCAACTTCATTGGAAAATCCACAGGTTCCTTGTGAATTTAAAGGCTTATCTTTCAAAGAGTTGGTCACAAAAAATGAAAATCTTCAAAGGAGCTATTTACAGATCTGTTTCTGTAAATGGTCCTGTAGAAATATAAAGGCTTTGAAGATCAAGACTCTTGCCAAATAATATTACTCATTTTAGAACCGATTGCTGTTAAAAACAACTTTGCATAAAATGAAAAATTGTTTTGCTGCTAAAACTAGCAGCACAGCAGCCAAGGAGAGAAACTTCCCCAGCACTCATTCATTAGAATGAGAAAAAGCATTCAGTGTTCTCTGAAGATTGAATTAACCAAAAAAACTGGCACTGCAATTGACCACATTTTTAGCTAGGTCACTTTGCATTATAGTGCAAAGCTAGTATTGCTTTTTAGTTAGATAGCAGGGTTAATGAAACTTTTAGGCAGCATGAATGTGTCATGCTTGCTTTTAGTTAGATTATAAAATTGGGCCATTAATGCAATTCACAGCCTATCACAGAGGATCTCGTGGGTCTTAATTACTGTGCAGCCACGCTTTCATTGAAATCTACAGTTCCTCATCATTTACCTTAAGTCTCAGCGGGATCATTTTGCATTTATCCATCTGAGTTGCAAATACACAAGTTGGGGATAATTTTTGCACAGTGTTTATCAGGCGGGTGGTGGGCATATGATGCGCCTGCCCTAAGGAATGAGCGATGTGCCCGTATCATTGTCAGGGCTCGGCCTAATTTAAATGAATCTGGCAAACTGCCAGCACAAAACACACTCCCTATAGGCAGCTCGCCAATCTGGGGGTGGGAAATCCAGCAAGGAGGGCAATTTGAAGCACCTTAAAGGTGTAAGTGGAAAGTGTCAGGACTGAAAGGGAGCAACAGTTTATAGTGGCAGGGAAATATTTTGCAGCACCTACAGCAGCAAGGAGATTAGAGATTAGAAGCCTTTAAGGCTCAAACCCACAAGCGACTACAGAAAAATGATTGCTGAAACATGCTTCTAGCTTTCCCTGAGTGCAGTTAAGGGTCCCTTTAAAGTACACTCAGATTGACTGCCTCCCAACTTCGACCTCTCATGGTAGGCATATTCGGTGGGAATTTTGCGGCGTCGCTACAGCATTGCGCCCCGATTTCCTTCGCCTCCTGTTAGCGCCCCCGGGGGCGCAAATGGCTTTGCGACTGGGTGCGGCGCTGACATCGACACCCACCAGCCTTGCCGCAGCCACTGGGGATAGACTACATAGGAGCAGTAAATTAGGAAAAGGCACTGTAAAGAGGGGAAGTAAGGGTTTGCACAAGGGTGATTAGATAATATTGTTGTTGTTGTATATATGTATTTACTGAATGTTGATAAAATTTATTAATTGAATTTTGCAGAATTTGTGCTGTCTCTCATTTCAGCTTTGCGCTGTGATATGGCATGCAGAATGGATTAAATGATGGGGATGTGGTGAGCAACCGGGATGTAGGGTAGAATTTATTGGAATCGCAGTCTGATGAGGCGGTCATGGACTGCCCTTCCAGAAGGCCGATTGAGTGACTGCCTCCTCCCTCGCTGCTGTCCCTCCTCCTCCTCCTCTTCCTCCTCCTGAGGTGGTCCCACTATGCCTGGTGGCAATGGCTGGGCCCTCATGATGGCCAAGTTGTGCAGCACACGCAGCACACCATGACGAAACTGGACACCCACTCAGCCGAGTACTGGAGGGCTCCTCCCGAGTGATCAAGGCAGCGGAACCATTGCTTGAGCACTCTGATGGTCTACTCAATGATGTTCCTGGTGGCAGCATAGCTCTCATTATATGAATGCTGGGCAGGAGTGTTGGGGTTGCAGAGGGGAGTCATGAGCCAGGTGGAGATCGGATAGCCCTTGTCTCTGATCAGCCAGCCGTGAGCTTGATGTGGTAGCTGGAACAGAGCTGGCACACCAGCCTGGCGCAGGATGAAGGCATCGTGGCTGCTGCCAGGATAGCGGGCATTGACGGTGCGGATTCGCTGTCTGTGGTCGCACACCAACTGCACATTAAGTAAGTGGTAGCCTTTGCGGTTACGGAAGACCTCAGGCTTGTTATGGCGTGCCGGTAAAGTGACGTGGGTGCAGTCAATGGCGCCCTGCACCATGGGGAAGCCCACTATCCTGGCAAAGCCACATGCACACTTGTCCTGCTTCTATCTGGTGATGGGGAAGGAAATGTAGAATCATAGAATAGTTACAGCTCGGCCTGCGAGCCCATGCCGGCTTTTTGGAACAGCACTTCAGCTAGTCCCACTCTCCCGCCCTTTCCCCGTAGTCCTGCAAATTTCTTTCCTTCAGATACTTATCCAACTCCCTTTTGAAAGCTGTGATTGAATCTGCCTCCACCACCCTTTCAGGTAGTGCATTCCAGATCATAACCACTCGCTACGTAAAAAGTTTTTTTTTTACATCGTCTTTGGTTCTTTTGCCAATCACCTTAAATCTGTGTCCTCTGGTTCTCGACCCTTCTGCCAATGGGAACAGTTTCCCTCTATCTACTCCGTCCAGACCCCTCATGATTTTGAACACCTCTATCAAATATCCTCTCAATCTTCTCTGCTTCAAGGAGAACAACCCCCCAGCTTCTACAGTCTATCAACGTAACTGAAGTCCCTCATTCCTGGAATCATTCTCGTAAATCTTTTCTGCACCCTCTCTAAGGCCTTCACATCCTTCCTAAAGTGTGGTGCCCAGAATTGGACACAGTACTCCAGTTGGGGTCGAACCAGTGTTTCATACAGGTTCATCATAATTTTCACACTTTTGTACTCTATACTTCTATTTATGAAGCCCAGGATCCTGTAAGCCTTTTTAACTGCTTTCTCAACCTGCCCTGCCACCTTCAATGATTTGTGCACACATACCCCCAGGTCTTTCTGTTCGTGCACCCCCCTCAGGATTGTACCATTTAGTTTATATGTCCTCTCCTCATTCTTTCTCCCAAAATGTATCACTTAACATTTTTGTGTTAAATTTCATCTGCCACGTATCTGCCCATTTCACTAGCCTGTCTATGTCATTCTGAAGTCTATCATTCTCCTCCTCACTGTTCACTATACTTCCTAGTTTTGTGTCATCTGCAAATTTTAAAATTGTGCCCTGTACACCCACATCCAAGTCATTAATATATACCAAGAAAAGCAGTGGTCCCAGAACTGAGCCCTGGGGAACACCACTGTATACCTTCCTCCAGTCCGAAAAACAACCATTCACCACTACTCTCTGTTTCCTATCACTTAGCCAATTCCGTATCCATGCTGCCACTGTCCCTTTTATTCCATGGGCTTCAACTTTGCTGGCAAGCCTATTATGTGGCACTTTGTCTAACGCCTTTTGGAAAACCATGTACATTACATCAACTGCATTACCCTCAACAACCCTTTCTGTTACCTCATCAAAGAACTCAATCAAGTTAGTTAAACATGATTTGCCTTTAACAAATTAACAAATCCGTGCTGGCTTTCCTTAATTAATCCACACTTGTCCAAGTGACTGTTAATTTTGTCCCTGATTACTGTTTCTAAAAGCTTCCCCACTACCGAGGTCAAATTGACTGGCCTGTAGTTGCTGGGTTTATCTTCACACCCTTTTTTTGAACAATGCTGTAACATTTGCAATTCTCCAGTCCTCTGGCACCACCCCTGTATCTAAGGAGGATTGGAATATTATGGCCAGTACCTTCATGATTTCCTTCCTCAATTCTCTCAGCATCCTAGGATGCATCCCATCTGCTCCTGGTAACTTATCTACTTTAAGTACAGCCAGCCTTTCTATTACCTCCTCTTTACCAATTTACCTATCAAGTATCTCCACTACCTCTTCCATTGCTATGTCTATGGCAGCATCCTCTTCCTTGGTGAAGACAGATGCAAAGTACTCGTTTAGTACCCTCTGCCTCCTTTTTGGTCCCTAATCGGCCCCAACCCTCCTCTTACTACCCTTTTACTATTTATATGCCCATAGAGGACTTTTGGATTACCTTTTATGTTGGCTGCCAGTCTATTCTCATACCCTCTCTTTGCCCCTCTTATTTTATTTTTCACTTCTCCTCTGACCTTTCTATATATAGCCTGAATCTCAGATGTATTTGTAACCTGACATCTGTCATACACGCTCTTTTTCTGCTTCATCATATTCGCTATCTCTTTCGTCATCCACGGAGCTCTGACTTTAGTTGCCCTGCCTTTCCCCCTAGTGGGAATGTACCTGAATTATTTCCTCTTTAAAGGCAGCCCATTGTTCCATTACAGTTTTGCCTGCCAATCTTTGATTCCAGTTTAACCAGGCCAGATCTGTTCTCATCCCACGGAAATTGGCCTTCCCCCAGTTAAACATTTTTACTCTAGATTGCTCCCTGTCCTTTTCCATAGCTAATCTAAACCTTATGATACTATGATCACTGTTCCCTAAATGTTCACCTACTGACACTTGCTCCACTTGATCTACCTCATTCCCCAGAACCAGATCCAGCAATGCCTCCTCCCTCGTCGGGCCGGAAACATACTGATCAAGAAAGTTCTCCTGAACATACTTCAGAAATTCTTCCCCTTCTCTGCCCTTAACACTATTATGATCCCAGTCTATATTAGGATAGTTGAAGTCCCCCATTATTACTACTCTATAGTTCTTGCACCTTTCTGTAATTTCTCTGCAAATTTGCTCCTCCATATCTTTCCCACTATTTGGTGGGCTATAGAATATAGTCCCTTCTCTTTCTGTAGAGAGCCTCTGTGACCTCCCGGATGCAGCAATGGATGGCGAACTGCGAGATGTTAGCTATGTCTCCTGCTCCAGACTGGCAGAGAAATTGAGGGCGACGGTGACCTTGACTGCCACTGAGAGCGCTGTGGTAGTCCTGATCTGAGGCTCGAGGTCTGGCTGCAGGAGATGGCAAAGCTCTGTGACCACGTCCTTGCTGAAGCATAGCCTTCTAAGACACTGCTCCTCAGTGCTCCCGGAATACCCTGGGAGGGCAAGGCCTCTTGTTGAGAGCCCTGTTGGCCCTCCTCCCTCTGGCCACATTTTCCAATCTCATTGTTAGTAGAAAATGCTGGAAGTGGTAGGGGTTCTTCTTTATATTCGTTCATGAGATGCGGGATTTTTGCCCATCCCTAATTGACTTTGAGAAGGTGTTGGTGAGCCGCCACCTTGAACCGCTGCAGTCCGTGTGGTGAAGGTACTCCCACAGTGCTGTTAGGGAGGGACTTCCAGGATTTTGACCCAGTGATGATGAAGGAATGGTGATATATTTCCAACTCAGGATGGTGCGTAACTTAGAGGGGAACTTGATGATGGTGTTTCCATGCGCCTGCTGGCCTTGTCCTTCTAGGTTGTAGCGGTCGTGGGTTTTGGAGTTGCTGCAGTGCATGTTGTAGATGGTACACACTGCAGCCATGGTGCGCCAGTGGTGGAGGGAGTGAATGTTGAAGGTGGTGGATGGGGTGCCGATCAAGCGGGCTGCTTTGTCCTGGATGGTGTCGAGCTTCTTGAGTGCTGTTGGAGCTGCACTCATCCAGGCAAGTGGAGAGTATTCCATCACACTCCTGACTTGTGCCTTGTAGATGGTGGAAAGGCTTTGAGGAGTCAGGAGGTGAGACACTCATTGCATAATATCCAGCTTCTGACCTGTTCTTGTAGCCACAGTATTTATGTGGCTGGTCCAGTTAAGTTTCTGATTCACCAGGCTGATACCTGGGATGGCAGGAATGACGTATGAGGAGAGATTGTGTCGATTGGGCTTATACTGACTGGAGTTTAGAAGATTGAGAGGGGATCTCATCGAAACCTATAAAATTCTGTCAGGCCTGGACAGACTAGATGCAGGAAGGAAGTTTATGATGGCCGGGGAGTCCAGAACCAGGGGTCATAGTCTAAGGATAAGGGGTAAGCCATTTAGGACTGAAATGAGGAGGAATTTCTTCACCCAGAGAGTGGTGAACCTGTGGAATTCTCTGCCACAGAGGGCGGTGGAGGCCAGTTCATTAAATATATTCAAGAAAGAATTGGATATATTTCTTAAGGCTAAAGGGATCAAGGGATATGGGGAGAAGGCAGGGACAGGGTACTGAATTTGGATGATTAGCTCACTGAATGGCGGAGCAGGCTCGAAGGGCCGAATGGCCTACTCCTGCTCCTATCGTCTATGTTTCTATGAGACTTCATGGGGTCCAGAGTCAATGTTGAGGACGCCCAGGGCCACTCCCGACTGTATACCACTCTACCACCACCTCTGGTAGGTCTGTCCTGTCGGTGAGACAGGACATACCCAGGGATGGTGATGGAGAAGTCTGGGACATTGGCTGAAAGGTATGATTCTGTGAGTAGGACTATGTCAGGCTGTTGCTCTCCCAATTTTGACACAAGTCCCCAGATGTTAGTGAGGAGGCCTTTGCAGGGTTGATTGGGCTGGGTGCGCCGTTGTCGTGTCCGTAGCCGGTGCAGAGATCGATGCCGAGTGGTCCATCCCGTTTTATTCTTATTATTGTCAACTGTAGTGATCTTGCTCGGCCATTTCAGAGGGCAGTTAAGAGTCAACCACATTGCTGTGGGTCTGGACTCACAGCAGCTTTCCTTCCCTAAAGGACATTAGTGAACCAGATGGGTTTTTGCGACAATCTGATAGTTTCATGGTCACCATTACTGATACTAGCTTTATATTCCAGATTTATTTAATGGAGTGATTGTTGCCAATTACCAGAAGCTGTGTAGAAGTATACTGCGCATTAATCTGGAACTGGAAGCTTTTTTTCCCCCCACAGAACATTTTTGAAGCAGTCCGCTCCCTCCTAGCACTTTTCCTCACAGTCCGCTCCCTCCCGGCATTTAAAATTTTTTTTTTTAAACGAACCCGCTCCCGTGACGAACCGGCAGCCTGCATGCACAGTCTGCTTCTGGTTTGTTGGCAGCAGTCATGCCCTTTCTTTAATTAACTAAATTTAAATTCCCCAGCTGCCATGGTGGGATTTGCACTCACGTCTCTGGATCACTAGTCCAGTAACATAACCACTATGCTACCGTTCCCGTGAGGAGGGAGCCAGCAGAATGGTTTCTGCAAAGTTCCCAATGCACTCTAAAAGAGTTACACTAGGGAGCTAGTGTAATTGGCAGGGGGAATCTAAGCTTCTACATAGATATATATGGAGCGATTTTCGAGTGACCTCATTCATTGGGCAGGGTAGAGGGTGGAGAGTGCCCATCCAATGAACTTCACTAGAGTCCCAAACCATTTTCATGGTCAGACTTCATTTGAATAATAATGATGAGATGCCCATGCATTTGGTGTACTGACGGACTGCTCACTGATCAGGGGTGGGGAGGGAAATCCACAGACTCCTCCTCGGTGCCAAGAGGAGGGCCAGGCAGTGGGAATATTTAGATGAGGAGCATTCATATTCCAAAAGAATCATTCAAAAGACTTAGCTGGAGAGTTTTCTGAGTGTCCTCCAGTGGGTCCTTTCAGTCCCACTCAGAGGGGCTTGTGTAACATGCAAACCATATGCTGCATCATGAATATTGCATCAGGGTCCTATGTACATCCTAGGGCTCCCACCTGTTTCAGTCAGGAGGGTTGGTGTCTGTTTCCCAGCCTGCTACAAAATAGTGGTGGGTTGGATGTCGGCAGGAACAGGACAGTAAATGTTGCCCCGTGATTTTGGTATTGCTATCATTCCACTCCTACCAAAACAACAGAGCAGTACCGAGACCAAAATCAGCTCCATAGATACATTTTTATAAAAGTGCATCAATTTTACATTGAATAAAGAATGAAAGTCTTCTTTTGAACTGCACAAGGTGCAATGTGCTGCAATCTAATCTCATTATATTCATAAGAGCAATTAGACTAAAATGTGTCAATATTAGTGTATAGCTGATTTGATTAGCAACAATATTTTAAAAATAGGCTGTGAATAACCTCAATAAAAACATTACTAATTTAAGTCTGATTTGATCAAGCATATTTCTACATTACAGTTCCGTTTTAGTTCTTTGTAGACTAATACTAATACTTATAAACATCACTGGAATTACATCTCCTTTGCAGTAGTTAATAAGATGACTAGAATTTTACCAACGCCAGTATGACTGGGAATTTTAATCTGACTGCATAAAATTGTTTTTGCCCGACACTGGGATACAAGGTGGTTACTCATAAGGAATTAAAGATTTAGAACAATCACTTCATTTTTCAGGAGCCAAGACACAAAGAGCCATTTATAGTTTCAGTGAAGGCTACTGTTTACCATTGGTGCAGTAAAGAAAATGAGCCACCAACAGGCGAGCACTCAACTCCTTACATTGTGTATTAATTATACTGTAAAATGGAACTTTCTCCTCATTGTGCAATCTGATGAATATAATTAAGCATGTGATTGATGATTGGCTGACTGTATTCCCAATAAGCAGAGAGTCATTCACTAGGTTGTCTTTTACCTATCAGTTTCTGGTTGCAGCTAACATGATGCACAGCATTTAAACAATTTTTTATAACTTTCTTTTTCTTAAGTTTGAATTTGACTAAAGTAATCAGAAGAAGTAAGGTGACATTTGTTTTCCAAAGATTTAAATTCTACTTGGACAGTATTACAGAGTGGGGAGCAGAGAATGGCAGAAGAAAACCCTACTGTAGCTAGTTCACTTGAAGCTGATGGAACAATAACTAGTGTATATCAGCCAGAAGTGGTTGACATTATAGGAGCAGGAGATGCTGTTCAATCAACAGAAGAAAAAATCCCAACTGGCGAGCTAAGCACATTTACTTTACCTGAAACTATTACATCTACTGAGGGAGCTAAATCCACTACAGAGAAAACCAGTTCACCTGCAGAAGAGACCATTACAAGCACTGAGGAAACCAGTTCACCTGCAGAAGAGACCATTACAAGCACTGAGGAAACCAGTTCACCTGCAGAAGAGACCATTACAAGCACTGAGGAAACCAGTTCACCTGCAGAAAAGAACATGCCAGCCGCAGAGACCATTCCATGTATTAAGGAAACCAGTCCCCCTACAGAGAAAGCCACTGCATCTGCTCAGGGAACAAGTTTACCTGCACAGGAGACCGCTCCATGCATTGAGGAAACCAGTTCACCTACAGAACAGGTTATTCCAACGGCTCAGGAAATCAGTTACCCTACAGAAGAGATTATTCCATGTACTGAGGAAGCCAGTTTACCTCCTGAAGTGGCCACTCAATCTGCCCAGAAAACTGGTTCATCTGTTGATGAGACCATGCCATTTACCATGCAAACCAGTTTGCCCACTGAACAGACTGCCACACTTGCAGAGAAGACAATTATATCAACTGAGAAAATGAATCAACCTACAGAGAAGATGGTCTCACCTACAGAAGAGGCCATTCTGTCTGCAGCAGGAACCGTTATCCCTACAGTAAAGACTATTCAGGATGTAAATCCAGAATCTGAGGTAGTAACTTCATGTCCTTTAATAGAAGAAGAAATAATGCTAGAAAACAGTCAATTGGAAAACTCTGCTGATGGTGAGAGAAGTGAAGCAGGTAAAATAGATTATTTCTCTCTTTTTTGGAGCAATGGTTAATTGTTTGTGTCTGTGCCTTACCATATATTATATCTTTGGATAGAAACACTTCTATACTATTGTGTGTTAATTTGCATGAGTTGGTGGTAGTCATCAATGAGTGATGTCATCAGGCAACAGAACAATACTATTTCCTGCTGATGTTACAAAGGTCAATCTATAACCTGCACAAAAATAGCAAACCCGTATTTAAAACAAATCCAAGGGTATAATAAAACAGAAATTGCTGTCCCCAAATGTGGTTAATATAATTTATATATTATAGCAGTGAGTGATCTGCATGTATTTTTCAACAAAAAGTATCTTTTGACTTTTAACAAAGAAAAGTACAAAATTTAGTTGTGACAATTGTAGATCAATGGTACAGGGCATACTACCATCCAACATTAAATATGCTTTTTGAAGTATATGTATGTATTGTTGTATTTTATATGTAAAAACATCTATGACAATTATTGCACTACAATTAGTGGAAACTTTAAAGAAAAGAATGACTTACAAATTCCATACATTTTAAAAACTGTTTGTTTTGATCAACTGACCAACCTATATAATGTTTATATGTTTAACTGAAACAGAATATAACCTGTGTACTCAATTTAGTGAAAGTAACAACCATACCTGTAACCATCCGGATTTATGTAATTCTATTCAGTCAGTCTTCAGTTTCTCGCTTCAGTATTACAGGGCTAGTATTGTAGTTTTTCCAAGGGGTATCCTTGCCCTTAACTTCCTACTTACATACTCTTATATAAATGATGTCCAGAGCACATTAACTGAACAGCTATTAAAATGCGTTGGTCTTGTTCCTAGCAACTAGAAACCATGAAGCAAATAGCTTCTCATTTTTCAATCTTAACTTTCAAGAGACTTGGGTTGAAAATATGAAGGATGGAAACATTGTTAGGTGACAGTTCTTTTCTGAGAATGAGAAAAAGACTGGAAGAATGTAGGGCTCTTTCACATTGGACATACTGGGGTAGAAATTCATCTTGGATCTTGGGTGGTAGCACAGAACGGGTAGTATCACATTGGCCACCTGTTATACACCCTGCCCAATATTCAGTTCCACTGACTTCAATGGAGCGGAGTACGGGGTGGGGCGTATAAAAGACAGCCGATGCAACACCGGCCGTTTTTTTGCTACTGCCCAAGACAAATTTCTACCCCACTGTGTTTGGTTTTTTCTGCAGCCCAGAACAGCTGGCTTACAACATATAAGAATGATATCTGACAGTATTATGATTTACAACTATCCAACGCTGATAAGAATCTTTGGCAACTTGTATTAGAAATCAAAATAGCAGGCACAGGAATTGTCTTCTACTGAAACACATTAATATTTTAAATATTAGTCCCTGCAGTGGAGGAGGTGATCCCATTTCCAATAGAAGAAGCTTACAAGGAGAATGGAGAAGCAGATGGAAATGTAAAAGATCATGGTGCTGATGATACCGAGGCTGATGAAGAAATCTATTCAGAGGAATTCCAACAGGAAAATGACTTATTAGAGTCTCCTTCAACTAGTCCCATTCTCAGTTCTCAACCAGAGTCACCAACTAATACTGATTCAGCTGAGGAGCGGCCAGGAGCTTCAAGGAGGCCTGACATCACCAAGCACAGCTATTCCAGGTACAACACTGTCTCTTACCGCAAAATCAGAAAAGGAAACACTAAGCAGCGTATTGATGAATTTGAGTCAATGTTGCATATAAATTAAATACTGCAAACAAACTTGCAAAGATAACTATATTTCTGTTTTTGTCACTTTAATTAGTTAATGTAATTGTTTTCACTTCTGAAGCTAGGATACTATCATTCAATATAATATAATTTAAACGCATAAACAATATGGCTTCTTGAATTCAAACTTGCAAAGTACATGAAATACATTCATTAGAGCGGTAATCCAATAAATGAGAAATCTAGCTTGCTTCGTAGCTTCACCAAACACTACTTTGGATGCGAGATATTCAGGATGCAATGTATTGCTCAGTAACTGAACCTCGTCAGAAATCTGCTGTTAGCAAAGGGTTATGCCACTTGCTTCAAATCTAGCTTGTAACTTCGTAGATTATGACCTCACTAGTGTATATTAAAAGTATGCCTTTCAAGCAGCTCAACAATAGTATGTTAAGAAAAATAAAAGCTTAGTTCATTCTGTGCTGAATAAATCAGAACTTCATTTATTTAGTGCATAGAAGTAGTGAATGGCGCTTTAAGGGTAAATAAGTTTCTGCGAGATCGTTACACTGAAATACAGCACAATTGTTCCTTATGCAAGTGGATAATCTGAATTAAAGCTTATTCATTTCATGTGACCATCGTTAATTAGGTCAAATGGATACTTTAGATGACTCTTGTTCAAGTTTTTTTCAAACATCGAGCAAAGTCCCTTTTATGATCCTGTACTATTTTGCTGTGGACAGGATGTTGAATTGGGTATTACAAAATTTACAAGGATGCAATTGTTATGAATGTGACTTGTAACAATTAGTATTTCCTGTAATATTTACAACCAGTTGTTTTTCGGTTTTATTTTTGTTTCTGCTCATTCTGTGCTTAGAAATAATAAACCCATACACCAAGGATTTTGAACAATTTTCATTATTGTCTTTTACTTGCTGGTGATTTTCTTGGTAACATTCTGTTCTCTCATATACCACACAATGAACAACAATTGATATTGTATTGCTCCCCTTTACAGCAGATCTGTTATGGAGCAAACAACCTCTCCTGTTGTATAGGCATAGTTATTGAAAATGTTTTATTCTTTTCTATCAACATTTAGTTCCTTCTAATGCCCCTATTACATTGCAATTGTCAATTTAATACTAGTACCTGCATCAGACTGGTGTGAGTCAGAAGTATGGAGTTATACTGTTGGCGCTGCAACATGTTTTGGTCAGGCAGCTACAGCTCTGTGAATGTGTGCTACATTCCTGCTCAGAATGCCACTTACTATATTGAATTGCTGGTTAAAATTTTTATGAGAAAAGAACCAATGGAGACTGTCAATATTAAAAAGTAAAAAAAAAATGAAGTTTAAAGGTATTCAGACAATCCAACCGAACACCAACCTTTTTTATTTTTAAACGTTCACCCTGTACAGGCACAGCTATACTCCTTGTTTATTATATTCAAACTGTTCACGAAATTCAAGGCACTACCACTTCATGCTCTATTTATACTGCAGTATCTGTGCCAATGCAACATGAAAACTGAATCACGGAACAAAATGCATAAGAACATAAGAAATAGGAGCAGGAGGAAGCCATTTGGCCCCTTGAGCCTGCTCCGCCATTCAATAAGATCATGGCTGATCTTCTACCTCAACTCCACTTTCCTGCACTATCCCCATATCCCTCGATTCCCTTAATATCCAAAAATCTATCGATCTCGGTCTTGAATATACTCAACGACTGAGCCTCCACAGCCCTCTGCGGTAGAGAAGTCCAAAGATTCAGCACCCTCTGAGTGAAGAAATTTCTCCTCATCTCAGTCTTAAATGGCCGACCCCTTATTCTGAGACAGTGACCCCTGGTTCTAGACTCCCAGCCAGGGGAAACATCTACCCTGTCAAGCCCTGTAAGAATTTTGTATGTTTCAATGAGATCGCCTCTCATTCTTCTAAACTCTAGAGAATATAGGCCTAGTCTACTCAATCTGTCCTCATAGGACAATCCCCCCCATCTCAGGAGTCAGTCTGGTGAACCTTCATTGCACTCTCACTCTCTATGGCAAGTATATCCTTCCTTAGGTAAGGAGACCAAAACTGTACACAATACACCAGGTGTGGTCTCACCAGGGCCCTATATAATTGCAGTAAGACGTCTTTACTCTTATACTCAAATCCTCTTGTAATAAAGGCCAACATACCATTTGCTTTCCTAATTGCTTGCTGTACCTGCATGTTAACTTTCAGTGATTTGTGTACAAGGACACCCAGGTTCCTCTGAACACCAACAGTTCCCAATCTCTCACCATTTAAAAAATACTCTTCTTTTCTATTTTTCCTACCAAAGTGGATAACTTTACATTTCTCCACATTATATTCCATTTGTCATGTTCTTGCCCACTCACTTAGCCTGTCTATATCCCCTTGAAGCCTCTTTGCATCCCCCTCACAACTTACATTCCCATCTAGCTTTGTATCATCAGCAAACTTGGATAAATTACATTTGGTCCCCTCATCTAAATCATTGATATAGATGTGAATAGCTGAGGCCCAAGCACTGATCCTCACGTACCCCACTAATTACAACCTGCCAACCCGAAAATGACCCATTTATTCCTACTCTCTGTTTTCTGTCCATTAACCAATCCTCAATCCATGCTAGTATATTACCACCAATTCCATGAGCCCTAATTTTGTTTAATAACCTCTTGTGTGGCACCTTATCGAATGCCTTCTGAAAATCCAAATACATCACATCCACTGATACCCCCTCATCTATTCTGCTAGTTACAACCTCAAAAAACTCTCTCAGATTCATTAAACATTATTTCCCTTTCATAAGTCCATGTTGACTCTGCCCAATCCTATTATTATTATGCAGTGTAACAAAGTCCCCTTTTCCCAGTATGGTAAACTAATGATATTTTACAATTTTAAACAATATACATTCAACGTTGGGGATAAATCCATTAATTCTTTCATTACAGTACTTCCTTTCCTACACGTCTGTGGACTCTTAATCTCATCTATTCTTCAGACCGATCTCAACCACATGAGCAAGTTAATGCTGCTCTCATTACTCTGCTCCAGTATGAAAGTGTTAGCAAAAAAAAAATCAAAACAAGTATAAAACACAACAATCCTTACAGAGTAAATGTAAATATCTGGAAATGTTGAGTAAATAGTTCAGAAATGATGAAAATTATGTTCAAATATCCACACCACAAGGAGCCTCCTACTTTTACTAACCAGAATCACTGCACAAAATACAGGATACCTGTACCTCCACAATGCTGTTCATGAATGTAGAGTCAGGTGCTTCATTTCTTTAATTTTCTTTGTTTGTATTACGTGCAGTATCACACATGTTAAACAACTAACTTTTGTTAGTCACAGCATGAGCAAACTAGTACAGGTTCTGTTGTGATTACATCATGTAACAAACTTAAAACTTAATTACTCATGTTAAAGAGTCATTTCTACAAGTTGTTTAAATGCCAGATCACATTGCGACTCATGCAAATTCCTCTAATTCTCACATTATTCTAAATGTGCTCAGCGGTTTGTTATTCCTCTGGTTATAGCACAGTGCTCGCTGACCTACACTGGCTCCCGGTTAAGCAGTGCCTCGATTTCAAAATTCTCATCCTTGTTTTCGAATCCCTCCATGGCCTCGCCCCTCCCTATCTCTATAATCTCCTTCAGGTCCCCCCCACCCGAGATATCTGCGCTCCTCTAATTCTGCCCTCTTGAGCATCCCCAATTATAAATCGCTCAACCATTGGTGGCCCTGCCTTCTGTTGCCTAGGCCCTAAGCTCTGGAATTCCCTGCCTAAACCTCACTACCTCTCTTTCCTCCTTTAAGTTGCTCCTTAAAACCTATCTCTTTGACCAAGCTTTTGGTCACCTGCCCTAATTTCTCCTTATGTGGCTCGGTGTCAAATTTTTTGTCTTATAATACTCCTGTGCAGCGCTTTGGGACGTTTTACTACATTAAAGGCACTATATAAATACAAGTTGTTGTTGTGTGCACACTTCTTTTGGGCACTTGTTGCGAGATACATTTTCCTACTAGGAGTGAAGGAGAAGGATGTCACGATAATTTGCAGTTTCTGTGGAATCTTCATCCTCATGACCTTGATATCATGGGTGGAGTGGGAATGTCATATCCTAAGTAATGATTTAGCATAAAAAGTATAAAAAAGAAATACCATATTGGAAGAACTGATCTGCCAATAACTTTTGTCCCTTTAAAACATATTCTAGCAGATTTATAATGGCGGTTTGCTTCTTTAAAGCTGACACTCTGCAATTGAAATGAGACTGTATTTATCAGATCATCCTAATTAAGCTAGAAACCCAGTCACTTCAGCATTGAGCATTAAAAAATGCTAGTAAATGTTGATGGAATATTATATGATGTTGATGTACAGTGCTTTGGATTGTGGCTTTATTTTGATGAGACCAGCACTGTATAGAGCAAGAAAGAACTTGGATTTATATTGTGCTTTATCACATTTTCAGAAATGTCCCAAAGCTCTTTGCAGAATCAATTACATTGTGCAGTTACTATTGTTATGTGGGTAAATGTGGTAGCCATCTTGCACTCAGCAAGGTACCACAAACAGCAATGAGATGATTGACCAGTTCTGCTGCTTTTTTTGGTGGTGTTGGTTGGAGAGAATGTTGGCCAAGACACCAGGAGTGCTCCCTGCTCTCTGAATAGTATCGTGGGATATTTACCTGAAAAGGCATAATGTCTCATCTAAAAATCAGCACCTCTGACATTATATCACTTACTCAGTACACTGAATTGTCAGCCTAGATTATACTCACATCAGAAAAGAGTCCACAATCCACAACTTGCTGACTCGGAGATAACAGTGCTACTAACTAAGCCAAGTTGACATGTTAGAGTAAATCTTGGAGTCTATTTTAAAACCACTGAAATTTGAATACGCAATTTCAAATAAAGGATGGCCCATTGCACATCATTCTATTCACATCTGCTCTGCAGTCCTATGTATGTAAATTGCAAAATAATTTAATGTTTAATTTTATTTTGCTACCAAGTTGAGGAACAATTGTTTATTTTCAATATTTTCATTATGTTTCACTATTTTGCAATTTGCAGAGAGGATTGAACCAAATTAATACGCATATATGTCATACAATTACACTAACAAACATCATAATTTTATTTAGCACTTCTTAAACTTATGTAAAACATTGTAGTACATTTACTGGCAGAGGTATCACAGTTACTAAAAAACAAATCTGTCATTGCAAAGAATTTAAAGATAGCTCAGTCCAAAACATGAGCTTTTTATTTCCTGTTTCCATTCATTTCAATGGTGCAAACCTAAATATAGTAAAACTGCAAGTATTTGATGGTAACCAGCTAAGCTTTTTTCAAAATATTCAGCCAGAAGTTTAAGCATGCAGTGGGCTAATGCTCCAACTTACTGTTGGGACAGATGTTGGTGCTCGCAATTCCCATATTGGCAGTTCCCAATCTTCCTCATGTCAACGAGGGAAGATTTAAGGCCATTCAACACTTCCCCCAGTGGCATGTCTGAGATCTGGAACAAAGGTCATCATCTCATGCTGCACATGCTCCTCCATGAAGCTGTATCAAGAGTAGTAGTGACAGGGGCCTAGAAGTAGGTTACCTGCACACCTCTTGACTGGGAACATGGTGGTCTAAAATGTATTTAAAAATTAAGAGAATTAAAAAAATAAACCAAGTCAAAATTAGTGACTTTGCAAAACCATTAGTGGTTTAGAAAATGGCCCATAAAAGGTTCCCTGTTAATTTGCTTCAGCTTTTCAGATCAAATGACTAAAAACAAGAAACACACCACAGCAGTCAGATAACCTACTGGGACTCAAAAACTTGGACAGAGAGCGTCAGCCTGTAGCTAGTACAGAATACTTCCTGACTGAAATATTAAGTAAGTAATTACCATGACTGAGACATATACAATAACTTGTCATTAAATTATTTACTAATTAAACAACATTAAATAGCATTTATATCTATTTTCTCCATACAGAAAGTAATATACTGCCTCTCTATCATCTGAATCATTTTTATATCCACTACAGTGCTGACATTATGAAAAGATTGTTTGTTTAGGACCAAAGCTAAAAAACTGAATCCCATCCCCATGCCTACAACTGCTTTGGCCTTCTTCCATTGACAAAATGAGTGAAGCAATTCTCACGCAGAATAAACACATGAATCATTGTACTAGTCGGGGAGCTGTTTACAATTTAAAGAAACAAATTTATACAAAAGTCTTTTATTTCACAGCGTTACAAATATTTCTTACTGCTGGATATTGCATGGTTTGTAGACCCTGTGTGGCTGCATTTACAAGTATAAGGGTGACCCCCTCTGGCATGTTTGGGACATAACTACACATTGTGCCACAAATCCAAAGTAGCAATATTCCTTCAAGTTAATTTTTAAAAAAAATCTATAATCTGTATGTGAACTATCAATTGCGAACATCAATTGAAAATGTTTCCATTAAAGCTATCTGCTATAGGTCAAGAAGAAACACTATTCTAGAAGGTTCCTTTGTGCTTGCAAAAGAAATCACTTGATACACATTGCCTTTACTGCTGATGTACTAACTTTACTGGCTTTCTGAAACCTAAGGAAATCCAGCCTATACTTTCATCAACTGCTCTGCTGATCTTTATGTAGGCCTGTTCTTGCACAACGAATGCTGTGCCTCACATAATCAACATAACAAAAACAGATTATCTGGTCATTATCACATTGCTGTTTGTGGGAGCTTGCTGTGCGCAAATTGGCTCCCACATTACAACAGTGACTCCACTTCAAAAAAAGTACTTCATTGGCTGTAAAGCACTTTGAGACACCCGGTGGTCGTGGAAGGCGCTATCTAAATGCAAGTCTTTCTTTCACAACTTGTACTATTTATATTTCACTTTCCATCTGTTATCAGTCAGTTGTCTTTCCGTTAGTTGCAAACTGTTCCTGGTTCTGATTAACTGGATTACAACTTTGGATTCCAAGGTGTACAGAATAACAGTTGATCTGCAAAGTTTTCTGGTGAAAATGTACTGTAAAGCACTTGATTTTAAAAGAAAGCCTTTTGAAGATAAAGAAACCAATTTATCACAGAAAATTACATACAAAATGTCCTTTTCTTAATTTCTAATGAATGAAAGTGTTACAATAAGCCAAATAAAAACAAAAACTTGAAAACCTAAAAGTAAAATTACTTTTTAAATTATTTTCTTATCATCTCACCCAATCTTGTCATTTGGACATGAACAGTTAAAGCTTTTTCTTTTTTTTACAGATATGAAAGAATAATTTTAAAAGCACTCAACATCAAATGAAAAGTGTCCAAATTACATTAATTCACAGAAGATTTGCATTTGCTGTTGTTACAATAAATTACTCTCCACAGTTTTCTAAAAAATAAAATAGGTAGAAAATTACACCACATGAGCAGATGAAACAAAGTCAGGTTTGACTTTTCTGTAAGAGCAGGAAAATATTATTTGTTCATGCCTGAAGCCAAGTATTGCATAACTCCCTGTGTTCCAGTTCTTTCAGGTTCACACCTGGAAACATTTCTTTGTAAAACTTGTTTGCACCTTATTTAGGATGGCTCAATGTTCTTTGTTCAATGTTCACTGGTCCTGGCACCCATCCAACCAAATATTGTTTCAAACAATCACAACCCCTTATAAATGTTTGCGCCACCAGAAGTGACCATCACCATCGTTACCTCCATCAATCCTTATAATAGTTAGTAAATTGCCATTTTTGGTGTGGGTTGACTGGATCACAGGTGTTTATCGTCAAGATTTTTCCAAATAGATTGCCTTCTAAACACAAAGGAAACTGAGAAATCTCCCAAAGAATATGATCCGTCTACAAAATGAAAATACGTAATATTTAGCATGCCATTAACAACTTAAAAGGGTCATTCTGTATATTATAATAAAACAACTTTTGCAGCTTTAAATATTGTAGGCACGTAATGCTTTCTTTTTACAATGTTTTACAACCCTCTCCTCCCCCTTTCCTGAGGGTGTTTACTTCTACGGTGTAGGGGAAAAAAGGAATAAAGCCAAGAGAGCAAATGATTAAAATGCCATTTTATATCGATACTAAGCAATTCTTAAACTTCTTTGAAAACTACAATGTAGGACAATTAAAAGGAGTTGAGAGGGTCATGTTACACATCTGTTTTGGACTTTTGTAAAGGATTATCCAAAATCCATGAAAAAAGTGGCATCCTTTCTACTAGATCAGTGGCCAGTCCATGCACACCAAGCTAGTAAGCTAGCAGAAGCTGATAGCAGCTTTTGCAAAAGCTGCTATCTCAAAAAATATTGTTGAATATAGGCCATAGGCCATGCAAAGGTGAGGGATGGCACTGAAAGTCCCACATTTGATTACTTTTATTGTAGGGACAAAATCCAAAAGTACATAAAAACACTTTGCAGCTGTGATGAATTTAGAAGTTACTGAAGGGCACATGGTCTGAAGAGGTGAAATTAATGTTGAGGGATCTGGGAGCATGCCCCCCTGCCTCCTCCACGCCCACCCCCCAACCACGATGCATACTCTGGTATTTTGGAGCCTAATGTCATTCTGCCTTTCAAGCCAAAAATAATTTCTCCTGGTAGGGCTACAGATATTTTAAGAATGAAGATTAAACTAGTTGTATGGACTTCAATACCAATTATTGTGTAAAGCCAAAATATATGGGTTCACGCCATCTGAAGAATGTTATATGTACAGGTGTCAATTTTGAAGTGACTTGTTTCCATCGAGCAGGAGGCGGGCAGAATGTGTCATTTAATTAAAAAAAGCTTTCAAAATAATCGGAAAAATTACTGGGAATGTTTACAGCTGAAGGGGGGGTGGGGGGATGAATTAATTATGACCTGCATATTCCTGAAGTTCTCTTTGCTGTGACCAAAGAGAATCCTTGCTCCAGTGTGGAGAGTTCATATGGTAAACATTATCATATTAAATTATTTCACTTCTGTCAGGGGTGAGGGGGAGATATTCAGATTTTACATGGAGGGCATGGAAAGACGCAACTTCAAAGTTATGTAGGTACTTACCAATGTTGATTCAGCTATAAAGGACTGATGGAGCCACCTTAGATTATTGTTTTTATTATCACAGGGTTTCATCCCCAACCCCTGTTTCATGTCCAATAAAGCTATGCATGTGTCCATCTGTTTAATTAGTCTTAACCACGAATGGCTAAAATGTTGGTTCTGCGAAGAAAATAAGTATTTAAAGCTTTTCTGGCAAGAGGTAATTCAGCCAACCCTTCTGAATAATATCAAGAATGATTCATCCTGGATGTGGCAAGATGTTGTAAGTGAGGATATTTTGATAAACGGGAAAAACTGGTTAATTCTCATACATCCTCATTGAAAACTGTTTAGGAATAGTTTGCACTGAAGTTGCTACTTTGTGGCTGCAGGAGTTAAGTTGGATGCAATGAATTTGCAACTACGAATAAGTAGCAACGAGATCAACACCCATCTCCAACCACAAAAAGCAGTGAGGTCTACTATTTTCCCAAAAGACAGAAAAATATCATACCATTCCAACTCCAAATGTGATGTAAGGAATGGTGGATGAATTTTAATGCAGATCAATGAGAAGTAACCTATATTGGAATAGGAAACAACAAATGTGTAAACATTGAAGAGGTGTCTAATAGGACAGCTAGAAAAAGAAAAAGTGTGTGTGAAATTATCAATAGTTCAAGGGAAGTACACAGTCAACGTGAAGCTATTGGGAACAAAACTAATCAAATACTAGAAGATAGCTTTAAAATGCTGATAAGCATAGAACATGTAGATATAAGGGCCCCACAAATCATTGCCCCCCCCACTTCACCAGAATAAATGTAGTGGAGTGGGTACTATATACCTCTGCTAGGGCTTGAGGCGGGGTGGGGGGGGGGGGGGGGCGCGAGGTGAATAGGTCTGGTGGAAGGCAGCTGGCCAGGTTTGAATAGTGCATCTGTTGGGAAGGATAGGCATTATGGGGTTTCACTTAAGATTAGGGAATATTCATGCAAACTGTTCCCCCAGAAAGCGAAAAGGTATTGCAGAGGCCATAATGGGGCAGACTGTACACAGTCGGTGGGAGGAAGTGACCTGATTTTCTAAATGGCCATTTCCCATTCCAAACTTTGTGTTCTTAAGGCTGATTTCAACTTTCGGCAATGGTTGAAATCAATGGAAAGGAAAATTAGGCGAGGTGTATAACGGGCGACGATCTGCTACATTTTCTGCCATTGCTAAAAGCCCTCTTATTTTCTATTACAATATGAAACAAAGAAGCACCATCGAAAAAGTGGTGCTTTCAATAATACTGGTGTCTGCCCTCAGAACTGAATGCTCTCTCTTCCCCCTAATTGTTATGTGTGCAGGCTATCTGACAAATAGGCTGTTAATTTTGAACTTGTGTTTAAATTTTCATTTCGTCCAAATAAAATAGATTTATAGCTGCATCACATATACTTATCAACATTTTACAGACATATCTTAGTGTTTGACTAGTCCACTGTTACTTTGAGAAATATTAATATAGAATAGCAATAAGCAATATATTATTAACTTGTGTCACTGCAGAACACCTGTGGAAGATGAAAATGTGATGCGATTTCCCACCTGTGTGCCCTCTCTAACACAGAATCTCCAACAAACTTGTTTTATCTGGTTGAGCAAAGTATTTGCTTTTTCTTTGCCCACAATAAAGTTTCGGAAGCTTGGTGTATTTGATAGGCGAAGCTAGCACTGATATGCATGCCTGCTGGAAAATCCATTCTGGAATGACTGACCTGATTCAAAGTGCTATGGTCTGCTGTGCTGAATCATTTTCAAACTAGTTGAATTACTGAATTCAAACTAAACAGGCTTGTTGCCTCACTGAGATTATTTTAATAATGGCAGTCTCAACAAACAGAATACTGAAATAGTTCAACCGTAATAAACTGAAGGTTCCCAGGGTGAATAGTAGCACTTACTTCTTACCATCAATATATATTTACAGAATCTGCATGTGCAGCAGGAAAGGACACAACTAAAGCAAATAGCTGTTGCTCTCCTGAGCCAGAATAGGACATAAAGGATTTAGTGTAACTAATTCTTGTACTTTTCTGGTAGTTTAGTGGAGCATTACCAAATCAAAGGAAGAATTTTAATTTCACTATTAATAAACTTCACACAAAACATACAGTTAGTAAAACTTAAGAAAATATCCTTCTGGCAAACATTCCTGCAAATCTGGCCTTATTTCAAAACATGAAAGTAAAGGAGTTCATATAAAAGACTGATTTCTCCAATGTTCCAACATTAAGCAGATAAAAAAAACTATTACTAGAGTTACCTTATCATTTTCCAGCATCATGTAGCGATGTTGGCCAATAAAAAGAAAATTCATGTTCTGACTGTGCTGAATGAACTAACTGTATAATTGCATTCCATCAAGGGGTACAAAGAAGGTCTGCTTACAGTTATGCCAAGCATGGAAAATAAAACAAATCAGGATACAGCTGATTATACTAACAAACTACATAATGGAGTATCAGGGAAGTATTTCATGTGCAACATTACTTCTTTTTCTTTCTTTGGATTTTGAAATACCAGCCTTAGATCAAAAATTCAGCTTCAACCTGCTTTGATCAAAACATAACTGTAGGTACTTTTATTTATTAAAAGTTAATAGGGGTTCAGGACAAAGCCTAAAACAGAAATCCAAAATATTAATGTGGTATCTAGTTCTACATCAACTGATAAATAATACTTTAAATTTTCAGAAAAGTGACATTGTTTTTGAAAACTTGCTTTTTCAGTAGTATTATCTTAATACTCATTTAAACTGCAGGGAGTTTTGAATACACAGCATAAGACACTTAGGGATATTAATACTTTACCAATTTAATATATATTAACCACAATATTCACATATTAGGCCTGATTTTAACTTTTGATGGTGGCAGAAAATGGGTGGTAGCGGATCAGTTGCTCGTTATATACCTCACCCAATTTTCCTTTCCATTGACTTATACACGGGGTATGTAAAAGGAGACTAATCTACATCTGCCTGTTTTCTGCCACCGCTAAATGGCCTGATGTCTTGCATTAATTTTAAATCTTAATTTTGCAGCCCTTAGTACAAGAAATTTATAGGGCTAGAAATTCACTTTGGCCCCACCAGCTGGCTAGCGCCCAAAAGTTAGCGCTGCGCGTGGAGCCAGTTGCGCCCGTCAGAAATTCAGTTTTTGCGCCCCAAGTCGGAACCGGGCGCTATTCCAGGGTGTGCCCGCCCCCGCTTGGGGCGCTGAAACTGAATTTCAGCGCTGTAGGTGCCGCAGCGCCACCCGCTGCGGAGCGGCAGGCTGCGGTACTGCAGGCCTCCTTCTCTTAAGGGGGAGGTGCCTGCAACTCGGAGATCGCCGCTCGCTAGTGCCGGCAAATGAGCCCGGCACCACGGAGAAGTGCCGGGCTCCCGGAAAGCAGCCGGCAATGCCGCGGGGTGGGGGGGGGGGGGCTGTGGTGGAGGAGGCCGGGGAAGGAGGTGCGGGCAGGCGGCCGCCGAAAAAGCGGCCGGCCGCACCTCCACCTTAACTAGCGCCACTAAGGCTGCAGCACGGCCCGGTCTTCACATCGTTGTTTGCGGCCGCTGCGGAAGAGGCGGCCGCAACTAAATATGGGGGTCGGGCCGGTAGCGGGGCGGAACCGGGGCACTGCGCACACCGATGACGTCATCGGTGCCGGCGCAGCGCTACCGGCTACCGCCGTGCTGAATATCAGCGCAAACTCCTCTACTGGCGCAGAAGCCCTCTTTGGGCGGTAACTGGGCACAAAGCCCACTGAATTTCTGGCCCATAGAAAATCATTGTTGAAAGGCGCAGCTTTCAGTGCTCAGATAACTGGGATAATACAATAAATGACAATCAATGGGAATGATTTTGATGTATAGGATACATCGGGCAGGCGGTGTGCAGAACAATCAGGACACCTGTCGGATGTCACCAGTGAGACACCAAAATCATTTTACTGGTCGGACGTCATTTAAATTTGAAAGGTGAACTGCCTGTGCTTTTCTGGCGCTGATCGACAGCTTGCCGATGGGAAGAGTGAGAAATCCAGCAGCCCATCTATAGAACTGAACAGAGGAGAGCTAGGCTGATTGGGATGAGGGGCAGTGGAAGGTGCGGAGCTATTATGCTCAACTTGGCCCCAAAAAATGCTCCAAAATTCATGCAGTATCCATATTTTCAGCAGCTTCCAGCGATCTCTTTAAGGGATGTTGGTTTGGCCACGTTCCACTGTGTTGTTGTGGGCGGGACTTCTACAGTGTGGGCACCGTACGTTTACTCATCGAAATTGTATTGGGGTTCTATTTACGTCATAGGACCCCAACTTGCATATACTAATGAGGCTCTTGTCTGTTTCCGGGAGCCTTAGCAGCTTATTTCAAGGCCTGGACCAAAATGGAAGTGGGCGCAAAGGTGGCAGGAATACAGCAATAAGTTTTCCATTGCAATTTTGTTCTTGCTGAAAAATAGGGTGGTAGAGAGACCAAAATCGGCCCCAATATAACAGTTATTGTCTTACCTTTTTATTAATATCACATAGTTCAAATGAAAACGAGCCATTTTCAACAGCAAGACATTTTCTTGTTCCAACATTAAAAAGCTAAAAATTGATAACAATCATTAATCAAATGCAGAAAAGGCAGTATATTGTTAAATACTGTTAACCTGTGCTAAAATATCAATATCCACCTATCCATATATTTCAAAAATATTGATTGCACTTGAGAGCTATACTGATAAATTGTCAACCTAAAGCTACAGGAGTGACCTTGAGCATGTTATATTGCTAGAAGGTGAAAGCTGAAGGCCTTTTTACACACTTGAGATCACTAATGTAACCAAGATATCATATCAAAGGCAGTCATGTTTTTTTATTAAACAATTGGGTGAAATTGTACTATGTGATAGTAGCAAATAGTGTAAATGCCTTTCTTAAACAGCAACCAGTGAAACAAGTGTTAATGTCTTTTTATGCTAATATCACATAGTAGGATTTCACACAGAGTTTCAAATGTTTGAAACATACAATAGAGAATAAGGATCACCAGTAATAGTTAGGAAAGACGACAGATTCTGAATTTCCTGAGCAGAAATTTATGATGTGGAGAACAGATGTGCTTCAAAACTACACTAAATTCTCAAGCACACTTTATGTTAAATGGCAGTGTGCCACAATTAAATACCACTGAAAACATTTTCATCCAGTTGAGACAGCTTTTGCTTGTGACATTCGAAGGCAATTAAATTGTGTATTAAATTGTCCACTGAACATTATTCTCTGCGTATGTCAATTAATGTCTTTTCTATAGCAACTATGATAACTTTCACATTTTCTAAGATGACCTTTTTTTAATTCATAAGAAAGTTATTACATCTCCAGCTTCCTCCTCCTGATTTTTCATTAAATAACATTGCTCATCAGAAGAACTTACCAAGCCATCAGATCTCACTAAAGGCGTCTGTAAATCAGGGTAGACGTTTTCTAAATACCACTTGAAGCTCTTACACTGGAGTTTTTTCCGGAGTTCCTTCTGGTTTTTTAGATCTCCAATGTTAAATTCTATGTTATTCGTGTTAAGAAGGTGGTGGTAACCATGACCGTAGAAAACATCAACATATTCATCCAGCCAAACCTCCGCCACACGGGCCAGATTCCGCTCCACTGTCTTAATTCTGTCCTTTGGAAATGTGTATGGATTGCCATCACGGAAAATATGGCCCACTCTTGAACACGGGATAATCTCAATTTCTCCTCCACACATCCAAACCTGTTCCATAAACATGAAGAAAATATTTGGACAAGTAAGACTACTTCAACAAAAATACTCTCTAAATCTGATTGAGCCTTAGGTCATAATAGAAAATGAACATAGAAATCTTTAGGAACAGTAAAAAGCCATTTGACCCAATGGTTGGATTTGTTGCTGAAGTGTGATAGGGCAAGACCACCACCCCATATGACCTGCCACTGACCCTGGTGAATTTTCCGGCATGAGTTTACTTAGCAAAATAGAGGTGGGATTTCCATCTCTGATTGGGCGAGATGGGGACGCGGGTGGGTGGGGGATAACAGCTTTAAATATCTGCAGCAGCTTAAAGAGCCCAGTACCACATGGAGGAGTTCTGAACAGAGAAAGAGGAGAACAGCCACAAACAATGAGCAGAAGTTAAGCATCAGGTTAACAGAGACCCAAAATTCTATGATTCCCTTTAGAAATTCACCTCAGTGAGATTCATGTGGGGGTCCCCGTTAGGCTCAGAGTGGTGGAGGCTGTCCAAGGACACAGTACAGGCGTGGTGAAAGGATGTGACCTTGGCAATAAGTGCCACCTCCACAATGTCTCGCATGGCTACTCGGTGTTGCAAGAAATCATCTTAACAGGTCAGCCAAGGTGAGAGGAGTCAGACACACCTTCCAAGAAACCACTTACACCAACCTTCCCCCCAATCTGTTGAATCACCTTCTATTAATGCAGGCACCATGTATTTCTGTAAAAACATCATGTGCACTCTCTTAATAGAAGTACCAATATGCAAGATGATAGTTTCGTGATCAGAAACTACTTGTAGTATCCCTTCCTGTTCAGGCACTGGGGTTGATGCCGGTTTCATCTATAAATCCCTGGACTCCTGGGGGGTGGGGGGGATGGGTGACTGCCAGGCAGAAAACATTCTGTGCCCTCTCCAGTTGCTACGTCCTATCTATATGGAAAATTATAACGCTAAACATGGCATCGGTCATCCGCTTTATACAGGAATAAACTGCAGGATGGCTTATCTATCAATAGTTCCAATCTATCAAAAAAGGTGACTCAACCGTGGCTAACAAGGGAAATTAGGGATAGCATAAGATCCAAGGAGAGGACATATAAATTGGCTAGAAAAAGCAATAATCCTGAGGATTGGGAGCAGTTTAGGAGTCAACAAAGGAGGACAAAGGGATTAATTAAGAAAGGGAAAATAGAATATGAGAGTAAGCTAGCAGGGAACATAAAAACTGACTGTAAAAGCTTTTATAGATATGTGAAGAGAAAAAGATTAGTGAAGTCAAGCGTAGGTCCCTTACAGTCAGAATCAGGGGAATTTATAATGGGAAACAAGGAAATGGCAGACCAACTAAATACATACTTTGGTTCTGTCTTCACAAAGGAGGACACAAATAACCTCCCAGAGATGCCGGGGAACATAGGGTCTGATGAAAGAGAGGAACTGAAAGAAATCAGTATTTGTAGAAAAATGGTGTTAGGAAAATTGATGGGACTAAAGGCCGATAAATCCCCAGGGCCTGATGGTCTACATCCCAGGGTACTTAAAGAAGTGGCCCTAGAGATAGTAGATGCATTACTGGTCATCTTCCAGAACTCGATAGACTCTGGAACGGTACCCATGGATTGGAGGGTAGCTAATGTCACCCCACTATTCAAAAAAGGTGGTAGAGAAAAAGTGGGGAAAATGCTAGAGTCTATTATAAAAGATGTAATAGCAGAGCACTTGGAAAGCAGTGACAGGATCGGACAAAGTCAACATGGATTTACAAAAGGTAAATCATGCTTGACTAATCTACTGGAATTTTTTGAGGATGTAACTGGTAAAATAGATAGGGGAGAACCAGTGGATGTGGTGTATTTGGACTTTCAGAAGGCTTTCGATAAGGTCCCACACAAGAGATTAGCGTGCAAAATTAAGGCACATGGGATTGGGGGCAAGGTATTGACTTGGATAGAGAACTGGTTGGTGGACAGAAGGCAAAGAGTTGGAATAAACAGGTCGTTTTCCGAGTGGCAGGCAGTGACTAGTGGGGTACTGCAAGGATCGGTCCTAGGACCCCAGCTGTTCACAATATATATTAATGATCTGGACGAGGGAATTGGATGTAATATCTCCAAATTTGCAGACGACACAAAGCTGGGCGGGAGGGTAAGCTGCGAGGAGGATGTCAGGAAACTCCAGTACGATTTGGACAGGTTGGGTGATTGGGCAGAAACATGGCAAATGCACTATAATGTGGATAAATGTGAGGTTATCCACTTTGGTGGCAAAAACAGGAAGGCAGATTATTATTTGAATGGCAATAGATTGGGAGAAGGGGAAGTGCAAAGAGACCTGGGCGTCCTTGTGCACCAGTCGCTGAAGGTAAGCATGCAGGTGCAGCAGGCGGTTAAGAAGGCAAATGGTATGTTGGCCTTCGTAGCAAGAGGGTTCGAGTACAGGAACAAGGATGTCTTGCTACAGTTGTACAGGGCCTTGGTGAGACCGCACCTTGAGTATTGTGTGCAGTTTTGGTCACCTTACCTGAGGAAGGACGTTCTTGCCATGGAGGGAGTGCAGCGAAGATTCACCAGGCTGATACCTGGGATGGCAGGAATGACGTATAAGGAGAGATTGTGTCGATTGGGCTTATACTCACTGGAGTCTAGAAGATTGAGAGGGGATCTCATAGAAACCTATAAAATTCTGTCAGGTCTGGGCAGACTAGATGTAGGAAGGATGTTTCTGATGGCCGGGGAGTCCAGAACCAGGGGTCATAGTCTAAGGATAAGGGGTAAGCCATTTAGGACTGAAATGAGGAGGAATTTCTTCACCCAGAGAGTGGTGAACCTGTGGAATTCTCTGCCACAGAGGGCGGTGGAGGCTAGTTCATTAAATATATTCAAGAAAGAGTTGTATATATTTCTTGAGGCTAAAGGGATCAAGGGATATGGGGAAAAGGCAGGGACAGGGTACTGAATTTGGATGATCAGCCATGATCATATTGAATGGCGGAGCAGGCTCGAAGGGCCTACTCCTGCTCCTATCTTCTATGTTTCTATGTTTCCCCATAGTGGCCTGGAAGGATCCTGTGGCATAGAAGCTTAATGCTTTTGTGACTTTGATAGCTGTGGAAAAAGCCATCCCAGTTGTTGAGGTTGTCTCCAAGTCATGGCACAGCTGATGCGATAGTTTGTTCACTGTCTCTGTAGCAAAGCGAAGGCAGCAAAGACAGGCCTCCTCTGACCTACCCAGGGTAGGAGTGGCATGGTCTGTAAACATGGGTATTGATAGGAGTGAACGTACTGTCTGAGCTATTGTTCAAGATGTTTCCCCCTCATGAATTGGCCCTCAAGTATCCAACTTACGCAGAACTACACAAACCTCAACTCAGAACTATACAAACACCAACACAGAACTATGCAAACTCCAAAGAAGTCTCGTCCTCCCAACTTTATTAGATATAACTTGTTATACTACAGAAAATGCCAGAACTTTGTCTTTCTCAGATCCAAACATTACCATACTGAACTTCATCCGCCATAGTTTTTCCTACTCATTTAATCTGTCTATGTCCCTTTGTACCTTCCTCCTACCAATCACACAAATTACCGTGCCTCTAACTTAGCGTCATCTGCAAACTTGGATGTACAGCTCTCTATTACTTTATCCAAGTCATTATATGGTGAAAAGCTGAGGCCCCAGTACAGATCCCTGGGAACATTACTTGTCACATCCCACCAATCAGAGAATTAACCCTACTCTTTGTCTCCTTCCTTCCAACCAATTACAAACCCCGTCACAGGGTTATCTGCAATTCTATGCGCTCTCATTTTTGCTAATACACTGTGGCCCAGAAATTTGGGGTACTCACCCGTAAGCCCAATGGAAGTGCCGGTTTCCTGCATGCACTGCGCATGCGCGGGAAACCGGCACTTCCGTTCCCCTGAAAGAAGGGGTTCAGAGTTCGAACGCGTGCGCAGGAGAGGCTGCGCGTGCGCATTGAACTTACTTTTTTTTTTGGCAGGTTTTCCCGGGAGGGTAAGTCTCCAGAAGTTACACATATAAAAAGCAGGTGTAAGGCCTGCTTTTTACAAGGTAAGTGGTGAATTAATTAAAATTAAAACATTTTTTCCACAGGTTTATTATTTTTAAATACTTTAAAGAAAGGCAAGTTTATCTTTAGCCCTGTTAGAAAATAAAATTATTTTTTTCAAAAATTTTAATTGTTTAAAATAGTTATTTCATGTAATTTATAGTTTATTTCAAAAATATGATGTTTAAAAAAAATTTATTTGAAGATTTAGTGATGTTTTGGGGCTTGTAGTATTTATAAGTTTGGCAGCCCTTCCTGTCAAACTTATTCCCTACTCCGATTGGCTCCCCATGGCCCACGTGATCCCAGGGGACGCATCGAACGAACTGCGCCCTGGGATACGCAAGCACTGCGCGCCGGCAGTTGGAGGAGGCCGCCCAGGATCGGAATTCCACGGGGGCCCACAGCTCAACAGCCAGCGCGCAAGGTAAGTGCAGGTCGGAGGTTTGCACCCGCGGGAAGCCCTCGACCCAAATTTCTGGGCCACTGTAATTACACCATCCCATCAATGATGGTGCTGCAGCAATTCAGTTGTGTGTTTTCCAAGTTCTAAGTCTGCAGTGCGGAGAAAGTCATACGATCCAACCAATTCTGCTGCTCTGCTTCCTAAATTGCTGTACATTTTGCTATTTCACTACATATAATAGTATAAATCAAATTATTATATAAAAAATATGAACAGAATGCACGACTTTAAAACTGTGACTGAAGTCCATCTGTGCATTCTGGTATCCTTCATCCTCTAATTCTGCTTCACCTGAAAACTACCCATGATTGTGATTCCATGTGTACAACACCACATGAGAGCGACTAATAGTTTAAAAATGCTAAAATCTTCCTGTTCAAGAATCAGTTATGAATTTTGTCTGGTAATTAAGTGGTCATCAGCAAAAGGTTTGGCTGAAGAGAGACAGAAAAGGAAACTTTGTCTGCATCAAGATACTTGGTGTGGCATAATGGACACTAGGAATTTCCTCCGGGGCGGAGGTCTCCTGATTAGCTGCTGTAACTTTGGCAGAATATCGGTTGAAAGTCCGAAGTTATGGCAGCTTATCAGGAGAACCCCGAGGAAATAGAAGAAAGACTTGCATTTATATAATAGTATATATTGCTGTAATGTAGGAAACATGGCAGCCAATAAGGTCTTTACAAACAGCAATCTGATAATGACCAGATTATCAGGTTTAGTGTTGTTGATTGAGAGATAAATATTGGCCAGGACAGCGGTGAGGACTCCCCTGCTCTTCTTCAAATAGTGTCACAGAATCATAGAAATTTACGACACAGAAGGAGGCCATTCGGACTATTATGTCTGTGCCGGCCAAAAAAAGAGCTATCCAGTCTAATCCCACTTTCCACCTCTTGGTCCGCAGCCTTGTAGGTTACGGCACTTCAAGTGCATATCCAAGTACTTTTTAAATGTGATGAAGGTTTCTGCCTCTACCACCCTTTCAGGCAGTGAGTTCCAGACCCCCATCACCCTCTGGGTGAAAAAATTCTCAATTCTCCTCTAATCATTCTACCAATTACTTTAAACCTATGCCTCCTGGCTATTGACCTCTCTATGGGAAATAGGTCCTTCCTATCCACTCCATCTAGGCCCCTCAAAATTTTATACACCTCAATTAAATCTCCCCTCAGTCTCCTCTTTTCCAAAGAAAACAACCCCAACCTATCCTCATAGTTAAAATTCTCCAGTTCTGGCAACATCCTTGTAAAGCTCCTTTGTACCCTCTAGTGCAATCACATCTTTCCTGTAATGTGGTGACCAGAACTCTACGCAGTACTCTAGCTGTGGCCGAACTCGTCTTTTATACAGTTCTAGCATAATCTCGCCTGCTCTTGTATTCTATGCCTCGGCTAATAAAGGAAAGTATCCCGTATGCCTTTTTAACCACCTTATCTACCTGTCCAGCCTGTCTTCTACCGGGATCTAATCAAGGTCTGGAATATGGCTGCCTCCATTGTTATTGCAGACGGGGTCCTGGTTTAACATTTTGTCTGAAAGACTACAGCATTTCCTCAGTATTACATTGGAAGAACAGCCTAGATGATGTGCTCAAGTCTCTGGTGTTGGACTTGACCCACACCTTTTGACTCAGTGATTAGAGTACTACCACTGAGCTACGACGAACACCAGTGAAAGTGTATATTTTCACTACTTCATCAGAAGATTCAGTGGACATTTATAAAGGACAGTTTAGGATAGATTATTGTACTTATTTATTGCCCTAGCCCTATTTTTTGTGCTACTTTAAAAAATGAGTAAATATGTTAGTTGACTAAGCGTATAAAAAGTTGGATCTGTGTTTGGTATTCCACTGCACAGAATTGATTGAAAATGTAGAATGAGTCTATGTAAACTTGAGTATGCAGATTACTGCAATTGGGATATTTGTTAGACCTCAGTCATATCGGTGTGCAAAGACAGACTACATAAAGGCACAGTTTCTGGATTGTGAGGTGAGATGCACTTATGGGAAAATCTGCAAAACCATTAAAAATATATCTTAAAAAGCGCAAATGGTAACAATGTCTGACATGGGGCCTCGTCAATGGATTTTTAACAATGTAAATATGTAACAACCACTGCAATTCCTGATCTACCATGGCTGTAATATTTTTGGAACAGCTCTATTAAGCTTCTTAAAGCATAATTTTCCCTTCCTGAATTCACACAGGCTGCCTGTTATCGAGCTGTGCTTTTCCAGGCATCCCAACATCAGTTAAACTGACTAGCTAGGCCTTTTAACTATTTTTATTTAATGAAAATATCATTGCAATTATCTAGTTTTTTTTGGCCAGTACTAGATCATTTTAATGTAAGGACAATAATCATTATTACCAGCTTACTCTTAAACTAATATTTTGGAACATTATTGTCTAAAAAATCTGCTACATTAGGAGAAACCACTGGGGATGACCACCCAATGATTTTCTGAATCTAAAATGCTTGAATTGCTCTAAATTTAAATATTCAGATGTATCCAAAGTATGGTATTCTAAACGTGGAAATTAATGTTTACTTCAGCTCATGTTCCTGTTGAGTAAAAGCCAGAGTTCTCCGGAAATGTTAGAAAAGTACTTTTCACTCTATATAAAAGTTTTAAAGTTTAATAGTATATCATATTTCTGGCTCCTGATGAAAGGCCTGCGAAGGTACCTTAAAGGATAGCTCCATGTTTTCTCCACCCCAGACTTCCAAGCCTGCATCATAAGTACCCAGTTCATAAAAATATTTCTTGTCAATTGAAAATAATCCTCCTGCCATTATTGGACACCTAAAAGAAAAAAGTTATAAAGGGTTTAACTAATGTTACATATTTCATTGGCTTTTTTTTTTGGACAATACAAAAATTAGAAAATGCTGCATTCGCAAAGCAGCCATAGCTTCACTTGCAGAATACATAGATGAAGCATGAAACCAGTACTAGAGAATGGTACCAATATTACTCGTTCCCTGGGACCTTTCCAGTCATTGCAAACTGTTGGTTTACATTTAACTAGAGGAAATTAATCCTGTCATAGAAAAACATTGAACTAGATGAGAAACTGATCAGTGGGGTAGGGAACAGATACAACAGGCTGCTAGAAGAACAGAGCAAGAAACAATGCCAGACTTGCATTGGAGGGATAAACACACTGATGTTCTGCCAAGCTGTGACCTACTACTCAGCTAAGCAAAGCTGGACAATAACTCACCTAGGATAGTTAGCAAGTGGGATTTATCGGATTCATCGGGCTGGATTTTGATTCTGGAGGCATGTAGGAGGCGGGACTACAACTTTTGGGGTTGTAGTCCCGCCTTCATCGAACTGTGGCCAACCCACGCAATTTTCACTTGATTGACCTTGTTGAGCCCACCCAGCGGGCTCAGCAGGCCAATTAAGGGCCACCCGGCAACAGGTGATGTCATAGATTGACATTTCATCTGTCAAGAGCTTTTGACAGATGAAATATCAGCGTTTGGCAGCTCTTTGAAGCTGTCAAACACTGACAATCTGTACACTAAGTTAATTCCTTCCTCTCAGGCTGATTTAGAGCTCTCTCCAGAACAGAAAGCTGAATGCTACAACTTTTGACAGCTCGCGGCCATTCTGCTTTATGTGCCGGTGAGATGAGGGATTCCCGAGGCCTGAAGGAAGGAAGGCTGTAAAGGTCAGTAAAACTTCTTTAAACACTTTACACACACCAAACACACTTCCCTCTTCCCTCATGCGCCCATCACTCACCTGAACACCGGACATCTCGAACCCTCCAAGTCCTTCAGCCCGACGGCCCACCTCGCTAACTTGGCGTGGTTTGGAGCTGTCGGGAATCCCACACTTCAGGAATAAATATAGGGATTAGGCTAAAAACTGCCTGTTAACTGGCAGTTAATTGGCACTAATCCCCTTCCCGCCTCGGGGAGGCAGCTCCCAGCACAGGTCGGGTATTCGCCTCCTTTGAAACTGGCATGGAGGCGGGTTGGGGCGGAATGGGTTCGTGCCCCCCGATTTCGAGATTTTAACTCCCCACACGCCTCCACGGCCCAATAAAAATCCTGCCCATCGAGTTATAATGGGCAATAATCAGGAAAGTAGATTTTCATCCTTTTTTCACTCTGGCTTTAACAAATAGCTCAAATAAGAAATTTGGACATGACCATTTCATAAATGCTCCATGAGGCATTGCAAAGATAGATTTATTAACAATTATTATTAGTAAGCGGACTTACCTTATTGGGTCCATTTCTTTTAGATTGTATTTTTTGATTATTTCATCAGGTATTATCTTCCACCCAAAATTCATGGGCCAGGTAAATACACCTCGTAGAAAACTGCTCACTCCTACATAACTAAATTAGAAACACAAATTTTGGACATTAACATGTATTACTGGTGCAGCCTAGTGAAGACATTCCTAGAAACAAAAAGCACAGACTATTCCATTAAAAGTAAAATAAGCAAAATAACCAACTACCATAGGTGCAGAAAAATTGTTTTAGAAAACTGAAACATACACTTTCATACACATCAAGTTCTGAATCTTCTACAATGATTCTACACATAGCACAATAGCAGGAGCAGAATGTTACTTTCACGAGTGTGGCTCATAGCAAAAATTGCAGTCTTACATGCTTATAACTGGTGCTTGGAATCATTCTAATCTACTGAGAAGGTTAGCACTTTGATAATGACGTGGTTTGTGGGAGCACTGTTCACATGCAGGAAACAATTGAATAATGGCTGAACTTAGTGGCTCTAAAATTCCACAGTGAGTTGTACTGGATTTGTGCCAATGCATCTGGAGTTGCTAATCCTGTGGCCAGTCCAGATCCCTCCTTGTGGGAGTTTATTCCAATGTAACATGCATCTGATTTCTGGTGGCAGTGAGAGTTCAGAGCACATCCCACAACATTTTATGCACTCCTCTGCATACCAGGAAACTTCTTCATTTGTTCCCAGTTCCTTCAGACACGAGAGACTCCTTTCATTCTCTTGGCAACCCCTATCCAAGCATTTGTTTTGACTGTAGGGTGGGGTGGCATTTCGCTCCTTTGTTGCACCTCCAACAGTAGGACCTCAAAGATATCAGAAAAGGAAGTTTCCCCCATATTCCTCCTTACTGCCAATGTCCTTACCAAAAAAGTGCTTGTTCTTGCAGCAAAAAAAGCACAGCTCTTTAATGCTAAGCAGCTACTGTTTAAGAGCCACTGCCTCACCAGATTTCCAAACCTCACTGCCACTGCCCACTTATCATGCACAAGGAGCCTACTAAAATTAGAAGAAGGAGCTAGTCTTGCAAGATTTGACGAAGCAAGTTGTCCTCACTACTGCTGCAGGATTTACCATGCCAGGGGCAGAAGCAGGCCTGATTTTGTTGACATTGCTAGATCAGTACTCTTATGACAACTGTTTTTGCTCAGAGTTCCTTCCACTCCTCTGTGGGAAAAGCTGTCTTTTAATCCCGTACTATTGAGATGTTGGCAGTTTTTAAAGGGTACATAAAGAATGAGATTCATGTGTCCACCTTGCATCGTAACTTGCGTGTGAGTAAATGAAGATGCATCATGCAGCCTGATTGTGTTGAAAAGTTGGTTTGTGGGACCATCTTTCCAAATGGTGATGCACCAACAGTTCCAAGTTTGAAGTGCAGTATTACTGTCGTACGGGTATGTATGTGAAGCTAAGAAACAGCTATTTTGTGAGGGCTTAGCATGCAATCTCAGTTGAGGTTTAACAGGATATGAAGACATTTACTGTGGGATGCACAAGCTACCCATCTATTTGATGTAATGTAATACAGACTAGTCTTAACTTGGCTGACTTCCTCAGGCAGTCAAACTCTTTCTCATCAGCTCCCATGGCTGTTGGACACAGTACTAACTCTGTCCATCACCTTATGCCAAGCAGACTGGAAGCAGCTCCCAAACAGAGCAACTCTCCTGTACTGCACCTTTTGCACAAGCACCTCGAAAGCAGCATTAGAAAATGAAGTTACTCTAATGATAGTAAGAAACATTGGTTCTTACTGTTCTTGAACATCATTTCCAACAACTTGCACTTGTAAAGCACCTTTAAGATAAAATAATGTACCAATGTCACAGAGAGACTATGGAAAAAATGACAGGGGTGAGTGGGACTTGGTGCAGGATATGATACGGGAAGCAGAGTTTTGGATGAGCTGAAACCCAGCCGGGAGAGCATTGGAATAGTCGAGTCTAGAGGTGACAAAAGCATGGATAGGGTTTTGGTAGCAGAGGGGCTGAGGCAGGGGCATAGATGGTCAATATTATGCAGGTTTGAACCTTTATAAAGCGCTGGATAGGCCACAATTGGAGTATTGCCTCCAGGTCTGGTCACCACACTTTAGGAAGGATGGGAAGGCCCTTGAGAGGGTGCAGAGGAGATTTACCAGAATGGTTCCGGGGATGGGGGATCTTAGCTACAAGGACAGATGGAGAAGTTGGATTTGTTTTCATTAGAGCAAAGGAGGTTGAGGGGTGATTTGATAGAGGTGTACAAGATTATGACGGGTTTGGACAGGCTCGACGGGGAAAGGCTGTTCCCACTAGGTACAAGGACTAGGGGACACTGTTTGCTGTTTGTAGTGATTTAGATATGAATGTAGGAGGTATGATCAGTAAGTTCGCAGATGACACGAAAATTGGTGGAGTGGTAAATAGCGAGGAGGGAAGCCTCAGGCTACAGGACGATATAGATGGGTTGGTTAGATAGGCAGAACAGTGGCAAATGGAATTTAACCTTGAAAAGTGTGAGGTGATGCATTTTGGGAGGACTAACAAGGCAAGGGAATACACAATGAATGGTAGGACACTAGGAAGGATAGAGGATCAGAGGGACCTTGGTGTGCATGTACATAGATCCCTGAAGGCAGCAGGACAGGTAGATAAGGCATATGGCATACTTGCCTTCATTAGCTGAGGCATAGCATATAAGAGCAGGGAGGTTATGATGGAGCTGTACAAAACGCTAGTTAAGCCACAGCTGGAATACTGTGTGCAGTTCTGGTCACCACACTATAGGAAGGATGTGATTGCATTGGAGAGGGTGCAGAGGAGATTCACCAGGGTGTTACCTGGGCTGGAGCGCTTCAGCTATGAAGAGAGATTGGACAGACTGGGGTTGTTTTCCTTAGAGCAGAGAAGGCTGAGGGGGGACCTGATTGAGGTGTACAAAATTATGAGTGGCATAGATAGGGTAGATAGAAAGGAACTTTCCCCCTTAGTAGAGGGGTCAATAACCAGGGGGCATAGTTTCAAGATAAGGAGCAAGAGGTTTAATGGGGATTTGAGGGAAAACTTTTTCACCCAGAGGGTGGTTGGAATTTGTAACTCACTGCCTGAAAGGGTGGTAGAGGCAGGAACCCTCACAACATTCAAGAATCATTTAGATGAGCACTTGAAACACCATAGCATACAAGGCTACGGACCAAGTGCTGGAAAATGGGATTTGAATAGACAGGGCTTGATGGCCAGTGCAGACACGATGGGCCGAAGGGCCTCTTTCTGTGCTGTATGACTCTATTTAAGGTTTTGGGCAAGAAATACAGGGGGGTTGTGAGGAAAAACTTTTTAACGCAGCGAGTGGTGATGACCTGGAATTCGCTGCTAACGGAAGTGGTGGAAACGGAGACACTCCATGTTTTCAAGGGGAGACTGGATAGGCACGTGAGGGAAATAAACTTGCAGGGTTACGGTGATAGAGCAGGGGAATGGGACTGACTGGATTGCTCCACAGAGAGCCAGCACAGACTCGATGGGCCGAATGGCTTCCTTCTGTGCCGTTATGACTATGTGGAAGTAGGCTGTCTTCGTGATGGAGAGGATATGGGGTCCGAAGCTCAGCTTAGGGTCAAATAGGTCACAGAGGTTGCAAACAGACGGCTTCAACCGGAGATAGTGGCCAGGGAAGGGGATGGAATCAGTAGCGAGAGAAAATAATTTGTGGTGGTGGGGTGGTGAAGACAATGGCTTCAGTAATCCCAATGTTTAACTGGAGGAAATTGTGACAGATCTGGATGTCAGGCAAGCAGGCTGAAAACAGAGACAATGGCGGAGTCAGGAAAGGTGGTGCAGAGGTAGAGCTGGGTATTGTCAGCGTACATGTGGAACCTGATGTTGTGTCATCAGTTTATGTTGCTTAGGGGCAGCATGTAGATGTGCAATAGGAGTGGACAAGGATAGATCTTTGGGAGACTCAAAAGGGAATGGTGAGTGGATGGGAGGAGAAGCTATTTCTGGAAATGGTCTAGCTACATTTGGATAGGTAGGAGTGGAACCAAGCTAGAGGAGTCTCACTGAGCTGGACAACAGAGGTGTTGGGAGGAGGATGGTGTGGTCAATTGTATCAAAGGCTGCAGAGAGGTCAAGAATGGCAAGGATGGATAGTGCACCAGTCAGTCACAGAGGATGCCATTTGTGACTTTGATTAGGGCTGTTTTAGTGCTGGGGTGGGGCGGGGCGGAAACCTGATTGGAGAGATTCAAACATGGAGTTACGGGAAAGATCGGCATGGATTTGGGAGGAGACAACGCGTTCAAGGATTTTGGAGACGAAATGGAGGTTGGAAATGGGGTGGTAGTTTGCAAGGACAGAAGCATCGAGGGTGGTTTTCAAAAGGATTGGGACAGTACCCGAGGAGAGGGAATCATTTATAATGTCAGCTCTCATGAGGGCTAAGATGGGAAATTGGCTGGTACGCAGTTTAGTGGGAATAGGGTCAAGAGAGCAGGTGGTGCATCTCATGGATAAAATGAACCTGGATAGGGTATGACGGGAGATAGGATAGAAGCCAGAGAAAGATGTCAGTTCAGAGCTAGAGAAAAGGGAAGCCTTGGAGAAGTTCTGGCTTGGTGGGCAAGGGGGAAGGGGGAATATGGCAGAGACAGCTGAATGGATGGTCTCAATCTTAGTGACAAAGAAGTCTATGTGCTCCTCATACTTGTTGTTGGAGGTGAGGGTAGAGGGGGCAGGGGAGAGGGGTTCAAGGTAACAATTTATAGTGGAGAAAAGAAACTAGGGGTTAGCTTTGCATTCCCGAATGATTCTATAGTAGTGAGCAGTTTTGGCAGAGGAGAGAAGAGCAAGATCCAACAGTGCTGGATGTGGTCCAGCCAGATCTAGCAATGGATTGCTAAATGAGTTATATGCCAGATATGTTTAAGAATTAAGATGCCCATTTAAGTAGCAGCTGCAGGTTTTAGATAGCTGCTGGTGTGTTTTACTGTCTGGCCCTACTGACATTTAGCACCCACCAGCAGGTAGCAGGCTCAATTTTCATAATTAATGAGGCTGACCATGTGAAATCTGCGAGATCAGCTCAGAGAGACTTTGGTGAGTGCAAAGTTCACTGTATTTCAATTCTTTAGCAAAAGGCTAGAAAATCAGCCCCATCTGTTTCACGTGGCCACAAAGCCTGGTATAGAAGTTTTAACAGGACATTTGTCCCTTCTTGCTGTGCTGAATTTAAATCCCTCTCAGGGACTGATTTTACAGTCCCATTTTCATGCCACTTCTTCATATTCTTTTCTCAGTAATGATCAAATACCTTTTCAATCTGCACACTTTACAATATCAATATAACTTTGCATGTTTTCCTTCAAATCATTTGTGAATAATATAAACAGCAGATGAATGAAACAGGAATCCTTTGGAACTCCTTTATTCATTGTCATTGAATAAAGTTTTTTATTTATTACCACCTTCTGCACCTGTTGCCCACCACAGCTCCCAGATTATATAGGGCTATTATATATATATAATAATTGAATCACTAGAATACCATTAAAGTGGTGGGCACATTCCTTCTGATTCATAATGATGCTCTGCCTCACCACCACCACTCTGCTCTCAACCCCTCCACTGTCGATGATTTGTCACGCTGCTTGTCCGACATCCAGTCCTGGATGAGCAGAAACTTCCTCCAACTAAATATTGGGAAGACCGAAGCCATTGTCTTCGGTCCCCGCCACAAACTCCGTTCGCTAGCCATCGACTCCATCCCTCTCCCTGGTCACTGTCTGAGGCTGAACCAGACTGTGCACAACCTGACTGTCAAATCTGACCCCGAGATGAGTTTCTGACCACATATCCGCTCCATCACTAAGACCGCCTACTTCCACCTCCGTAACATCACCCGACTTTGCCCCTGCCTCAGCTCATCTGCTGCTGGAACCTTCATCCATGCCTTTGTTACCTCTAGACTTAACTATTCCAATGCTCTCCTGGCCAGCCTCTCAGCTTCCACCCTCTATAAACATGAACTCATCCAAATCTCTGCTGCCCGTGTCCTAACTTGCACCAAGTCCCGTTCACCCATCACCCCGGTTCTCGCTGCCCTACACTGGCTCCTGGTCCAGCAACACTTCAATTTTAAACTTCTCATCCTTGTTTACAAATCCCTCCAAAGTCTCGCCCCTCCCTATCTCTATAACCTCCTCCAGCCCTACAACCTTCCGAGGTCTCTGCGCTCCTCCAGTTCTGGCCTCTTGCGCATCCCTGATATTAATCGCTCTACCATTGCCAGCCGTACCCTCAGCTGCCTGGGCCCTAAGCTTTGGAATTCCCGCCCTAACAGTCTCCACCTCTCCTCCTTTAAGATGCTCCCCAAAACACCTCTCTTTCACTGTCCTAATATCTCCTTATGTGGCTCGGTGTCAAATTTTGTTTGATAACGCTCCTGTGAAGCACCTTGGGACATTTTACTACGTTAAATGTGCTATATAAATACAAGTTGTTGTTGTTGAAGCTATTTTTTCTTATGTTATAATGTACTTTAGTATTTGCTTGCTTTGAAAAAAATACAAATACTATCAAAAAGCATATGGTGCTTAGTCTGATGCAAAAAGCTCTAACAAAATGGTGAGTGTCATTAAAAATATTAATGTACACCCATTTCTAATCTCAAGTCCCATCGAGCATCACAGCCATGCCCACTAAGATCAAAGCTAAGGTTGTATAAAAATTAGGGATGAGGCTCAGACACACAAGTACTTTGTTACAGAAATTGAATGCAGGGAATATACCAGTGGACTTTTCCGATCGGCACGCGTAAATTTGGAAGCTCCTTTTATGCATCTATCCAGGGTTTCAGCTGATATTCTGCCAAAGTTACAGCAGCCGATTGGGAGAATGCTTGAGGAAGTTCCTAGTGGAATACTCTACTGTTAATTTTGCTAATGTTAGGCCACCAATCCAAGCCAAAGTAGCTGTGTGATGATTCAGATCTGTGCTAAACAGGATTATATAGTTGTACCTCATATCCTCATCACTGATAACTTCAATCACAGGGCAAGCTACTGTTGTTCGCTTTAAATAGATCCTTTCCAAGAGTGGCTCCAGCCAGCCAACATTGCATTCAACATGGGAGTCCAAAAATGTCAGCACATCACCTAGAAAGGAAAAAGGAAGTGATAGCTCAACACTTGATTAAATTGCTTCAGGACTCAGTGTTTCCAAGTCTTGCTAATAGAAAAATGATTTGAGAACAACCAGCTCAAAAACATTTTGTTTTAAACGTACCCAGCACATCTGTCAGTGAATAGGAGTAATCTGAAACTGGTGCTGTAAATAGCATCTAACTTCAAACAGACCACGGCCAGGAAATTCTTCAGAGCTGCCCTCACTCTGTCGACATTACTTCACCACAAGTGCAGTGGAAACCCCATCTTACAACAACAACAACTTGTATTTAATAGCGCCTTTAATGTAGTAAAATGTCTCAAGGCGCTTCACAGGAGTATTATAAGACAAAAAATTTGACACCAAGCCACATAAGGAGAGATTAGGGCAGGTGACCAAAAGCTTGGTCAAAGAGGTAGGTTTTAAGGAGCGTCTTAAATGAGTAAAGAGAGATAGAGAGGCAGAGAGGTTTAGGCAGGGAATTCCAGAGCTTAGGGCCTAGGCAACAGAAGGCACGGCCACCAATGGTTGAGCGATTATAATCAGGGATGCTCAAGAGGGCAGAATTAGAGGAGTGCAGCTATCTCGGGGGGTAGTGGAGCTGTAGGAGATTACAGAGATAGGGAGGGGTGAGGCCATGGAGAGATTTGAAAACAAGGATGAGAATTTTGAAATCGAGGCGTTGCTTAACCGGGAGCTAATGTAGGTCAGTGAGCACAGGGGTGATAGATGAATGGGACTTGGTGCGAGTTAGGACTCGGGCAGCTGAGTTTTTGATGACCTCAAGTTTACGTTGGGTATAATGTGGGAGACCAGCCAGGAGTGCGATGGAATAGTCAAGTCTAGAGGTAACAAAGGCATGGATGAGGGTTTCAGCAGCGGATGAGCTGAGGCAAGGGCGGAGACAGGTGATGTTACGGAGGTGGAAATAGGTGATCTTAGTTATGCCACGGATATGTGGTTGGAAGCTCAATTCAGGGTCAAATATGACACCAAGGTTGCAAACAGTGTGGTCCAGCCTCAGACAGATGTTAGGGAGAGTGATGGAGTCAGTGGCTAGGGAACGGAGTTCGTGGCAGAGACCAAAAACAATGGCTTCGGTCTTCCCAATATTTAATTGGAGAAAATTTCTGCTCATCCAGAACTAGAGGTCGGACAAGCAATCTGACAATTTAGAGACCGTGGAGGGGTCGAGAGACGTGGGTGTGAGGTAGAGCTGGGTGTTGTCAGTGTACATGTGGAAACTGATGCTGTGTTTTCGGATGATGTCGCCAAGGGGCAGCATGTAGATGAGAAATAGAAGGGGGCCAAGGATAGATCCTTGGGGGACACCAGAGAGAACAATGCGGGAGCAGGAAAAGAAGCCATTGCAGGTGATTCTCTGGCTACGATTAGATAGATAAGAAATGAACCATACGAGTGCAGTCCCACCCAGCTGGATGACGGTGGAGAGGCGTTGGAGAAGGATGGAGTGGTTAACCGTGTCAAAGGCTGCAGACAAGTCAAGAAGGATGAGGAGGGATAGTTTACCTTTGTCACAGTCACAAAGGATTTTGATGAGAGCTGTTTTGGTACTGTGGCAGGGGTGGAAACCTGATTGGAGGGATTCAAACATGGAGTTGCGGGAAAGATGGGAGGCGACAACATGTTCAAGGACTTGAGACAAAAGGGAAGTTGGAGATGGGGCGGTAGTATCTTATATATGCACATAAACGAGGTCTGCACCGCACTTCTGGTGAAATAATGGCGGCGGAGTGGGCGCAGCTCCAATGTATTGCCTGGCCTCTATCATTTCACAAAAAGAAACAGAAACTGCTGAAAATATATAGGTCTATCAACAGCTCAAAAAACAACTGATAGTTTAATGTTTCAAAAGGCTTTACCCACAGTGTTAATATATCTATTGACTTTACAGAAACTGCCAGGCTTACTGTATATTTCTAGCATTTTCTGTTTATATTGTATATTTAAATTGTAATGAAACGAATCTCAGTGCAAGTTCTGTTACAATATTGGATAAAATCTATTTTTGACCATTTAAATAAAATGTATTTTTTTTTCTTCCCTCTATATTCTCCCATTTCATAGGCAAGTGCCTGGCTGATGAGAGTAAGCAGGCATCCTACTCCCAAAACTGTGCCCGCCTCATTCTCGGCGGTTCCACCTCATGATCAGATTTAGTTACCAAGTTGGGATGAATATAGTAAGTTGTAACTCTGCAGTTTTATTCAACTTACGCAGGGGGACATGGAAGAAATAAACTTTGTACATCTTTCTTCAGGAGATTAATGAATTGGATAGAATCCACAAATAGTACTTTGCCAATGAAGGAAATTGATGGCCAAACTGCCTTTGATCATTCCATGCATTGTTGTATTTGTAGAATGGAATTCACCTCTATAGTTTCATGATGCACAAGACAAATCATAAAAATGAAACAAATGAGAAAAGTCATCACACCTTACCTGTAGCAATAGCAGCACCTACAAGTCTGGCTCGGATTAAACCATGACGCTCCTGTAGGTGAATAACATGAACTTTTGGGAACTGCGACATATATTTGTCTAAATTCTCTTTCAGGTAGTCTATATAACAATAAGGAGAAAAGTAGAATGTGTTGGTTAAATAGATTTCTTTCAAGAAATAATTGGGTAATCTTTGCATATTTGGACACTTTAAGGAATGAAGCTCTGAATTCCAAAAAATCCAATTCGATTTACTTTCTTTCTTATTTCAGAAGCAAGCAGTACTTAGTTATAAATACACATCCTCGTGATGTAAACCATTAATTTAAGGAAGAAAAGTGATTAAATGGCCACACCTCCTTTTCATCAACTGTCAATACAAGAGATTAGAGTCTTCCTCGAATATCATTCATCAATGTAATATTCCAAGTAACTTTTTATTGCATTCTCCAGAGTTATTTTTATAATTTGACTCCATTATCTCTAATTAGTCCAGACTATCTGTTAAATTTTACAATTATATTTGTATATAGTTTTACCAGCTCATTGAAGTCCTTGCATCCAGTTTTGTTTTATTAGGTGATAGGTTTATATCCCCTTCACTAAACACTTTTGTGTTGCTTCCTCCTCCATGGTCCTACCTAAAATGAGATGAAATAGCGGTGGAAGACAGAGAAAAATCTGTCAATGAAGCCTACTGCTGCATCACCAGCCCCAACCGAGATTTTCCTTTCCCACTGCCGGCTGCCCTTCAAATGGCGGTGAGGTGAAGGAACTCCAGTTCCTGCTGGATTTTCCTGATGTTGCCTGTGCGGATGAGGGCAAAGTCTGCAGGGTGGATGAGCAAACTGACCACGGCACCGTGATACAGGAGGCCATTCAAGTGGGGGGAAGTGAAAAAGAATATTGTAGTGGTATGGGATGGTATAGTCAGGAGGATAGATACTGTTCTCTGCAGCCGCGACCGGGAGTTCCAAATGCTGTGATGCCTGGCCAGTGCCAGGGTTAAGGAGATCTCCTTGCAGCTGGAGAAGAATTTGGAGTGGGAAGGGAGGATCCAGTTGTCGTGGTCTATGTAGGAACCAACGACACAGGTAGAACTAGGAATTCTGGAGGTTCTGCTGAGAGTGTTTGAGGAGTTAGGGCCCAAATTAAAATGCAGGACCGATTGTTGCCTGAGCCACGCGCAAATTGGCATAGGGACAAGCAGATCAGAGAGTTAAATGCGTGGCTCAAAGAATGGTGTGGGAGGAAGGGGTTTTGATTCATGAGGCACTGGCACCAGTACTGAGGAAAGAGGGAGCTGTTCCGCTGGGACAGGCTCCACTTAGACCAGGCTGGGACCAGTGTCCTGCGAATTGAGTAACTAGGGCTATAGATAGGGCTTTAAACTAAAAAAAAGGAGGGGGGAGGGGTCAGGTGAGAAGAAATTTTGAAATCTAAAGAGAAAAGTCAAGGCAATAGAGCAGTGTAGCGATTTGGAGAGACCCAGCATCGGAACTGTGCGCCTCCCGGGAGCCCTCAGGTAAGGGCGCAGATTTTTCCAGATCGCAGGCCTCCGCCCGCAGGAGGCCTGCAATCAGAAAATACGGGCCAATGACTTAGATGAAGGGACTGAGTGCAAGGTATCCAAGTTTGCTGATGATAGAGCTAGGTGGGAAAGTAAGCTGAGGACACAGAGCCTGCAAAGGGATATAGACAGGTTAAGTGAGTGGGCAATAAGGTGGCAGATGGAGTATAATGTGGGGAAATGTGAGGTTATTCACTTTGGCAGGAAGAATAGGAAAACAGATTTTTTTTTTTTTTTTTTTAAATGGTGAGAAACTATTAAATGTTGGTGTTCAGAGAGATTTAGGTGTCCTCGTACAGGAAACACAGAGATAGCATGCAGGTACAGCAAGCAATTAGGAAGGCAAATAGCATGTTGGCCTTTATTGCAAGGGGGTTGGAATACAATAATAAGGAAGTCTTGCTACAATTGTACAGGGTTTTGGGGAGACCACACCTGGAGAACTGTGCAGTTTTGGTCTCCTTACTTGAGGAAGGATATACTTGCCTTAGAGGCAGTGCAACAAAAGATCACTAGATTGATTCCTGGGATGAGAGGGTTGTCCTATGAGGAGAGATTGAGTAGATTGGGCCTATACTCTTTGGAGTTGAGAAGAATGAGAGGTGATCTAATTGAAACCTATAAAACTCTGAGGTGGATTGACAGGGTAGATGCTGAGAGGTTGTTTCCCCCGGCTGGAGAGTCTAGAACTATGGGGTCGGCCATTTAAGACTGAAATGAGGAGGAATTTGTTCACTCAGAGGGTTCTGAATCTTTGGAATTCTCTATCCCAAAGGGCTGTGGATGCTCAATCAGTGAATATATTCAAGGCTGAGGTAGATAGATTTTTTTGACTCTAGGGGAATCAAGGAATATGGAGATCAGGCAGGAAAGTTGTGTTGAGATCGAAGATCAGCCATGATCTTATTGAATGGCGGCGCAGGCTCAAGGGGCCGTATAGCCTACTCCTGCTCCTAATTCTTATGTTCACCCCAGTTGCTGCTGCTTCCCGGGGCTGCCATGTGAAAGGGGGATGTATACCTTGAACAATGGTGTAAACGCCCCTTATATCTGCCAATGGAAGTAGTGGCCTCTTTGCCCCCCAAATCTGGCTCCCACTTACCTACTTGGTCTCTGCCGAGGCCTACAAGAATTTTAATTTCTAAATCTTCCGCCCCTTTAAATGGCCGGCAGCCTCTTCTGGTGTTGCAATAACAGTCTTGATGAAATTTTGTTGTTGAGCACTGGTGGGCTTCCTCTTGGTGGCAGGACTCCTGCAGGGAGTCTGATGTGCACATCGGATGACCCTTGACTCACAAAAATGAGTTGGGGTTAGAGTGGAGTTAGGGAGTGGACAAAAGTCCTGTCTCACCAGAATTCCGCCCTGAAGAGAAGAATCCAGTTCTTAATCTCCTATGGTAGACACTTTGAATCCAAAATATCAATCGAGGGTGCAACTTGGCTGGAATCGCCTGATGGGGAGTGGAATTTGGTTCCACTGGGATTCCACTGCATTTACATAGACCAGCAACATTCCAGTAGGAAGGAGGGTGATTTTTTGCGCTGGTTTGGCCGATTTTGGGCAAATAGGGCTGGCTCTACCCCAAGTTGTTTATATATTATAAAAATATGATTTAAAAAGTGGCACGTGGTAGAAAGGGTGATATTCATGTTATTCAATACTACTCTGACCACTGATCTGCTCCTTTGCACCATCAGGTGCATTGTGTTGACCTCTCTATTTAGCAGATTAACTCAATCTGTCGCAATTGCCTTGGACCTCAGTTTCATATCATTCTTCATCTGTGACAAAAATAGAATTGTCGTTCTATTAGGTTTGTAGATCTGTATGTATGCATGATTTCTATAAGTGATAATGTGGTAACGCAGATCTAAGATGCATTCCAAGCACTGTTGAGAAGTGAAATGGCTGCCCTGAGACTATAAAGTTGAAATTACTGTCAGCAATTCAACGAGTTTGAACCAAATTGCTCTCTCTATAATAGAGGCATTAGCCCATTTTATTTCAAATGGATGAATCGAAGAATGAGTTTGTGCCTCCTTTAAAATAGTGGAGAGAGAAACTTGGTAATAGCATAGTCATGCAATAACATCACCAACAGTAATTTCTACCCTTATAGATCTGATCATAGCCAACTAACCGCTTAAGTGCCTTTTGTTTTGAATTAAATTATGTACTTCTGATTCTTGTGAACTAGAACCCCCAAGAAATTCTGGCACCAGAGTTGACAACCTATTTACTCTCCGGTAAGTAGTTTACCATCATCAGGGTGAGGGTATTGTTAGGTAGAGACATAACAGAGAGTAAAAGATGCAGATTTCAGTTCAAAAGAGGTCATCTGCTTATGGAAATAGGGATCAAGCTATCTGGATAAGAAAAAGGTATTTGTAAAGCTCAAACCATAACAGTCTCTTTTGTCGCTTTACTGAGTTTTTTTCCTTTCTTTCAGGTAGCATGGGCCAGAAATTCAAAAAATTCCTGGATGTAAGCCAATATTCTGCTTCCTTTTCCACTTCATTTTCTTCTGACTCCATCTTCCCTTCTAGCTCTACTCTTGCCCAGATGCCTGCTTTTTGTTTTTATTGCACTCTCCGAACTTCTCCTTTCTGTCTTAGAACAATCTGTCCTCAACAAAGTTAGATTTCTAGTGCTCATGTGCAGAAAGGTGTCTCCTTACAAGGAAGAATAGTGGGTGCTGAGCAGCAGGGTAGCCGAGCAACAGCCTCAGCTTTATTCCCCTAAGCTCTCACCTCAATGAATTCCAAACTTGACATGATGTTGAACTATTAGCGAGAGGATTTGAGTACAGGAACAAGGATGTCTTGCTGCAGTTGTACAGGGCCTTGGTGAGACCACACCTTAAGTATTTTCTGCAGTTTTGTTCGCCTTATCTGAGGAAGGATGTTCTTGCCATGGAGAGAGTGCAGCGAAGATTCACCAGACTGATACCTGGGATGGCAGGAATGACGTCTGAGGAGAGATTGGGTCGATTAGGCATATATTTGCTAGAGTTTTAAAGAATGAGAGGGGATCTCATTGAAACTTATAAAATTCTAACAGGACTAGACAGACGAGATGCAGGAAGGATGTGCCCAATGGCGGGGGAGTCCAGAACCAGGGGTCACAGTCTAAGGATAAGGGGTAAGCCATTTAGGACTGCGATGAGGAGGAATTTCTTCACCCAGAGAGTGGCAAACCTGTGGAATTCTCTACCTCAAGGCAGTTGAGGCCAATTCATTAAATATATTCAAGGAGGAGTTAAATATATTTCTTAAGGCTAAAGGGATCAAGGGATATGGGGAGAAAGCAGGGACAGGGTACTGAATTTGGATGATCAGCCATGATCTCATTGAATGGCGGAACAGGCTTGAGGGGCCGAATGGCCTACTCCTGCTCCTATCTGCTATGTTTCTATTGTTCTATTATCTTTTTTAAACTTTCTTCTTTCTACAGGAGGCTTAGCCTCACAATTTTGAATCCTTCTCCTGTCCTCTTGGACCCCCTCTTGAGAAATGCCCACAATATTGTTCATCTGAGCTTCTCTGTTTCCTTTATTTAGTCCAATCTATCTCCTTCTGAACCTGTTGCTCTCTGTTAGCTTAGATACAACCCTGACATTATCAACAAGCCTGCTAACAGTCAATACTGTTATGTACCCATAAGACTTAGCTGGCTGTGACCAAATAGCAACCTGAACCAAACATCAAACCATCATTTCATGACCATCACTGATCTTGTCACTTCTGAAGAATCTCTTCTAACTGCTTCAAATCTCAATGTTTCCCAACCCAACATTACCCATTTCTACCTCCTCAAGATTCAGAAAGAGTAATGACCCATTCTTTCAGCTAGTTATTATGCCACCAAACATATTTCATGTTGTTTTAACACCATTTTCTCTCCCCATCTTCAGTCTCTACCCACCTACCGCCATGCTCATTAGTTTGTTATCTGGCTCCGATTGTCTCCTTTTTACCATGGACACCTGGCTCCGTAGCACCCGGTGTTTGGGCGCTATGGGTGCAGTTTTGGTTCCGATATGGCGTCCGCACACACTTCCGGTGCGGGCCGCGCTGAATGTCATCTTGGGTAGGGCGTTAGCGCAGGTGCCGGACGTATGCAGATCGTGATGTCAATCAGCGTTCAGCAGCAGGAAGGACCGCCCCACCAGCATTATTTAAAGGGACCATCACCAACTTGCAGGTTAGTTGCTGATTGATTTCTACTGGCTGTTGCTGAGTTTTTAAGAAGTATTTGGTGGTTTGTACAGTTATTTAAGTTGCTGAAATTTACAGATAGTGGTGTGGCAGGTGCTGAAGGACTTGTGCTGAATTCAAGGATTCTGCACAGACCACTTGCCCCAAGACATGGGTGCAGTAGTAGGCAATCCACTTGGCCTACAGCATGACAGGGAGAATGAGCAGAGGCGACACAGAGCAGGACAAGCTGCTGGCAGAGGGAGGAGGAGGAGGGGGAGAAGGGCTCTCAGCAGGAGACCATATCCACCCAGGGTGTTCAGGGAGCAATACTCCTACCTGAACCTCAGTGAGGAACAGTGTGTCAGACGTCTACGCTTCACCAAGGACATCCTCACTAAAATCTGCCACCTGCTGCAGCCACAACTGCAACCTCAGAGCAGGCCGGGGACCGCATTGCCAGTGGCTGTGGAGGTCACGGTGGCCATGAACTTTTATGCGTTGGGCTCCTTCCAGGCTGGAGCAGGAGATATTTGCAACATCTCCCAGTTTGTTGTCCCTGCAGCATAAAGGAAGTAACTGAGGATCTGTATTCGAAGAGAGCTGAATACATTTCCTTCTCTCTGGCCAGAGAACAACAGGCGGAGCAAGCAAGCAGCTTTACGAGGATTGCAGGTTTCCCCATGTGCAAAGTGCCATTGGCTGCATGCACGTTGCTTTGCGGGCACTGCATGCCAACTCTAAGATGTATCGCAACCGAAAGGGATTCCACTCCCTCACTGTCCAGTTGGTGTGCGACTATAGTCAGCGAATCATGCAGATGAGTGCCCGGTATTTTGGCAGCAGTCATGATACCTTCATTCTGTGGCAGTCCGCTGTCCCATCTGCATTTGAGCCACCACGACAAACCAGAGGGTGGCTACTGGGAGATGAAGGCTATCCGTTAAGAACATGGCTCATGACTCTGGTGCGCAACCCATGCACACGTGGGCAGCATTCATACAAGGAAAGCCATGCTGCCACACAAAATATCATCGAGCAGACCATTGGCGTGCTGAAGCAACGCTTCCGCTGCCTGGACTGCTCTGGAGGAGCCCTGCAGTGCTAGGCAGAGTAGGTATCGAGACTCATGGTGGTCTGCTGTATGCTGTACAACCTTCATGAGGGCACAGCCCTTGCCACTAGCCATGTGGCGACCATGAGCAGGGGCTGGAAGAGGAGGAAGAGGAAGGGAGGAGGCAACCCAGGCAGCCCCTTTCTAGCCGGGCTGTCCGTGACCAACTCATCTGGCTGTGATACAAGTAAACGCAACCCCAATTCCCCACTCACCAATAGTCCTACGCCTTACTTTCCCTTTGTCACTGACATCACAGCGACCTTTTGGCCATGATGCAAAAATAAAATCCAACACAAAATAAACATTCCAAACCAAATTTATAAATGAAATCATACCATATTGCATACAAACGTAAACTAATCACCCGTGTGCATTCCTTTAGTGCCTGTCTTCCGTGTGCCTTTGCCCTGTCCTAGTGCTCCTAAGCAGTGCTACCCCAGTGGCTGCAGGTTGGCTGCTGACTTTCAGTGGGCGAAACTGCAGATGGCCTTGCAGGACAACCTCGAAGTGCTCTGGGCCTAGTAGGCCCGGCTTTGGACTGCACCACCTTGGCATGAGCGACAGCAGTCTGGGCTGGCTGGCTGACAGGCAACAGCAAGGGCACTGGCATGGATGGGATATGAATGCTGTCATCCTGTGAGAGGACAGCAGGTTCGTCCTTCACAGAGCCTCTGCCACTCCCCCAGGGCGGCGCCTCAGCAATTCTAATAATCTGTTGGAGGACAGATTGCTGGACTGATGTGACACCCTGCAAGCTCCTTTGAACACTGGTAACCACAGCCATGGTGGCAGCAGTCTGGGCTTGCGTGACAGCAAGCTGAGCTTGCAATACAGAAGTCTGAGATCCACTGCAGCACTCAGATGTTGGGTGGCTTCTGCTTGTGCTGCAATGGAAGCTGAGACATCGGCCGTCGGACGCTGCATCTTGGTTGAGTCGGCAAGTGTGCTAATGGAGTTGGCCATCAGTTCCATGTTGGAAAGGATGGGCTCCAAGCTCTGCGCAAAGCCCTGTGCCAAGTTGGTTCTGGACTTCTCCATGCTCCCTGACATTGCATGCAGGCTTTCTGGCAGGCCTGCCAATGCAGCAAGTATTTCATTGTGCATAACCATCAGCCTTCTTCTGTAGCCTGCCCCATTAAAGTCCTCTGCAGCAGAACTTGTGTGCAACCTCGCCCTCCGCGGAGTTGGTACCTGCGCTACCTTGCCTTTGCTGCAGGCTATTCGTGCCCGGTGTCAATATCTGAGCTGGTGGCTGCGAATGTGAAATCGAGTGATGGTGGTGTGTCTTCATCATTGCTGCTTTCTTCCTCTTCCATTTCTTGCTGTTCCACCATTGCCTGGCCAGGTTGCAGTTCTTGGGTATCTGAAAGGAGAAAGGCACAAGTGTAAGGTTTGTGGTGCGGTGGGGAGGGAAAGCAAGAGGTGCATGCTTACACCATCTGTACCTTTTAAATCAGAAGAGATTGTGGGATGAGGGGGAAGTGGGATGTGAGAAGGAGGATTAGGTATGAGGATACCGTCATCTACAATTGTTTCAGCCCCACCGTTGGCCAGGGGTTCAGTGACAACCGCTCCAATGATGGCGACCCCCGTCTCCTCCATCGGGGTAAGGTCATGTAGCCATGCCTGTCCCCTGCAGGTTAGCTCCTGCTGCCTCCGGTTATGTGCCAACTTGTCCTGCAAGAGAGAGAAAAGTGTGTCAGTGAGTGTGGTGCAATGTGTTTGGGTGATGTGCCTGTCATAGTTGAATAGTTGGCAATGTGTACAAGCTGCGAGATGTGAGTGTGAAGCTTGCTGCAGTGCAGTGTGAAGATGAGGTGAAGCTATGAATGTGAGGTATGAGTCCTGTTTGATAGAGATTGTTGGTAGGTGAGTGATGGGGGTGTGGTGCATTGAGCAGTGTGTGAGACTAGTGGTGCAGTTGGTGGGATATGGCATTTGAAGATGAATTCACTGACTTGACCACTCGTATGAGATCACTGAACTTTTTGCGGCACTGCATTCAGGTCCTCAGGGCTTGACTTCTGGCATTGACCGCCACAGCTGCCTGCTCCCACTGCCTTTGCAGACTCTGTCTGGAGGGCCTCCTGGCCACCTGTGGATAGAGGACTTCTCTCCTCCTGTCCACTTCCTCCACCAAGGCCTCCAGTGCAGCGTCTGAGAACCTTGGAGCATGCTCTCTTCTCTGTTGTGCCATTAGTTAGTGTTCTTGCAGGTCAGACTCTCTTCCCCAGCCACTTCCAGCACCTGCTCCAACCAGAATGCACCTCCCCTTTAAGAGGTGCAGGCTGGCTTTAAGTAGTGCAGGCTAGCTTTAAGCGGTGTTAGTCTCGCAGCGTGCTTAACGCTTCCTCAACGCTGCAATCATTTAAATTAACAGGCAGCACAAAGTTTACATGCTGCTTGCATCAGAAGCAATGGGCACGGGTTAATCATGCATCGCAATCTCTGCACCCGCTTTCGGGGGATAGCGAATTTAGCCCCCCCACGTCTCTCTATACCTCCAACCCTCACCAGGATGATGCCTGGGCCCTCCATTCCAGCAGCACTGCAAACAGTCAACAATATCAACAACCATACTCTATTTCTTACCTCGACTTGTTTTTATCCTCAACAACTTTTCTATTAATTCCACACGATTTCTCCAAATCAAAGATATCACTATTGAAACTCGTATGGGTTCCAGCTACACTTGACTTTTTGTATTACTGTATATGTGGAATACTACTTGTTCCAATTTTACTTAGGCCCACTCCTTGCACTATTGCGCCACTATTTTGATGTATATGTTGGTGGTGGTTCCTGCGCTCACTCTGATCTAGAAGTTTATTGATTACGATTCCCACTCTTACCTATAATTGCGAATAGATTTTCCAAATTTACCAATTACAAGTCCAGCTGTCCACGACTATTTGAATTGTTTCTTCCCACCCTTCTCCCTGCAACAACTTTCTGCCAGTTGTATCAGCTGTGCTGTCTTCACTTTTCACAGCAAGACTTCTGATATGTCACACTTCTACCTCTCCCAAGACTTTTCTCCTCTTCATGGACAAGGTCATGTCTGATCCATTGGGGTGTGACTCCCCATTGTGGCAAAAAATATGCATTTTTACCTAGTTTTAGTTAGTAATTATCCATTTAAATCTAGTCACTGTATGTAAGTGGTATAAGGGGGAGAAATTCGGTTTTCGCCCCGTTTTGGGCGCAATTAGCGGCCGGGCACAAGGTTTAGCGCCTGGTGCTAATTATCGCCTCCGACTGCAAACTTGGCCTCTATCGCCCCGGAGGTGATTTGAGCGCTAAATCAGGTGCTACACACCTGTCTTAAGGCGCTAACGCCGAGGGGCGAGGCGCTACCTCAGAGCGCTGGCGAAGCTCAGGTGATGTCAGTTAGCAATGGAACACAGACAGACTGGCGCCGGCCAGTTCTTAAAGGGGAGGGTCGATCTTGCTGTCCAGCCACACCGTGCTCATTGCAGCCTTGAATCTCAGCCGGGAGAGACCTGTACATCAATTCTGCTGGAACCAACAATGGAGAGGCCCAAGGAAAGAGCTCAGCACTTCAGCGACCGGGCTTTGGTGGCTCTGGTTGGCACTGTGGAGCAGCGAAGGGCAGTGCTCTACCCACACCATCGTTGACAGCCAGGTGATAGGTGCCGTGGCCGGTGGCGAGGTCGACCCCCTTGAGGACAACAATGGTATGTTCATCAGCTTTCTCTTCTCTCTCATTCCACTTGCCCCTCAAAACACCAGCCTTTTACACTTTCAATCCAACTTACTAAATGTCTCCAGTCCTTGCTCCCTTACTGCCCCCTGTCCTGACGCTAAAGCCACTCTTGTACCTCCCTGCTTTAAGATAGTGAACCACCAGCTGAGCAGCCTGTCCCTCAGCCAACCAGTGACAACGACGCCCCAGGCGAAGAGGAAGCCGGAGCCTCACCGCTTGCGTCTCCCGAGGGAGCCTATGCCCACACTGGGACCACGCCTTCCCTGGAGGGGAGCAAGGGGGGGGGGGGGGGTGAAGGGTCTGAGGAGGATGAAGCTCCGGGACCCAGCGGCCTGCAGCAACGCCATGGGGGTAGGGAAGCTCGGGGGCCATCTCCCCGGCAGGCGAGTAGGCAAGCGAGTCCTGCTGCACTGGACTCAGAGATGGAAATGAATAGCCAGGCCTTGAGCATGCACACTGAGCTCATGGGTGCAATGGCAAGGGTGTCCGAAAGCATTGATGGACTGGCTAGGAGTGTGGAGCACTCTGTTGCAGCACAGACAGACGCAACGCAATGGCTTAGTGCTGCGATTCAGTCACTGACTGCTGCCATCCTCGCTGGGACAGCCACATTGCCCCGGGGCTCTCACGGTGCTGCAGCATGCCAGCAATCTGTGCTTGAGCAGCTTGCTCTGGATGCTGAGGTACCGCCCCATGGGAGTGCCAGTGTGTCAATCGAGCAGGAAGGTGCTGTCTTCTCTCAGGATGACAGCGTTCCTGCACCCACCCCTGGCATTTCCCCATTGCACTTGCCACCGCCTGCAACACAGCCAGCCCAGACTGCTGCCGCCCATGCAGAGTTGGTGCAGTCTGCAGCCGGGGCCTCCAGAGCTGGTCGAGGGCGTCCTTCAAGGGCATCTGTACTCTCTGCATCTGACATTCAGCAGCCTTCCACCAGCCTTGCTGCAGCCACTGGGGCCCCATTACGGAGGAGCAGTAGGGTGGGAAGGGGGAGAAGTGGGAAGGGGGGAAGTGCGCAGGGGATGGAGATCACCCTCAAAGGGTGAGCAATAGGAGGTTTAAATAAAATGGTGGGAATGTTTGTAGTAAAGGTCGAGATTCGTGTGATTATATTTGTTTACTGTTTTGCCGTTTATCTCCATCTTGTGAGAACCAGGTCTGTTAATTCATGATTTGTTGTGTTTGTTTCGAATTGTTTGTCCTGAATAAATGACACACACAAAGAAAAAAGTTGCATTCAAAATTTACATTTTTGGCCTTTGGAATCATTCCAGCTTTGGTCGGCAATAGGGGGTGCGGGTTGCTTTCCATGATGTTGTTCTCCATGCCAGAAGCCATCTTCTGAGTAGGGGCCTAGAAGTGGCTTGTTATCAGCCGTTGACGGACGGTCCTTGCAGTGGCAACATTATGCGCCTCCCTCCCACCTTGGTGCTGCTGCTGATCATCCTCATCATCCTCCTCCTCAGGTGGTGCACCAATCCCTGGTGGCATTGGCTGGGTCCTCAAGATTGCCAGGTTGTGAAGCATGCAGGACACAACTATGAAGAGGGAGACTCGCTCAGGAGAGTACTGCAGGGCTCCTCCTAAGTGGTCCAGACAGCAGAACCGTTGTTTCAGCACGCCGATCGTCTGCTCAATTATGTTCTCGGTGGCGATATGGCTCTCATTATACCGCAGCTCAGCAGGGGTGTTGGGGTTACGGAGTGGCATCATCAGCCAGGTGCAGCGTGGATAACCCTTGCCCCTGAGGAGTCATCCACTTGGGTGATGCGGTGCCTGGAAAAGGTCTGGCACACCAGTCTGGCGCAGGATGAAAGCATCGTGACTGCTGCCAGGATAGCGGGCATTGACGGCGAGTATGAGCTGTCTGTGGTCACAGACCAACTGCACATTTAAGGAGTGGTAGCCCTTGCAGTTTTGGAAGACCTCTGCATTTTCATGCGGTGTCCGCAATGCCACATGCGTGCAGTCAATGGTGCCCTGCACCATGGGGAAGCCCGCTATCCTAGCAAAGGCACATGCGCGTTCATGCTGTTTGGCCCGGGTCATGGGGAAAGAGATGTACTGGTGTCTCCTTTTATACAGGGCATTTGTCACCTTCCGGATAGAGCAATGGACAACGAACTGGGAGATATTGGCGATGTCCCCAGTAGATGCTTGAAAGGAGCCGCTGGCATAAAAATTCAGAGCCACTGTCACCGTCACCGACAGAGACGTCCTGGTCCTCAGTTGAGGCTGCAAATCTGGTTGCAGCAGGTGGCAGAGCTCAGTGACCACCTCCTTGCTGAAGCGCAGCCTGTGCAAACACTGCTTCTCAGACAAATGAATGTAGGAGAATTTCTCACGGAATACCCTGGGAGGGTAAGGTTCCTGTGCAGAGGACTGTTGGCCCTCCTCCCTCTGGCCATGTTTGCCACTCTCTCTCTGCGTCTCTGGTGCCTCAGATTCTGCAGGTGCAGCATGACACCCCGAATCAGTGCAGCCCCCACAGTCTCTTCTAAATCGATGCAAGATCAAATCAAAATGAACCTGCAAAGTGCTGCTCAGTACCCAAAACTCCTTCATACAGCGTTGAATCCCTCCAGAAGCGCCTCTCTCTTTCTCTGAATGCGTGGTGCAAAAATGTCGCCGACAAAAAAAAGCAGGAAGCGGCCGCCTTTAAATAGCGCTCCCCCAGCCCCTTCCCGACTGCAAAACGTTCCCCTCTACCCGTCGTTGCTAGTGGCAGGCAGAAAGGCAGGGGGCGCCACTCAACATCTGGTCCAGGGCGCTACACGCTTGACTGACATCACGATCTGCGGGCGCAGGAGATCGTGGCAGTAGTGTTTAGCGCCGCTGCAAAATGTCTGGTCAATTTCGTGAGCGGCACAAACATCGCCGCGCTTGGGCGCTAGTTGCTTTGCGCCCCGTTAGCGCCAATCAACTGAATTTTCCCCCCATAAAGTTGATCAGCTAACTTCCAGTCAGGGAAGATTATAAGAAAAAGACTATGGGCTGGATTTTCCTCAACTTGCCCCTCCAACACCGCTGCAACCGGCAACTATTTTCCTGAGTCAGGGTTAATTACCTATTCACAGTGGACTGCTGGTAGGATTCCCACCTCCAAAAAGGAATCCACCACTACCACCGAAGAAACGCCAATGGTGCTGCAATGGGGATGCTGCACCACAAGAGGTGGCGAAGGACATCAAGAGTACTGAAGACGGCAGGAACTGTTACCTTATAAGGCTTGGTGGGGACAGAGGGTTACATAGATAAGTCAGTGGGGGCCAAACAGAAGGAAGAGGCCTCTATAAGTATGTCTAACGAGACCGTCCACCAGGCAATCCACTGGAAAAGTCCTAACAGGGGAAGGAGGGGAATGGGAAGCCAACCTCTATCCCTCTCACCAGATTTATATCGGAGCAGGAAATTGAGATGGAGTGGTAGACTACACCGCCCTGTTTCTACCCCTATGGCGGGGGGAGGAAGATGGGGGGGAAGCAGAGAAAAATCAACCTTATATTTGGGGGCTAAATTGGGTTCTCTAGCCCCCGTATTTTGGGCACTACGAGGCCTCCTAAAAGATCAAAAATGGCAGTCGCGATGCACATGCACACTTCCAACGGGAAGAGCTCCGAATGCCAAAGGAGTAAAGGGTTTAGTGCACGCGCACACCTAATGCCCACTGGGACCATGCAGAGCAGGCAGATCATGATGTCAATCAGTGTGCAATGCTGATTTGACGCCAGTACTGCCATTTTCGACCTCAATGCTCCAGCCTACACCCTCTCTCAACCTCGCATAGCTGAACACAATGTTAAATGGCATGAAGAACCCCCCCACCAGCGCTATGTAAAGGGATCATGAACTACTTACAGGTTAGTTGCTGGATTATTTCTTCTGGCAGTTGGTGCAATTCTATGCATTTTGGGCTTTTCCATACTTGTCTAACATTTCAATAGTCTACAGGGAGTGATCTGGCTGGTGCTGAAGTACTTTCTTGGTGACTTAAAGGCATTTGCTGAAACCAGTTGCTTCAAGACATGGGTGGCCTAGTTGGCCTTCCTCTTGGAATTGAGCATAATTGGGAAAATGAAGAGAGGCCATGCAGAGCAGGACAAGCTGCTAGAAAGGGAGGAGGAGGGGGAGGGGAAAAGAGCTTTCAGCAGGATCCCATATCCGCAGACTGTTTAGGGCGCAATTCTCTTACCTGAACTTCGACGACGACCAATGCTCGAGACGTCTGTGCTTTTATGCATCTGGTTCCTTCCAGGCAGCTGCTGCTGGAGATAGAAGCAACAGTTCGCAATTTGCAGGCTCTCTAAACAAAGAGAGGCAGCTTCATCTCCTTCCCTTTTGCCAGAGACAAGCAGGCGGAGCGAGCAAGAGGATTTGCTCAGATTCCAGGCTTCTCCATGGTGCAGGGTCCCATTGACTGCATGCATATTGCTTTGCGGCGCCTCACGTCAACTCTGCCATTTCCTGAACCTAAAGCAATTCCACCGCCTCAATGTGCAGCTGGTGTGTGACCACAGGCAGTGCATCATGCAGGTCAATGCCCGGTATCCTGGCAGCAGTTACGATTCATTCATTCCGTGGCAGTCCTCTGTGCCAGCTGTATTTGAACCACCTCTCAAATCAAATGGTGGCTACTGGGCGACAAATGTTATCTACTCATGATATGGCTCATGACTACAGTCCAGAACCCATGCACATGTGCATAGCAGGAATACAATGAGAGCCATGCTGTTACAGGAATGTTATAGAGTACACTATCGGTGTTCTCAAGCAACGCTTCCGCGGCCTGGTCCATTCTGGAGAAGCCCTGCAGTACTCAGCTGAGCGGGTCTCAAGATTTGTGGTGGTACGCTGCATGCTGCACAACCGTGCCATTATGAGGGAACAGCCCCTTGCTACCACCTATCAGGCAAGAAGCGGAGGGGGAGGAAGAGAAGCTGCAAAGTAGACAGCCCCTTTCTGCCCGGGCTCTATGTGAGCAAATAATTCATGAGCGATACCAATAACTTGAACCACACCTCCCCATTCACCAACTGCCCCACGCTCCATACCATTCCTCCGTCACTGACCATCACATCTTTCCCACAATGTAAAAATAAAAGCCAACACAAAATACACACTCCATTCCAAATGTATAAATTAAATTATGACATAATGCATACAAAAGTAAGCTAATCACTCTTGTGCATTCCCTTGGTGCTTCTTCTGTGTGCTTTTGCCTGTCCTAGTAGTCCTACAAGGTGCTACCCCTGTGGCTACAGCATGGTTGGTGGAAGGCTGCTGACCTTCAGTTGAGAAGACTGCAGATGGTCTTGGAGGGCGACGTAGAACAGCTCTGGGCCTAGAAGGCCCGGCTTCAGACTGCACCATCTCGGCGTGGCCTGCAGCAGTCTGGGCTGGCTGGCTGACAGGCAACAGCAAGGGCACTGGCGGAGTGGCAGCACGAATGGTGTCATCCTGCGAGAGGACAGCAGGTTCGTACTCCATGGAGCCACTGCCACTCTCCCGGGGTGGCACCTCAGCAATCCTAGTAATCTGTTGGAGGACAGGCTGCTGGAGTGCTGTGATGCCCTGGAAGCCCCTTTGAACACTGGCATGCATCCAGAGCCATGATGGCAGCAAGCTGAGATTGCACAAAAGCAGTCTGAGCTTCCACTGCAGCACTCAAACTTCAGGTGGAAGCTGCTCGTGCTGCAATGGAAGCCGAGACATCAGACGCTGCATCATGGTGGGCTCCACAGGTGTGTTGATGGAGGTGACCACCTCTTCCATGTTGGAAAAGATGGGCTCCAAGCTCTGTGTAAAGTCCTGTGCCAAGTTGATGCTAGACTCCTCCATGCTCCTTGACATTGAGTACAGGCTTTCTGGCAGGGTTTCCAGTGTACCAAGCATTTGGGTGTGTACACCCATCAGCCTTCTTCTGTAGCCTGGCCCATCAAAATCCTCGAGTCACACAGAAATCACAGAAACCCCACAGTGCAGATAGAGGCCATTTCGGCCCATCGAGCCTGCACCGACACATATCCCACCCGATCCCCGTAACCCCTACACCAACACATATCCCACCCTATCCCCTGTAACCCCACGTATTTAATCCCCCTAACACTAAGGGTCAATTTATCATAGCCAATCACCCTAACTCGCACATCTTTGGACTGTGGGAGGAAACCGGAGCACCCGGAGGAAACCCACGCAAACACGGGGAGAATGTGCAAACTCCACACAGACAGTTGCCCGAGGCCGGATTCGAACCCGGGTCCCTGGCGCTGTGAGGCAACAGTGCTCCTCTGCAGCAGAACTAGTGTGCGACCTCGCCCACCGGTGAGCTGGCACCTGTGCTATCCTTTCCCCCTCCCTGGCTTCAGGCCACTCGTGCCCGGTGTCTCACCAAGTGCAGATCCCGCTTCTAGCCTATCTTCTAAAATACGTGCAGTGTCAGTATCTGAGCTGGTGGCTGCGACTGTGAGATCAAGTGCCAGTGTGTCTTCATCTTCACTTTCTTCTTCCTCCACTGCCTGGGCAGGTTGCAGTTCTTAAGTACCAAAATGAAAAAGGGACAAGGGTTCGGTTGTGGCGAGGGGAGAGGAGAAAGTAAGAAGTGCATGCTTACACCATCTGCAGCTTCTCAGTCAGAAGAGATTGAGGGATGAGGGAGAAGTGGCATGAGGAGGATTAGGTATGCGGATACCCTCATCATCAATCGCTTCAGCGTCGCCAGTGGCCATGGCCTCAGCAATGCCCCTTCCCATGATGGCCAGTACTATCTCCTCCATGGGGGTCAAAGCATGCATGTGTGCTTCTCCCCCTCCAGTTAATTCTTGCTGCCTCCTGTTATGCACCACCTTCTCCTACAAGAAAGAGGGAAGTATATCAGTGAGTGCAATATGTTTGGGTGATGTGGCTATCATGGTTGAATAGCTGCCAGTGTGTGTTAGCTGTGAGATGCAAGTGTGAGGCTTGCAAAAGTGCGAAGTGTGTGAAGGTGAGGATATGGCATTTGACTATGTTTTCACTGACCATGACAACTCGTGTGAGATCATTAAACTTCCTCCTGTACTGCATCCGCATTCTTGGAGCTATACTCCTGGCATTGACCTCCGCCGCTATCTCTTCCCGCTGCCTTCTGAGCACGTGTCTGGATGGGTCCTGCCTCCCTGCGGATACAGGACATCTCTCCTCCGTTCCACCAAGATCTCCAGTGCAGCGTCCTAAAACCTTGGTGCATGCTCTCTCCCATGGTCAGCTATACTCTCGGCACCTCCAGCAGCCACAATGCACCTCCCTCTAAGAGGTGCAGGCTGCCTTTAAGTAGTGCTAGACACTCGCGATATCGGGCACCTTGCTGATGCGTGCAGCCAAAGAACAAGGGAAGTGCCAGCTGCACGCACCAAACATGGAAATGAGCAGGCAGCACCAAGTTGGCATGCTGCCTGCATTGCAATCAACGGGCACGGGTTAATCACACCTTGTGATCCCCAAGCCCGTTTTCAGGGGTTATCCAACTTAACCTCCGTTATCTATAAAATAAATAGCTCAGTATTAGATTGTGACTCATTATTCTATCTATTTGAGCAGTTAAATTTAAGAAACCCTACAGTAAATATATAACTGTTGCAAGATACCCTAGTCATGTTTACATATATATGTATGTAGGGTTAGCATTTGGTTTAATCTCATATGATTAAGGTTTTTGCTTTCTTTTGACATATAAATGGCTTGTGGGTTTGTACTGTAACTACAAATAATGAAATGGTTAAAGTTGTTCATTCCCAGGATGCTTTAAGGTTTAATGTGTCAGGGTACAACTTAGCTAACTGTGTGTGCTGTTTAGCTTCTGCTGAAAGTGCAGAATGTGTGATTTGTGCCTGTTGACGTCGCCACATTGTGAAACGAGATAGCCAATGCAGTCTTGAGATAAGGAAACAGGACAATGAGCTCAGGATGATTAGTTACTTACCTAGATGATAAACAGATTGACCATCTGTGAGATTGTAGAAATTCTCTAATTTCTGGCGGTCTTGTTCACAATAACACTTATCATGCCATAATGAATCAGCAAGGGCAATCTGTGTGACTAGAGGCCTATAATGATCATCAGCTTTCCTTAACAATTTGTAGAGCGAGTCAGGATCAAAAGGATCGATGAAGGTTACATCTCTACCCAGAGGAAAAACAGGATATCATTTATTTCTCTGTATGTCATAGAGTCATAACGGCACAGGGGTGTATTGCAGAACTCATCCCAAATGGTTCACATAGCAGAAGCATTGCTTGAGCATGCGGATGGTCTGCTCAATGACATTTCTGATGGCGGCATGGCTCTTTGTGACAAGACTTGAGCCATGTCCGGAGGGGATAGCCCTTGTGGCCAAGTAGCCAGTCTGTGACCTGGCAGCCTTGTTGGATTATAGGCAGCAAAGAGGACCAGAGCAGGATGAATCATGACTGCTGCCAGGAAACCAGGCACAGACCTGCATGATACAATGCTATGCTCATGGTCACAAACAAGCTGCACATTCAGGCTGTGGTGTCCCTTTCTATTGACAAAGATGTAGGCTGGTAATGCAAAGCACATAGGGCAATGTTGGTTCAGTCTATGGCTTCTTGAACCCTAGGGAAGCCTACAATATGTGGAAAGTCTAGTGCTGTCTTGTTGTGCTTCACTTTGTCCATAGGTAATGTGATGTCCCTCATAGCTGGCTCCAAATGAGGTAGAGTTTGCTGGTATAGGAGGAAGGGGAGTGCACTCAACAATTTTGCCAACATTTCTTGCGAGACCAATCAACCATGGCACAACAATAAATTAGGAACTGCTGCATGTTCTGGGAGGTACAATTTAAAACATTATACACAGCTATTGTGCTTTTGTACACATTCTTTTATTGTGCCAAAGCTAGACAACACAGTTTTCCTAAGGTGGAAATGACAGCTGTATAGTAAACAGATACTGTTGCATCCAGACTGACATGCTCCTCTGTTTCAGGGACTCTCACACTGGGGTCAGCAGCCATGGATGCAAAGTTTAGCCCAGTTCTCTTGAGAGTGGTGCATTTAGTATTTCTTTTTTTTGGAATAATGTGGGGATTGTGTTCCCACACCCTGGCTATACCCCAACCCTGCTTCCAGTGCTCGCAAACCGCTGGTATCCAGATCCACACTTCCCGTGCTCCCAGACCGTAGCGCCATCCCCAGAATTGATGCATACACACCTGCCAAGCCTTTATGCCGCTATCAAGAAAAGGCACAAATTATCACTTAAGATTTGGGACAGGGGACGTTTCACTGGTCGTTCTCCCTCTGGCAACCTGCAGAGGGACACGATTCTTGCAGCCCCAATACTAAACAGTTTCCAAAGTGGTCTTATTGTTCACCGGGGCTTAGGTAAAAATAAATAAAAACAGAGAGAGATGTTGATGGCACTTGTCACCCTGCTTTAATGTATATTTTCCCCATCCAACCTTCTCAATAGTGGCAAGGCATAGAAAATCCTATTCTTCCATTGAGAAGGTTATTAAAATAATAGTGTATTTTCACATAGCTAAATAGAGTTACTCCCACACACTGCAGCTTGGATGCTCTTCAGCAGGAATACAAAGGGAGTCAAATTCTATCTGCAATGTTACTAAAGCAGTACAAATATCTTCATGGATTCTTAACACTCAGTTATTAAATCCAGCACCAAACCTAGAAGAAAATCCTATAGCAACAGTGATGAGCATTTCATGTTGTTGCACCTTACCACACATCATTATTAGGCATTGCCAAATACCTGGAATAATACAACTAAACAGGGCAGCCTATCAGTGACCCATACATTGGTTTGGAAGATATGCCATTACTATTCCACTGAAGTGACGTGCCAGCAATACAAATAGAAAAGTATATTGATAATGTGACCATCGATTTTGGTAGGAAGAATGAGAAGAGGCAATATAAACTAAATGGTACAATTTTGAAGGGGGTGCAGGAACAGAGAGACCCGGGATTGTATGTACATAAATCTTTGAAGGTGGCAGGACAAGTTGAGAAGGCTGTTTAAAAAAAGCATATGGGATCCTTGGCTTTATTAATAGAGGCAGAGAGCCAGATTTTCAGTGTGCCATGAGGCGGGCTTTCAGGCATGTGGGGGGCAAAAATCCCAAATTCGGGGGTCCCGACACCATCCCGCCCAAAACCCGCCTCCACGTAAGTTTCAAGGGAGGCGGGTACCCGCCCCCCCGAGGCGGGAAGGGATTAGTGCCTGTTAACAGGCAGTTTTTAGCCTAATCCCTATTTTGAGGGGTGTCGTGTGGGATTCCCGACGGCTCCAAACCACGCCAGGTTAGAGCAGGCGGGCCGTCGGGTTGAAGGACTTGGAGGGGTCGCGATGTCGGTGTTCAGGTGAGTGATGGGTGCATGAGTGCAAAGGTAAGTGTGTCTGGTGTGTCTAAAGTGTGTAAATAAGTTTTACTTACCTGTACTTACCTTAACAGCCTTTCTTCCTCTAGGCGTCGGGAGTCCATCACTCAGCCGGAACTGAAAGCTGAATGGCTGCGATCTGTCAAAAGTGACAGCCTTCAGCTTTCAGTGTCGGTGAGAGTTCTAACTGAGTCTGCATAGAAGGACTCAGGTTAGAAGTCAGACTGTCAGTGTTTGACAGCTTCAAACAGCTGTGAAACACTGATATTTCATCTGTCAAAAACTCTTGACAGATGAAATTTCAGTCTGTGACGTCACCTGTTGCTGGGTGGCCCTTAATTGGCTTGTTGAGCCCGCCCAGCGGGCTCAACAAGGTCAATCAAGGGAAAATCGCGTCGATTGGCCGGACGTCGATGGAGGCGGGACTAAAACCTGAAAGTTGTAGTCCCGCCTCCTTCCCGACAGCTTAATGAAAATCCAGCCCAGAGAGTACAAAAGCAGGAAGTTATGATAAACCTTTATAAAACACTTGTTAAGCGTCAGCTGGAGTACTGTGTACAATTCTGGGCACCACACTTTAGGAAGGATGTCAAGGCCTTGGAGAGGGTGCAGAAGAGATTTACTAGAATGGTATCAGGGATGAGGGACTTCAGTAATGTGGAGAGACTGGAGAAGCTGAGGCTGTTCTCCTTAGAGCAGAGAAGGTTAAGCGAAGATTTGATCGAAGTGTTCAAAATCATGAACGGTTTTGATAGAGTAAATAAGGAGAAATTGTTTCTAGTGGCAGAAGGGTTGGTAACCAGAGGACACAGATTTAAGGTGATTGGCAAAAGAACCAGAGGTGACATGAGGAAACATTTTGTAAGCTGTTGTGATCTGGAATGCACTGCCCGAGAGGGTGGTGGAAGCAGATTCAATAGTAACTTTCAAAAGGGAATTGGATAAATACTTAAAGGGAAAACATTTACAGGGCTTTGGGAAAAGAGCGGGGGAGTGAGACTAATTGGATAGCTCTACCAAAGAGCCGGCACAGGCATGATCGGCTGAATGGCCTCCTTCTGTGCGGTATCATTTTATGATTCTATTTTAAGCTCCTTAACCAATACCTACAGAACTCTGGAATGGAATACGTTTGAAAGGATTGAATTACAAAACCTGAATAACATTAGGAAAACAATGCCAGTTTTACTGACAGTGCCTTGAATATTTAGAATGCACTGTGACATTTGCATTTGTCTGTCAGTGACCTACAATAAAATATGAACAATTGTCTCATTTTGGGGACAGGCACTGCAGCCCACCAGCCACTTACAGGCACTGAACTGATATTTTATTCTGTTCATTGCATTTTCAAATTGCTGACTCACTTTTTGTCTTGCAGTACAGAGTAGATAAAAAGCTTTCGGAGAAGAGGTCATAGATGTCTCTGATGACAGCTCCAAGTGATAAAGGGTAGACAGCCTACACAGCTGAAGCGAAGAGCCAGAGTCTACAGGGAAGCACACATCTTCAAATAAAGTTCAACATTGAGAAGAACTTTATTTTATTCTTTCCCTCCCCCAGTATCTTGATGTGTGCATTCACTAGCTCTCTGAGCAGCCAGTGTTGTATAACCCTTATCTCTTAAGAATGAAGTGAAAACTTTTATTTTCCCCTGAAGGTGACTTTTTTTTCTAAAGCTGTATTTTTCTACTGGACCCATAAGAATAAAGAAGAAATAAATAGCTTACTTAAGAGGATTTACTGCTTCTAACAAAAATGTCAATGTTTCTGGTCTTTAAAGAGTAGTTTTTCCAATATAAAATCAATCAGGGAAACATTCTTAGTCAATAGGAGGTTCAACTGGATTTGAATGACTTTGAAAGTGTTGCATTACACCATGAGCCACATTTGAGAAGTCAGCACATATACATGTAGTTCAAGACATTCCAAATGAAAGCATCTGCTACAACAACAACAACTTGTATTTATATAGCACCTTTAATGTAGCAAAAAGTCCCAAGGCGCTTCACAGGAACGTTATCAAACAAATTTTGACACCGAGCCACGTAAGGAGATATTAAGGCAGATAAGAGGTAGGTTTTAAGGAGCGTCTTAAAAGGAGGAAAGAGAGGTAGAGGTTTAGGGAGGGAATTCCAGGGCCTCGGCAGATGAAGGCACAGCCGTCAATGGTGGAACGATTAAAATCGGAAATGCTCAAGAGGCCAGAATTGGAGGAGTGCAGATATCTCAGAGGGTTGTAGGGCTGGAGGAGATTACAGAGATAGAGTAGGATGAGGCCAAGGAGTGATTTGAAAAAAAGGATGTGAATTTTCAAATCAAGGCATTGCTTAACCAGGAGCCAATGTAGGTCAGTGAGCACAGGGGTGATGAGTGAACAGGACTTGATGCGAGTTACGACACGGGGTGCAGAGTTTTGGATGACCTTAAGTTTACGAAGGGTAGAACGTGGGAGGCCGGCCAGGAGCGCGATGGAATAGTCAAGTCTAGAAGTAACAAAGGCATGGATGATGGTTTTAGCAGCAGATAGCTGAGGCGGGGTCCAGTGAGTAAATGCATTGTGTGGTGTAATAATGGGACAAACAGTCCAAGAAGTGCCAGGTTTAACCAAGGCCTAATGAGCTAATCTCAGCTGGTGAGACAATACCATTCAGCATCCCTGGGCTGGGGAGTGTAATAGTCACTGCTTGTGGTCTCTGCTGGATGTGGGTAATGGCGGAAAGGCCCTATGGCCAAATAGTCTAATAGCTCAATGAAGAGGTTTACATATGAAGAATGACTGGTTGTGCCTAGTACTTGAAAAAGACTTTTTTTGCATATACAAAGCAGATACAAAATATAAAAGAAATGACAACTGCGTCTGAAATATATTTCACAGTAAACTGATCATTGATTGGTAATCGGATCACAATTAGAAACTACAAAACATAATAATTATGCTTCTTCATGCATTATTTTGCCTCTTTAGTCCTCTACTGATTACCTAAAAAGTTAATTCTTATTTAATTTTGTTTGTTGGATGTGTCATAATTTATGGTCTAAACATAGCCCTAAAAGATTTGTAACATTTGCTAGATATGATGAATTTTTCCTGGAACAAAGTGCTGTATTTTAAAATCAATGCCACTTCTACACAGTCATAAGGTAATTTCAAAATTAGTATTCATTTTTTACTTTTCTTTCTATACAAGCTGATTTTGTGACTTCAGTCAGATGAATCCTAACCATGAATTTTTAACTACTGTAAGAGGGGGTAGAACGTACTTCGCTGCAAAACTCTCATGTTATGGATTACTCTTCTGCACCTTTATTTTCCTTACCTGACATCAAACAACATTCATTTATGATACCCATAATAATATTGATGAAGATGACTAAAGTTGCAAAGTAAATGCTGAGGAATCTGATTTTACACAGTACTATTTTGGTAGTATGCCTAACTAGATGATTTAAACTCAAATAGGTATAACTAAAGACATTTGCTGGGCATTTCCTTGGAGATTTTCTCGACTGGTCGTCGGAACCCCCAAATACAGGAAACTTTCTTTTATCCGGCACGGACGGGACCGACGTGGTGCCGGTTCATCAAAAATTCCAGATAACCGAACACTATAGTAAAAGATACGGAGAAAGCAACAAACCCTGTTGCTTAGCAACAGGTTCAAAACAATGGCCACAAGTTGCAAGCGTCTCTGTAGCTTAGCAACAGCTGCAGCCACACCCTTGCACAGCAACACATGGAGCAAGGCAAGTAATAAAAGTTACCTAAACCTACTCCTGAATTTTGCCGGTTAACCGACATTTCCGGTTATTTAGGGGCCGGTTAATCGAAAGTTTCTTGTAAGTCACGTAAACGGGGTTTCTGCCGAAGATATGATAGCTGATCAGGAGAACCGCCCGGGAAATTCTTGGCAAACAAGTTTGGAGAGAATGGAATTTGTTAAGCTTAATTATAATTCAAGCAGCACACCTCACACATAACCTTGTTCTGTGGTTACACAGGAAATAGAAACAGTCCAGGTGGCATTAGCTGTAGTAGTAAAATAAAAATTCTTACAATTCAGAGACTGACAGAATGCAATGACAATCATAAATAGAACAGGTTTTTTTTTTTCAGGTTGCAGAACAAAACAGATTCTTTCCATTTCACTCTCATTTGAGAATAATGATATACAGGAGTCCTCTAAGGAATATATGGTTCAGTGACACTGACAGAATTAGTCCTTTCTTACCTTTGGTGCTAAAGTCATCCACAAGGATAACCTCTTTAATGAGATGAGCAGGTGATCTGTTGAAGATGCTGTGAACTGACCTCAGAAGTGTAGACCACACTTCATCCACGAAGCACAAGATGATGCTGGTTGTTGGAAGGTTGTTGTGAATTATCTGGTCAAGACACCTGGAATAAACACATCCGCAGGGGTATAAAGATTAAACAGCCAAGAGTTGTGTCATGTACAATGCTGTTTACATGTAAATGCATCCGACCCATTTGTGATTCCTCTCTATATCCATCAACTTCCTTCAAATTAGAGAGAGAGAACTGAACCTGTTTCATACAAGAGGTAGGTGCCCTGTAATATAAATCAGGATGAATATAATCTCCTGAACTAGTATCAATCACCTAAAGGGGTCGGAGATCAATTTTCCAGATATTTTACCCAAATTGGCCTGGGTTTTTATCTGTTTTTTGGTCTCTCCCAGGGGACTACATGGCTCCAGGCACGTAGGGAGTGTCTGTATAGTGATGCATAGGGCATTATAACTATATGGGAGAGGCTAGATAGACCAGTGGGTCTTTTGCTGCATGTCATTTATGTATGTTTGTAAAGTACACACCCTCAGTGTATACAATCTTCATTCTCGTTACAATGCAATAGTTGAATCATTAAATCTTCATCTCAACACCCTTCAATGGAACAATGAAAACCTTAGATCATTCAATTTTTCAGATGTAGTTTTGCTTGTCTGCTACAAGTTTAACCATCTGCTACAATCATTTCCATCTTTTGTCCCCTTTCATCGATTTACATTCTGTGCCACATATCTCAAAGATCACCTTAGATCTTAAATGTGACTCCTACACCTCCTCCATTGTTAAAACTGCTCCCAAGAAGTCTTCTCTTTTATGCCAAGCACATTTTTTCCTCTCGACAACTTTTAACTCTCCATAAAGTCCATCTGTCCAAGACTAAGACCACTCCCATATCTGAAGATGTTCTAAAGCCTCTCTTGTACTTCTAAACAGAATAAAAGAAAAAAGCTCATCGTCTCTCACCTCAACTACAACTTCTCTTTCTGCTTTGCATCCTTTCCTTCCTGTCTCTCTCTATTTTAACAATACTAATGTCATTATTGAGCTCAAAGGTCAATGCATTCTCTAACTCATTCTTTCCCAGGACTTCTAAACTATGGAACTCCTATGGAATAACCCTCAAAATACTAGCTCCTGGCATCCATTATAAAGTAATAACACATTTCAAAGGGAATACTTTCTACTAACTCAGAGCAGCAATCAATTGCTGTGGACAAGTACCTACAGCTTTATGTCTTTTAGTTAGTTATGGTCTGAAATTGCATAGACATTTAGGAGTTCTCCATATAATAGAGTACATATTTTCCCTTTCACCAGAATGCAGAGACCTTTTTACATGCAAAATCTCCTCTGTTAAACCACTGGTAACAACCTATGTATATGAAGTTTCTTAATTCAAAACGTTCTCCTGTGCTGGTCAGTTTTCTTCTGTATTTTAAAGGGCAAGCAGTGACACATGATCGGTGGAAAACAGGCTATGAATGGACTGTAATTAGCTCTCCAAAGCAGTAAGTGACCCCACCAAGTCAGAACCATAACTTTCTTTTTCATGGGTGGAGGGGGAAAGCAAGGAGTTCAGACACAGTTCTTTCACCTTGGGACTCAGATTTGAATCCAGCACAACAACAACTTGCATTTATATAGCGCCTTTAATGTAGTAATGCGTCACAAGTACTGCATGCAAGGAGGAAGATTTCTTCTGGCTATTGGGAATCTATATGAAATGAGTTTGGACAATTTTAACCCAGCTCCTAGTTTATGTAGGCCCACAGTGGAAAAACTACCTGTAATTCTGCACTGCTTTGAATTGGCAATCTCACCCAAAAGTTTAAAAAAAAATTATATTGCACAAAGATTAGAGTATAAACACTTAACAGGATTATATGCAATTCCTTTGCTACATTAATGAAAGGGTTAACCTGTTTTGCTTTAGTTCACACCTCCATTAAAATAGAAGACAAGGAAATGGCATATAAACTCACTCTGATCAGTATAATTTCAAGGTCAATGAAACTGGTGTGTAATATGAAAAAATTCACTGGTGCACTGTGGCTTGGAGTTAAGATACGTTGCTGGGGAAAAGTATTGGGGGCTTTTTCTTTGCTCACAAACCTATGCTGCAACTAACTTTAGAGTACTTGATAATGCCACTGGCTGCTGTACCCATTTCATTTCCCAACATTGGCAACCCTCCCTTGAGGAGTACATAAATTCAGATAGGAGAAGCTAGGCTTTGCAGGAGTGCGGTGTGTATTGCAGGAGTGCGGTGTGTATTAAGTATTTTAGTCAGACGGTTCCCTTTAAGTTAAGTGCTAAAAGATACAGCATGCACCAACATTCATAGCAAATGTGACCAGCAAATCTTGTAAACTATTAACTCAACTGCAACAAAGCATGTTCCCACAGGTATGAAGAAGTTCAGCTGTGCCAGAATGTACCAGCTGACACTCCTTTAACATCATTCAGGGGAATTTAGGTGTCCTCGTACAGGAAACACAGAAAGTTAGCATGCAGGTACAGCAAGCAATTAGGAAGGCAAATAGCATGTTGGCCTTTATTGCAAGGGGGTTGGAGCACAAGAATAAGGAAGACTTACTACAATTGTACAGGGCTTTGGTGAGACCACACCTAGAATACTGTGCACAGTTTTGGTCTCCTTATTGGAGAAAGAACATACATGCAACAAAGGTTCACCACGTTGATCCCTGGGATGAGAGGGTTGTCCTATGAGGAGAGATTGAGTAGATTGGGCCTATATTCTGTGGAGTTTAGAAGAATGAGAGGTGATCTCATTGAAACATATAAGATTCTGAGGAGGATTAACAGGGTAGATGCTGAAAGGTTGTTTCCACTGGCTGTAGAGTCTAGAACTAGGGAGCATAGTCTCAGGATAAAGGGTCAGCCATTTAAGATTGAGATGAGGAGGACTTTATTCACTCAGAGGGTTGTGAATCTTTGGAATTCTCTGCCCCAAAGGGCTGTGGATGCTGAGTCATTGAGTATATTCAAGGCTGAGATAGATAGATTTTTGGACTGTAGGGGAATCAAGAGATATGGGGATCGGGTGGGAAAGTGGAGCTGAGGTCGAAGATCAACCATGATCTTATTTAATGGCGGAGCAGGCTTGAAGGGCCATATGGCCTACTCTTGCTCCCAATTCTTATGTTCTTATTATGAAGTAGACTTTTATCCACTAGGAAAGCACTTTTTTTCTAGGTGTATCACAAGCTCCAAGTCCATCTCCTGACCAATGCTGAACATGTTGTGATAGAAAAGCAGTCTCAATGTATTGTCAGTTTTTTCAATAATGCTAAACAATTTTCTCCAGTACTAAGAGAAAACAAAATGTGTTTGTAAAGATAAACACTGGTTTCACCTACCTACAGATCAGAATTTGACTAATGTTGCTTACGCTTCGTGCATATAATCAGTATAATGTACCCTGGAACTAAACACCAAATGCACTCTTGCTGGTATTTTTAGCTAGACAGGTTACCATGAGGTGATTATTTAGAGGAATTACTCTTTTAGAAGAAAACTAGAGTGCTCCCAGATCATGATTAGCTTCTCCTTAACAATGCTTAGTTTTTCCTTTCTACTTTTTCTGTAAGTCTTTTCTCACATGTCTGTACTATATGAAAAATACAAAAGGGTGGAAATGATTACCCAAAAACCCAACGCACACAAGATATAAAACACAACTATTCTAGGCTATAGCAAACTCCCCTAATGGTGCTCTTTAGAGACATTTACACTGAAAAGAGTTAGGTTTCTTTTCTTCTTTACTGGTCATTAATAAATCAAGAGTAATGTTGGCTGTTGGGCCTAAATCAGCTGACAAGTTAGCTGAAATGATGATTGAACCAGATGCATGAATGTCCACATTATACACAAATATATGTATTTCCTTCCCCTTGGGGCATTTTTCACAATGCAAGTAGGACAATACGCAACCTCCCTACCATATTCTCATTTCTTGGGACACAAGCTAGCAATTTAAAAAAAATACTGTTTAACAGCAGATCCAAGCGAGAACACAGTAGAGCACAGTCAGAAGGCAACATGAGTGACTGCTGTGAGTCTTTGCAAAGACCAAGTAAAGCCAGTATGCAAAAAAGCTCTCCGGTGTACAGCATACATCTTTGGATTGCTTGGGGTAGACTGTGGGTATGCGAGGGCTGTACCAGCTGGTTTGTGTTTGAAATGCAACATGAAAATATAGGAAGTGCTGGGAACAGGGCAAGACTGTCCGGAGCAGAGAAACTGAGAAAGTAAGTTGCAAATACAGACACAGCAAGACTAGGGAGGTAGGACATATTGGAGAAAGAAAGATGGAACTTCAGAGGAGTAAGATAGAGAAAATCTCTCTTGATACAGAGGAAGCTTAACCCGGGGTAGGGAACAGGACTTCAAGCAGGACCCTAAAGCTGGAGAATAGTACGACAGTAGCAACTTTTATTAATGCAATTCTTTCCATAAGATTGATATTTTATAATCCTGGGTAAATGAAAGCGATCAGCCAGATTACGATGACACTCAGAAGCGTAGGTTAGTATTACATTTTCCTTGTGGTAGCGAGTTCCACACTCCAACCACTCTCTGGGTAAAGAAGTTTCTTGTGCATTCCCTATTGGATTTATTAGTGACTATCTTATATTTATGGCCTCTAGTTCTGGTCTCCCCCACAAGTGGAAACATCTTCTCTACGTCTCCCCTATCAAACCCTTTCATAATCTTAACGACCTCCATCAGGTCACCCCTCTGTCTTCTCTTTTCTAGAAAAAAAGAGCCCCAGCCGATTCAATCTTTCCTGATAGGTATAACCTCTCAATTCTATCCTTTTTATAATATGGAGACCAGAACTGTTCACAGTATACCAAGTGTGGTCTAACCAAGATTCTATACAAGTTTAATATAACTTCTCTGCTTTTCAATTCTATCCCTCTATAAATGAACCCCAGTGCTTTGTTTGCTTTTTAAAAAATATAAAATGGCCTTATTAACCTGCATCACTACTTTTAGTGATTTCTGTATCTCTACTACCAGATTCCTCTGTTCCTCTACTCCATTTAGACAGTTAAGGGGAGAAATTGAGAAGCTGGAAATTTAGCGCCAGGTGCTGATCAATCTCGCAGACTGCTAAATTCAGTCTCAGCGCTCAAAGAATGCAGGGGAGCACTAAATCAGGCACTAATGGCGTAGGTGAGTGGTGTTAGACTCCAAGTGATCACGAATACGAGGTGTTGTGTAATCGGAACTGAGCATTGGTGCAGGCGCTTTCCAGTCATTAAAGGGGACGACCACTGGAGTCTGCACACCAGCCCCCAATGATTCGGGGAGTGCAGAGTGGCAATGTGCTGAGAGATATAATGCAAAGTGCTTTGACGACCCATAACACTCCGGGGACTAAACATCCTTTATTTGGCTGCAGATACATCCTGCGCTCTCTGCCACTCATAATTGACTTTTGGAACAGAAGTTCCTTGGCAGCTACATAGATACATAGAAGATAGGAGCAGGAGTAGGCCATTCGGCCCTTCGAGCCTGCTCCGCCATTCAATGAGATCATGGCTGATCATCCAAATTCAGTACCCTGTCCCTGCCTTCTCCCCATATCCCTTGATCCCTTTAGCCATAAGAAATATATCCAACTCCTTCTTGAATATATTTAATGAACTGGCCTCCACTGCCCTCTGTGTCAGAGAATTTCACAAGTTCACCACTCTCTGGGTGAAGAAATTCCTCCTCATTTCAGTCCTAAATGGCTTACCCCTTAACCTTAGACTATGACCCCTAGTTCTGGACTCCCCGGCCATCAGAAACATCCTTCCTGCATCTAATCTGTCCAGGCCTGACAGAATTTTATAGGTTTCGATGAGATCCCCTCTCAATCTTCTAAACTCCAGTGAGTATAAGTCCAATCGACACAATCTCTCCTCATACGTCATTCCTGCCATCCCAGGTATCAGCCTGGTGAATCTTCGCTGCACTCCTTCCATGGCAAGAACGTCCTTCCTCAGGTAAGGTGACCAAAACTGCACACAATACTCAAGGTGCGGTCTCACCAAGGCCCTGTACAACTGTAGCAAGACATCCTTGTTCCTGTACTCAAACCCTCTTGCTACGAAGGCCAACATACCATTTGCCTTCTTAACTGCCTGCTGCACCTGCATGCTTACCTTCAGCGACTGGTGCACAAGAACACCCAGGTCTCTTTGCACTTCCCCTTCTCCCAATCTATTGCCATTCAAATAATAATCTGCCTTCCTGTTTTTGCCACCAAAGTGGATAACCTCACATTTATCCACATTATAGTGCATTTGCCATGTTTCTGCCCAGTCACCCAACCTGTCCAAATCGTACTGGAGTTTCACGAGATCCTCCTCACAGCATACCCTCCCAGCCAGCTTTGTGTCATCTGCAAATTTGGAGACATTACATCCAATTCCCTCGTCCAGATCATTAATATATATTGTGAACAGCTGGGGTCCTAGGACCAATCCTTGCAGTACCCCACTAGTCACTGCCTGCCACTCGGAAAATGACCCGTTTATTCCAACTCTTTGCTTTCTGTCCACCAACCAGTTCTCTATCCAAGTCCATACCCTGCCCCCAATCCCATGTGCCTTAATTTTGCACGCTAATCATTTATGCGGGACCTTATCGAAAGCCTTCTGAAAGTCCAAATACACCACATCCACTGGTTCTCCCTTATCTATTTTTCCAGTTACATCCTCAAAAAATTCCAGTAGATTAGTCAAGCATGATTTACCTTTTGTAAATCCAAGTTGACTTTGTCCGATCCAGTCACTGCTTTCCAAGTGCTCTGCTATTACATCTTTTATAATGGACTCTAGCATTTTCCCCACTACCGATGTCAGGCTTACCGGTCTATAATTCCCCGCGTTTTCTCTACCACCTTTTTTGAATAGTGGGGTAACATTAGCTACCCTCCAATCCATGGGTACTGTTCCAGAGTCTATCGAGTTCTGGAAGATGACCAGCAATGCATCTACTATTTCTAGGGCCACTTCCTTAAGTACCCTGGGATGTAGATTATCAGGCCCTAAGGATTTATCGGCCTTCAATCCCATCAATTTCCCGAACACCATTTCCCTACAAATACTGATTTCTTTCAGTTCCACCCTTTCATCAGACCCTATGTTCCCCGGCATCTCTGGGAGGTTATTTGTGTCCTCCTTTGTGAAGACAGAACCAAAATATGTATTTAGTTGGTCTGCCATTTCCTTGTTCCCCATTATAAATTCCCCTGATTCTGACTGCAAGGGACCTACGCTTGACTTCACCAATCTTTTTCTCTTCACATATCTATAAAAGCTTTTACAGTCAGTTTTTATGTTCCCTGCAAGCTTACTCTCATATTCTATTTTCCCTTTCTTAATTAATGCGTTTGTCCTCCTTTGTTGAATCCTAAACTGCTCCCAATCCTCAGGATTATTGCTTTTTCTGGCCAATTTATATGTCGTCTCCTTGGATCTTATGCTATCCCTAATTTCCCTTGTTAGCCACGGTTGAGTCACCTTTTTTGTTTTATTTTTATGCCAAACTGGGATGAACAAATTCTGTAGCTCATCCATTTGGTCTTTGAATGTTTGCCATTGCCTATCCACCGTCAACCCTTTGAGTGCCATTCCCCAATCAATCCTACCCAACTCGCGCCTCAGACCATCGTAATTTCCTTTATTTAAATTGAGGACCCTAGTCTCTGATTCAACTACTTCATTCTCCATCTTAATGAAGAATTCGATCATATTATGATCGCTCCGACCCAAGGGGCCTCGTACAACAAGATTGCTAATTAATCCTTTCTCGTTACATAATACCCAGTCTAAGATGGCCTGATCTCTGGTTGGTTCCTCGACATATTGGTCCAGGAAACCATCCAGTAAACACTCCAGGAATTCCTCCTCCGCAGTATTGTTACTAATTTGGTTGGCCCAATCTATATGTAGATTAAAGTCACCCATGATGACTACTGTGCCCTTATTGCACGCTTCTTTAATTTCCCTTTTAATGCCATCCCCAACCTCCGCCTTACTGTTTGGACGTCTATATACCACTCCCACTAACATTTTTTCCCCTTAGTATTTCTCAATTCTACCCATACAGATTCCACCTCATCAGAGCTAATATCCTTCATTACAATTGTGTTAATCCCTTCTTTAACCAGTAATGCTACCCCACCTCCCTTTCCTTTTTGCCTATCTTTCCTGAATATCGAATACCCCTGGATGTTGAGTTCCCAGTCTTGGCCATCCTTGAGCCACGTTTCCGTAATCCCAACCAAATCATATTCGTTTACCTCTATTTGCACAGCCAATTCATCCACCTTATTACAAATGCTCCTCGCATTAAGACACAAAGCCTTCAGGCTTGTTTTTTTAACGCTCTTAGACCTATTAGAATTATTATTTACTGTGGCCACATTTGATTTAAAACGTTGATTTCTCTGACTGCCACTTTTGTTTTTCTCCTTCCTATCTTTTGCTTTTATCCTGGTTTCCCTTTCCTCTGTCTCCCTGCTCATGTTCCCAACCCCCTGCCATTTTAGTTTAAACCCTCCCCCACAGCACTAGCAAACACTCCCCCTAGGACATCGGTTCCAGCCCTGCCCAGGTGCAAACCGTCCGGCTTGAACAGGTCCCACCTCCCCCAGAACCAGTTCCAATGTCCCAGGAACTTGAATCCCTCCCCCTGGCACCATTCCTCTAGCCACGTATTCATCCGAAATATTCTTCTATTTCTACTCTGACTAGCATGTGGCACTGGTAGCAATCCTGAGATTACTACCTTTGAGGTCCTGTTTTTTAATTTATCTCCTAACTCCCTATATTCCGCTTTTAGGACCTCATCCCGCTTTTTACCTATATCGTTGGTGCCTATATGCACCACAACAACTGGCTGTTCACCCTCCCCTTCCAAGATGTTCTGCAGCCGCTCGGAGACATCCTCGACCCTTGCACCAGGGAGGCAACACACTATCCTGGAGTCTCATTTGCGACCACAGAAATGCCTATCTGTTCCCCTTACAATTGGATCCCCTATTACTATAGCTCTACCCCTCTTTTTCCTCCCATTCTGTGCAGCAGAGCCACCCCTGGTGCCAGCTGGGGCACATCCCTTTAAGTAGCGCCCTGCCACTCATAATTGACTTTTGGAACGTAAGTTCCTTGGCAGCTGGGGCGCATCCCTTTAAGTAGTGCCCTGCCAGCCGGCTGTTTCACACCTCCGCTCCCTGGCGCTGTCAGCGCGAGACGGTAAGGCGGGGGCGCTACTGAAGTTTGCAAATCAGGTACCCAGCGAGCGTTGCACACTCGCTGATGCCACGATCTGCATGGCGAAAGGGACCGAGGTGCTAACTGTTATCGCCGGCGCAAATTGTTTATGTAAATGGTAAACAACAGTGGTCCCAGCACCGATCCTTGTGGAACACCACTTCCCACCTTTTGGCAGTCTGAGTAACTACCCTTAATCCCTGCACTATGTTTTCTATTTTGTAGCCAGCTTGCTATTGTTAGAATAAAATTTTGCTGGACAAGATTTTGCTGGAAAAGACACAAACAACAAATTCGCTGACTGGGACTAATTGAATCACTGCACAATGAGACATGCCACGCTTACGCATGGCTGGAACAAAGTTCATCTCGTGTCCTGACTGGGACTAATTGAATCACTGAGGACTAACAAGGTTCACTGGTATCCTATTATCGAACTAATCACATTCCGCCGGTGACGCGGACGGAACAAGACGGAACGAAGACCTTTCGCAATCACTGAAGAGGCAGAATTGGCAACACAAGTGTGTAAACTCCTGACTGGAGGAAAATAACGATATGCGCTAATAAACAAATTGATTGGATGAATGTAAATGATCTAAAACCAACTTCTTGGAATTGTATATAAGCTCGGCACGTACTACAATCGAGTAGAAGGTGCTCTTGCAGACCGCGTGGTTGCAGACGCTTCTCCCAGAGCTCTGTCATTTAATAAAGTTGTCTCTCTTACTCAAAGTCTAGTTTCCGAGGAATCATTTTTCCTACAACAAATTGGCGCTGCGAGCAGGGTGCCACGGAGCTGAACAGTCGCTCGAGTCAGTGACCAGGGTGAGTAGTCAGATTTTTGACCACCCATAAATCAGAGACACTCGACAAGGCGACTGAACGGCGAAGCGGCACCAAAACGAATCTGGTACACAGACTGAGTGGGTAAGAGACACTACTTGATTTGTATTTGTGTATTTGTATTTGTGTAATAGTAACTAAGAAAAACCTCAGACCAGGAGGGCACTTGTCTCAGACACCTAGCCTCAGGCCGGTTGTTAAGAGGGCAAATGCCCCACGCGAAGGCCAGGACCATGAAGTAGGTGCCGAGACTCGAGACTCCAAGGTGTTCTAAAGTCGTGATACTAGTCGAGTATGGTTAACATTTTTCTGCATTATATCATGTTGCTAAGTGAACTAGGAGATTATTAGTGTGGGTGTTGTAGGACCCTGATCAGGTAAACAGACACCGGGGAGGGGTAGAAACTCCGTCCAACAAGCAAGCGTTACACGTCCGGGCAGTTTTGAGAGAAAGACAAACCCGGACCTCTGAGAACGCTGGCATAGAGTGCGACAAGAAGCTCGGGAATTCTCGGAAGGAAAGAATAGGGGGGCTCTCTAAGGAACAGATCTCCAGACACGAAGGAACGATTGGTGAAGCAGTGGCGATGTCAGGTGAGGAAGTTAAGAGGGGACCTTCGGGCTCCCTCACATATTCTTATACGACAAACCGACAGTCGTTAATTAAGAAGATGCAGAAAGACGGGTGGGATGTGTCACAGGCTTTAGAACTCCAGAGAAGCTGGTTGACTAAACAGACAAAGAATATAAGGAATGGCAGGAATATAAGCGTAGTAGTTGACGTCCTGTGGCCCCCATAAAAGGTAAAAGGGAGGGGAGAATTTATGTGTCTGCACTAGTAGGGGGCCGACAATGTGAAATGCTGGTGGACACAGGCGCATCAGTTTCCGTCACTAACCTCCCCCTCCCCACGACTAGTAAGTCAATACTCCTGCGAGGACTCAATAGCACTAAAGTGCCAGCTCACTTGAGCACCACGCAGCTGGTGGAAATCGATAATATATACCTCCCCATGAAATTCTATGTGTGTAAAAATAATGAAGGTACAATATTAGGTAATGATATAATGAGGGAGTACAAAGCAATAATTGATTGTGGCAAAGGAAAGTTAACATGGCCAAAGGCGGATGGCCGTAAGGAAAAGATTAGACAACTGGCAAATAACACTGGCACCTTTGGGGTGGCCACCGTAACTACCAGGGACTAGCACGAAGATACAGGAGGATACGGAGCCATTTGTGATTCCGTGATTGGGGTATGGGCTGAAACAAAGTTAGATACAGGAAAAGCTAGTATCAACCCTATTAAGATTCCCGGACCAGAACACAAGCCACACCGCCAGTACCCAATAAAGGCAGAGGCCAGGAAGGCAGTCGTGGACATAGTGAAGGGGCTAGTAGAAAGGGGTATCCTGAGGGAAACCACGAGCACTACTAATTCCCCCACATGGCCAGTAGAGAAACCTGATGGGAGCTATAGGTTGACTATAGACTATACAGCCCTCAACAAGGTCACTCCTAAATTACACCCCATTGTTGCCAGTCCCTCAACAATTTTGAATGGGCTATCCCCTGAACAGAAGATATTCACCGTTTTAGACATAGCTAACGGATTCTGGGCACTCCCATTAGATCCGGAATCACAAGAGAAATTTGCATTCACAGTAGGGGATAAACAATATACGTGGACCCGATTGCCACAGGGATTCCGTAATAGCCCAGCTATTTTTCACCACGTCATGAGTGATATCCTAAAACAGATAGAAGTACCTAAAGGAAGCACTATTTTGCAGTACGTCGACGACATACTAATAGCCTCGGAAACGAAGGCAGACCATCTGGCAACCCTATATTTAGTACTAAGGGCCCTAGAGATGGCTGGCCTCAAGGTAAGCCCTAAAAAAAAAAAGCACAGATAGGAAAAACTCAGGTCCTATACCTGGGACATCTAATCTCCCAAGGACTTAAAGAAATGCCACAGGACAGGAAACACGCTGTCCAGGGCATGCCGAGACCCGTAACAGTACGTGGAGTCAGGAAGGTACTGGGGCTCTTTCATTACAGTAGAAATTTTATCCCGGGGTTCGCTAAATTAGCAGAACCTATACAAAGATTAGTGAAAGGGGGTAAACCCGCGTTGGAACCGATAGATTGGGGACCGGAACAAGAGGAAGCTTATACTCAACTAAAGTCTGAGCTAGTATCAGCCCCAGGGCTAGGACTGCCAGATATGAGTAAGGACTTCCACATACATTGCAACAATGAAGAAGGGTTTTACACAGCAGTAGTTACACAGGATCATGGGGATAAAAGAAGGCCCGTCGCCTACTATTCCACAGCGGAGGGACCAGTAGTCACAGGGCTCTCCCGGTGCATAGCTGCATTGGATTGTGCGGCTTGGGCAGTAAAGGTTAGTGAGCCGATAGTAATGACAGGAAACATTATATTGCACACTAAACACACTCTGGTAGAGATGCTGAATACCGGGAAATTAAGATCCGTCTCGAACATGAGACGTGCCAAGTGGGAGGCCATCCTCCTCCCTCCGAGTAAAGCAGTAACCATTGTTAGAGACACGGGGGAGAACCCGGCAGAAGGAATACTGGGAACTGGGGAGCCCCACAACTGTGGGGACGTAGATATGAACCTGGAAGAAGATAGGATAAAAGACACCCCTTTAGCGACAGCGGAAGAGACGTTGTACGTAGATGGTTCACGCAAGTATATAGATGGGCTGCCCCGAACGGGGTGGGCGGTGGTTAATGGCGAATTAAAAACCGTAGAGTCAGGACGGATTGATGGAGGCCTATCGGCCCAAGTGGCAGAGCTAGTGGCTCTCACCAGGGCACTAGAGTTGTCAGAGAATAAAAACGTGAACATTTACACAGATAGTAGGTTTGCCTTTGGGGTGGTCCACGATTATATGACTGCATGGGGTAGGAGGGGATTCATTACTACGGGAGGCAATCCCATAAAACACCAGCTGAGGATAGAAGCCCTCCTAGAAGCTAGCGACAAACCCCAACAGGTAGCAGTAATTAAGATTAAGGCACATCAGAGGGAACCGGACCGGACTAGCCCGGACTGGTTAAATCACCAGGGGAACCAGGCTGCGGACCAAGCAGCACAAAGGGCGCTAGAGCAAGAAAGGATCGAAGAAGTACCAATAGCCGCTGTGAGCAGCTCCGAGGATGAGATAAGTATTGACGAACTCCATGAGGACACCCCCGACGTCGAAAAAGGTACGTGGGAAGAACAAGGCGCAAAGCGGGGAAGCGATAATGTCTGGCGAAAGGATAACAGGGTAATGGCCCCCAAGTGCATTCAAAATACGCTATTAGAACTCCACCATGGGCTTGTACACTCGGAGAGAAGCGATGATGGGAAGCCTCAGCAAAGAATGGTGGTGGAAGGGGATGGGAAGAGATATCGCGAGATACTGCCATCGATGTATCACCTGTGCGCAGTATAACCCCGGGCGACCCATAAAGGTCAAAATGGGACATCAACCAAGGCCACGAGGGCCCTGGGAGCATATACAAATAGACTTCACAGGTCCCCTTCCACCGTCACACGGCAAAACATACTGCCTCGTGGTCATAGACCAATTCACCCGCTGGGTAGAGGCTTTCCCCACGCGAAATTGCACCGCTTTGACGGTTGTCAGAGTCTTGGCTGAAGTAATCCCCAGGTGGGGAATACCAATTCAAATGCACTCTGATCAAGGTACCCACTTTACCGGGAGTGTCATAAAAACGGTATGCCAATTAATGGGAATTAAACAAAAATTCCACATCCCATACCACCCTCAAAGTTCGGGCATGGTGGAACGAATGAACTGAACCCTTAAAAATGCATTGGCAAAGGCAATGCAGACGTCAGGGAAAACCTGGACTGAAGTATTGCCCATTATCCTAATGAAGCCGCGAGCCACTGAAAACCGAACGACAGGCTTGACCCCTTATGAATTGATGACAGGAAGGGCGATGCAATTGCCAGAAGGCATCATAACAGGTGGGGCCGATGTAGGCCCTTTAAAAGATAGACTAAAACGATACGTTCTGGAACTTAGCACTCAATTAAAGGAGATGCGAAAGAATGTCTGTGATAATCAGGAGGACAAGGATCGGGCACAAGAGCTCACAATGACGGCTTATGTTCCCTCAGCGGGTAGTAAAGTCATGGTGAAAACTCTGCCCAGCAAACCAGGGTTCGCCCCAAAATGGAGTGGGCCATATGAAATCATAATCAGTGGGGATACCTGTGCCTGTCTAGACATAAAGGGTAAAGGAGTATGGAAGCATTGGACACAATTGAAAGTATATAAAGACGATTGACTGGCTACTTTCTGAATCTGTTTTACAGGTGATCTGCATACTCTTTGTCATAAAATTCCTGTAAAGACTGGACTGTAGTGATATATTAATCATGTTTAGAGTATTATACATAGATACATAGAAGATAGGAGCAGGAGTAGGCCATTCGGCCCTTCGTGCCTGCTCCGCCATTTAATGAGATCATGGCTGATCCTTTAATTCAGTATCCCGTCCCCGCCTTCTCTCCGTAACCCTTAACCCCTTTTGCCCGTAGAAATATATCTAATTCCCTCTTAAATATATTTAATGAGCTGGCGTACACTGCCCTCTGTGGCAATGAGTTCCACAGGTTCACCACTCTCTGAGTGAAGAAATTCCCCCTCATCTCTGTCCTAAATGGTTTAGCCCTTATCCTTAAATTATGTCCTCTAGTTCTGTTTTCACCCGCCAAGGGAAACATTCCTTCTGCATCCAGTCTGTCTAGACCTGTCAGAATTTTATACACTTCTATGAGGTCCCCTCTCAATCTTCTAAACTCCAGTGTGTACATCCCTAAACTACATAGTCTCTCCTCATAGGTCATTCCCGCCATTCCTGGTATCAGCCTGGTGAATCGCCGCTGCACCCCCTCCATGGCAAGAACATCCTTCCTCAGATGAGGCGACCAAAACTGTACACAGTACTCGAGGTGTGGTCTCACCAGTGCCCTGTACAGCTGCAGCAAGGTATCCCTGTTCCTGTATTCTAACCCTTTTGCTATGAAGGCCAGCATACCGTTTGCCTTCTTGACCGCCTGTTGCACCTGCATGCTCGCCTTCAGTGACTGGTGTACAAGAACACCCAGGTCTCTCTGTACTTCCCCCTCTCCCAATCTATTGCCATTTAAATAATAATTTGCCCTCCCGTTCCTGCACCCAAGGTGGATAACTTCGCACTTGTCCACATTATAGTGCATCTGCCATTTATCCGCCCAATCGCCCAGTCTGTCCAAATCGCTCTGGAGCTTCCTGGTCTCTTCCTCTGAGCCCACCCCACCTCCTAGTTTAGTGTCGTCTGCAAATTTGGAAATGCTGCATCCGACTCCCTGATCCAGGTCATTAATGTAAATTGTGAACAGCTGGGGGCCCAGGACAGATCCCTGTGGTACCCCACTTGTTACTGCCTGCCATTCAGAAAATGAGCCGTTTATTCCAACTCTCTGTTTTCTATCTGACAGCCAGTTCCCTATCCACGCCAAAACTTTCCCCTTTATCCCATGAGCCTCAATTTTCCATGCTAATCTTTTATGTGGGACCTTATCGAAGGCCTTTTGGAAGTCCAGGTACACCACATCTACTGGCTCTCCCCCATCTATTCTACCAGTTACTCCCTCAAAAAATTCCAATAGATTAGTCAAGCACGATTTACCCTTTGTAAATCCATGTTGACTCTGTCCTATCCTGTCCCCATTTGCTAAGTGCTCCGCTATTTCATCCTTAATGATGGACTCCAGCATTTTGCCCACAACTGATGTAAGGCTTACAGGTCTGTAATTACCTGCTTTTTCCCTACCCCCCTTTTTGAATAGTGGGGTAACGTTAGCTACCCTCCAATCCATCGGCACTGTTCCCGAGTCTAATGAATTCTGAAAAATCATCCTTAGTGCATCCGCTATCTCTAGGGCCACCTCCTTCAGTACCCTAGGATGCATGTTATCAGGCCCTGGGGATTTGTCCACCTTCAATCCCTTTAGCTTCCTTAACACCATATCCTTAGAGATATTGATTTGCGTCAGTTCCTCCTTTGCCAATGTCCCTATTTTTCCCGATATCCCAGGGAGGTTTTTTGTGTCTTCCTTCGTAAAGACTGACCCAAAGTATGCATTTAGTTGATCTGCCATTTCCTTATTTCCCATTATATATTCCCCCGTATCTGACTGCAATGGACCAACTTTGGTTTTCACCAGTCTTTTCCTTTTGATATATTTATAAAAGCTTTTGGAGTTAGTTTTTATATTTTCCGCCAGCTTGTTTTCGTAAGCTATTTTGCCCCTCTTGATCATGCCCTTTGCCCTCCTTTGCTCTATCTTAAACTGTTCCCAATCTTCCGCTCTGGCGCTTTTTTTGGCTATTTTATACGCCCTATCTTTGGATTTTATGCTGTCTCTAATTTCCCCTGTTATCCACGGTTGAGTCACCTTTTTAGATTTCCTTTTATGCCAGATTGGTATAAACAATTTTTGCAATTTTGTCATTCTATCTTTAAATGTTTGCCATTGTTTATCTACCTCCAGTCCTCTCAGGAACGTTGTCCAATCAGACCTACTCAGTTCCCGTCTCATGGCATCATAATTCCCCTTGTTTAAATTCAGGACCTTAGTCTCTGAGTCAATTTCTTCGCTCTCCATTTCGAGTGAGAAATCGATCATGTTATGATCGCTCTGACCCAAGGGTCCCCGTACAACAAGATTACTGATTAGTCCCTTCTCATTGCACAGTACCCAGTCCAATATAGCCTGTTCCCGAGTTGGTTCCTCGACATATTGATCCAGATAACCATCCCTTAAACACTCAAGGAATTCCTCCTCCTCATTATTTTTACTGATTAGGCTAGTCCAATCTATATGTAAGTTAAAGTCACCTATGATGACAGCTGTGCTCTTATTGCACGCTTCTCTAATTTCCCTCGTGATGCCCTCCCTAACCTCTATTTTACTATTATGGGTAATGGCGTTATTTTATATTGTCACGGGAAGCGCGGTACCCCATTTACGTAAAGAGAGAGAGAGGATTGCATGTAAATACCTTTCTGTATATGTCATATGTCTATGCGAAAAACTTTGGAACAAATTTGAGACCTATAATAATACCTATTTCATCTGCGGATATAAGGCGTATCCATGGCTTCCACGAACCTGGACTGGGTCATGCTATATAGGATACGTAGTACCATACATCCATCATTTATCCTCCCTAACCCACCACTACGGGTACCAGTCGTTATGGCAACCAGCCAAGCGTGTTAAGAGAGCTATTACGGAAACCGAAAGATTCTGGGCTATAGCATTCCCCGGGTATGGAACAGGAAAAATAGCAAGGGAATCCATAAACATGGCAGCAGTGCTCGATCAAATAGCCAACGATACGGCCGAGTCCCTGAGAGAAATGAGTGCCGAAATGGTGGCGATCCGGACCACTGCCTTACAGAATAGGATAGCCCTAGATTATCTGTTGGCGGCGCAAGGAGGCACCTGTGCCCTGATCGGGACAGACTGCTGTACATATGTCCCAGATAGCTCCGAGAATATCACGAACCTAGCAAATCATATCCAAGAAGAAATAAAGAAGCTCCATCAACCCACAAGCACAGGGGGATGGCTTGATTGGTTGCTAGGGAAGACCGGGTGGGGAGCGTGGATGATGCAAGGGATAATAATAATAGTTGTAATTTGTATGTTGATGTGTTGTGCGCTGAGCCTTATAAAGTTGTGTTGCCAAACTGCTATGAAAACCGTGATGCCGATCGCCTCTATCGAGGAGGAACACACCAACCTGCTACCAAGGGACGAAGAACACCAATACGACACTGTCGAAGGAGCAACCGAACCCCCGGACATAAGCCAGTGGCTGTAAGCACCGATGAAAGGGGGACCGAGGATGGTCATCTGGGAGCAAATGAATCGTGCTCCAGGACCAAGAGGAGGGACTGTTAGAATAAAATTTTGCTGGACAAGATTTTGCTGGAAAAGACACAAACAACAAATTCGCTGACTGGGACTAATTGAATCACTGCACAATGAGACATGCCACGCTTACGCATGGCTGGAACAAAGTTCATCTCGTGTCCTGACTGGGACTAATTGAATCACTGAGGACTAACAAGGTTCACTGGTATCCTATTATCGAACTAATCACATTCCGCCGGTGACGCGGACGGAACAAGACGGAACGAAGACCTTTCGCAATCACTGAAGAGGCAGAATTGGCAACACAAGTGTGTAAACTCCTGACTGGAGGAAAATAACGATATGTGCTAATAAACGAATTGATTGGATGAATGTAAATGATCTAAAACCAACTTCTTGGAATTGTATATAAGCTCGGCATGTACTACAATTGAGGAGAAGGTGCTCTCGCAGACCGCGTGGTTGCAGACGCTTCTCCCAGAGCTCTGTCATTTAATAAAGTTGTCTCTCTTACTCAAAGTCTAGTTTCCGAGGAATCATTTTTCCTACAACACTATCCATTCTGCTACTTGTCCCCTGACTCCAAATGTTCTGACCTTAGTCATGAGCCAACTATGTGGTACCTTATTGAAGGGCTTTTGGAATTCCAAATATATTACATTTACTACATTACCCTTATCTACTCTTTCTGTTACATGAAGAAGTGCTTCCTGGCATCACTCCTAAATGGTCTAGCTCTAATTTTAAGGTCACGCCCCCTTGTTCTGGACTCCCCACCAGAGGAAATAGTTTCTCTCTATCTACCCTATCAAATCCTTTAATCATCTTAAACACCTCAATTAGACCACCCCTTAATCTTCTATACTCGAGGGAATACAAGCCTAATCTATGCAACCTGTCCTCATACCCTTTTAGCCCAGGTATCATTGTTAAATCTGTGCTGCATCCCCTCCAAGGCAATATATGCTTCCTGAGGTGCGGTGCAACAAGTGCATTTCTTTCAGTCACACTGGATAACAATGGGCCAAAATTTGCTGTAAAAATAACGGTGAGGCTAATGGTGCTCGCTGTTATTTATGCACAAATGGTACAGTAACTTCAGGCAAGCAGGCAACACGCAGCTAAACCCAAATATCCAAAAGTTGCTGTCTGCATTGCGCCGCTCCACCATTACAGAATCACAGAAACCCCACAGTGCAGATAGAGGCCATTTCGGCCCATTGAGCCTGCACCGACACATATCCCACCCGATCCCCGTAACCCCACGTATTTAATCCCCCTAACACTAAGGGTCAATTTATCATAGCCAATCAACCTAACCCGCACATCTTTGGACTGTGGGAGGAAACCGGAGCACCCGGGAGGAAACCCACGCAAACACGGGGAGAATGTGCAAACTCCACACAGACAGTCACCCGAGGCCGGATTCGAACCCGTGTCCCTGGCGCTGTGAGGCAACAGTGCTAACCACTATGCCACCTTTGCAAAAACGGCACCTCGCTGTCCCGCTCACCATTGAAGCGCATTGAATGGCGTGAAGTTGCTCTATTTGCTTGGTAGATACGAACTAAACTCTTCACAGCAAATTAAGTCTTGTCCATTTCCGGCTAAGTGCCCTTTTAGCAACTTGAGCATCCCTGATTATAATCGCTCAACCATTGGTGGCCGTGCTTTCTGTTGCCTAGGCCCCAAGCTCTGGAATTCCTGGCCGAAACCTCTCCACCTCACTACCTCTCTTTCCTCCTTTAAGACGCTCCTTAAAACCTACCTCTTTGACCAAGCTTTGGTCACCTGCCCTAATTTCTCCTTATGTGGTTTGGTGTCAATTTTTTTTGGTCTTTTAATACTCCTGTGAAGCACCTTGGGATGATTTACTACTTTAAAAGGTGCTATATAAATACAAGTTGTTGTTGTGCTATATAAATACAAGTGTTAATTACTGCAAAATAATCTCTCTGGCACTGAAAATGAACTGTTACAAGTGTGGAGTCTCATGGTTTCAGATTTTAATTGTTGTTGGAGATTTTAAAAATGCAAAATTTAATTTTTTTTTACTTTTCCTTTGTCTCTTTTTTTCTCTCTCTTAACCCAATCTTTCTTTCCCTCTCTATTTCTCTTTCTGTACCTGATTTGACATTGAATTAATTCACTCTAATTTACACTTCCTTCTCAGTCCTTGTGCTGTTAATTTCTCAATCCTTCAATCGGATTGGTTAAGGAGATACACAGTTGCTTGCCCTGTTCACGGAAGTCCCAGATGCCCAATTTCCCCTCGCAGCGCCGTTATTAGCTCGCACTTTCAGCAACTTGCCACACAAATTTTTTTTAAACCTAACCGTGCAAGTTTAACAAATGGCAGATGCTGTTAAGCAAATTATGGCCCATTATGCCCATCCACTGGAGCCATACTGCATACTAATAGACTATACCAGAAGCTGAGTGTACCTAGCCTAGTCATGAAGCCCACCACTACATTACATCAGATGTGCGGAGTGGACTGACCTCTTTTTACAGTCTTACCATTATATTCTCCATGTGATGAATATAGTTATCCTAGGCACAATGGATATCACTATGTTTTTTCAGTTCTGACCTCATCAGGATAGAAAATATGTCCTTTTTAAAGAAAATTCATATGAAAACTGTGCCACCATGAAGATTGTGCATTTTTTGGTAACACTCTCCTACTCTGGTTCAATTCTCAACAGGTCAGGCCCATACAAGCAAAAGGTATTGTCTGCATTGAACTGGAATGGAATTGTTACCAGTACGGCTGTGAAACTTTAAATCCAATTCAGTGATCTATATTCCAGTCATAAAACTGACCATAACTGGGTTAGTCCCACCTGTAGAATACAAAACATATTTGATGTATACCCATTCTGCTGTTTAGATATAAATTAATGATATACCGTGGTTCTGTGGAAGTTGGCATAAAACTAACAAGAGAAGCTTGTTTTGAGTTGCAGATGCATTAAAATAAAAATAGTCATGGCCCAAGCAATATCTAAATGTGGGGGGAGATTCCTTTCCATTTCTAAGCAGGATATTGTAACCTACTTCTAACTTTACTATCTGTTGGTTTTCTTATGATTTATGTATCTCATTCTATTTCCACAATATTTTATATATGTAGGAAGAATATAGATTCAGTGATGTCAGAAATTTATATTATGGGAATGTAAACCAAACTGGAGTATCTGAAATGGTAATATCAAGAGTGTACTGTAAATTTCAATTATTGCTTTCAATAGTAAAATAATAATTGATATTGATATATATATATATTACAGCAGATTGAACTACTCTTACTATTTGAATTCCTCCACACCACCTCAAACTGATTTGAGTTTGCATGCAGAAATGTTCTAACAAAAATTGTCACAGGGGCTATACAAATCTCTCAGAAAAAAAAATCATATTTACAATAATAGGTCAGTCTAAATCTAGGATTATTTAAGAGTTTAGATAATGATAGTTACAGCAATTGGATTCTAGAAATAAAGGAATAAGTAACAAACTAATGCATGTAATGACTATAGACTATGAGCTACATACTTACCAGAATATATCATTATTGTATAAATTACCACAGAAACAATTGGGATTATATATTTAGAAAATTATATACAAGAGTAGACGGCAGTACTTTTCTATTAATGGTAATCTCACCCTTCAGGTCTGGTATCCGGGACAGCCCTGTCCAGTGGGATCAGGTTACTGACATACACGTTGAAATGTCCCTCATTCCACCTTTCCTTTGCTAGTTTTTGCTGTTCCTTTGGCACAACTGCTCGCTGCCCAAATTGACCGATGGCTTTAGGGTCACGGGGGGATATAGTCCTGTCAACCGACAAAACTTTGTGTACTCCTACAATAGAATCTAAATTAATAACTGAATGTTTTAAAATATTGCCACCTATCTGGAGATCATTTGTTTCATTGAATTTAGGAGTTAATTTCACCCCAATATCTGTTGAAATATCTCTTTTCTCAATGGCGTGTGTCTGGTTTTTACCTTCTAAGTGGTTTACTGCGGCTTTGTTCGTTTCAAGGTCAACCCATGTGTTTGTGACATTGGTTAGACCACTTAACACCGGCTTTTTAAGTTGGGATTGTTTTAGTACAGCATCCTGTGCGTCAATAATATTGGTAAGTTCACTTTTTGTTCCATTCCAAACTTTAGCGCCCGTGGAGGTTTTGCTATCGGATTGTTTTAGTGTATTATTGATCAGTACAGCGTCAATTGCCTTGACAGAGGCATTAACCTTCGCCCATTCTTCCAGCGCCGCCTTTTCGGAGTTAGCTGCCGTTTTGTCAGGCCGGGAGACCTCCCCGTCCCTCCGCCGTTTCGCCGTGCCGGGCTCTGCCGTGCGGTTGGTGCCGGCCTTTCCCTCCGCTGCTTTAACGCCGGGCGCCCAACTTTCTCTCCCCGACCTGTGCGGCAGCGGCTGGAGCGGCGATTGCCGGCCACCGGGAGCCGCCGGCTCGGCCCTCGCCGCCTCTTTCACCCCGGTGACGGGCAGCAGCGGTTCGTGCGGAGGATTGGGCCTGTTAACCTGGGGCGCCTTCCCCGGGCCCGGCAGCAAGGCGGGGCGAGAAGCCGTGATCACCTGCCCGGCCCGGGATTGCCGTGCGGTGGTCCGGTGAGCGGCGGCGAGGACTTTGTCGGCGGGTTTCCCGGCGGCCGGGAAATGGTCGCGGTTCGGCGGGTCTGGAGAGGTCGGCTGGTGCTGAAGGTGCTTGTTCCGGATTGTTCCAGGTGGCGGGAGGCTCCTGTCCGCTCCGACACCAGCTCGCCACAGCTTTCCCTCAGGGTGCCGCCTCTTGGCCGCCGCGCCACCATCTCTGCTCCAGGCGGGCTGGTTTCCATGGAGAGCTCTCTCCTCCCCGCCGCCGGTGTCCCTGACCAAATCGGGCTGCTTTCCATGGAGAGCTCCCCTCTCCGCCAAGCCACCGGTGTCCCTGACCAAAGCGGGCTGCTTTCCATGGAGAGCTCCCCTCTCCGCCAAGCCGCCGGTGTCCCTGACCAAAGCGGGCTGGTTTCCATGGAGAGCTCCCCTCTCCTCCCGGCCGCCGGTGTCCTTAACCAAAGCGGGCTGGTTTCCATGGAGAGCTCCCCTCTCCTCCCGGCCGCCGGTGTCCTTAACCAAAGCGGGCTGGTTTCCATGGAGAGCTCCCCTCTCCTCCCGGCCGCCGGTGTCCTTAACCAAAGCGGGCTGGTTTCCATGGAGAGCTCCCCTCTCCTCCCGGCCGCCGGTGTCCTTAACCAAAGCGGGCTGGTTTCCATGGAGAGCGCCCCTCTCCGCCCCGCCGCCGGTGTCCCTGACCAAAGCAGGCTGGTTTCCATGGAGAGCTCCCCTCTCCGCCCCGCCGCCGGTGTCCCTGACCAAAGCGGGCTGGTTTCCATGGAGAGCTCCCCTCTCCGCCCCGCCGCCGGTGTCCCTGACCAAAGCGGGCTGGTTTCCATGGAGAGCTCTCTCCTCCCCGCCGCCGGTGTCCCTGACCAAAGCAGGCTGGTTTCCATGGAGAGCGCCCCTCTCCGCCAAGCCGCCGGCCCTTTTCCTGAACATCTGGTGCAACTCCTGGTCCTGCAGCACCTTCGCCCTCAGCCGCTCCAGCCGCACCGACTCCTCTTTGGAAAGTTTACTGTTGATCTCCGTGAAGGAAAACCTCAGCGCTGCCATGTCAAAGACCAGCCAGATAATCGAGGCGGCGAAAATGATCCCCAGGATCCTGCCGCTGCCTCGAAACAATTTCCTCATGTTACTTTATTTACTTTTTGTTTCTTTTGCTTTGACTTTAAACGGGCTGATCACTCGACCCGCGTTTGTTGCACTCGCTGCTCACTCCCTCTCTATCTCTCCCTGCCTCTCCTCAACCTTCCACGGACCCACGGAAGTTATTTAGATGCCCGTCTTCCTCACACACAGCGCCTGCCTGCGTGGCATTTCTACAACTGCACGGGAGGCTTCCCAGAAGCGATCCAGCTGTGCAGCGCAGTGATAGTTTGCAAAAGTGTGTAATTGCCAAGGGCGACCTGGCATCTTCAAATCGAACAAATATTTACCTTAGGCCGCGGCCAACTCCTTTTACAACTACTTCAATCTAAAAGCGGATGTTTTAATCCACACAGACACAGACCTTTTAAGGTGCGCCATAGAAAGGTCCACGTGTCAACGGTAACATTGCATCCTTGTTAATGCACAGACCGATCTTTAATGAAACTCAGAGTTGCAGAATGTATCCAAACTTTGTGCTTGATCGGAGTGAACTTACTCGTTCACTGGTTACTCAGTTTAAACTTCAGCTGTATTTTTAAGGTCAACGACAATTTGAAACACCAGTCTAATACAGAGAAATGCAAAACGATTTAATAAAACGTGTTATTCTTTAGTTTGAGCTCACAACAATTTGTAGAACCTATGGTTTATAACTACTGTCTTCGCAAAAGTTTCAACAAACTTTTAGTGGATTAAGAAGCAGAACATCCGTTTATATGTTTTTTAAAGACGTGTGATACTCGTCTGGGGAAGGAAAACCATTTCAGGCATCCAGTGTCAGCATTAAGTACTGCCAAATGAAGCTGTAGGCAGCACAATTACGTGCACAGTAAATCATCCGACTGCACTATTGTGACACTTTTCCAATTCCCCATCAGCCACTGTGGACCTCTGAGTGAAATGATCAAATTAGGGTTAGTTTTCTACTGTGAACCCATGTCCCTCAGGGGTTGGGGGGAGACTTCAAATTCATTTCAACAGGCAGCAGACAAACTCATGCTATCAGTCTGGTTTGGACTTAAATCCACATCCCAGTGATGAAAGACCATTGTGTAATTGGTAGTAGATGCAGTTGGTGACGCAGATGTTTTTTAAGGTGTCGGCCTTGGCTCAGTCGTAAGCACTCTCCCCTGTGTCAGAAGGTGATGGGTCCAAGTTCCACTCCAGGGACTTCAGCACATAATCCAAGCTGATACTTCAGTGCAGTACTGAGGGAGTGCTGCACTGTTGGAGATGCTGTCTTTCAGATGAGACGTTAAACTGAGGCCCTGTCTGTCCTCTTCTGTGGACATAAAAGATCCCATGACACTATTCAAAGAAAAGCAGAGTTCTCCCTGGAGTCCTGGCCAACATTTATCCCTCAACCAACATCATTAAAAAAGAGATTTTCTGGTTATTTATCTCATTGCCATTCACGGGACTTTGCTGCGTTTCCTACATTACAACAGTGACTATACTTCAAAATGGTGTGGAGATGCCGGAGTTGACAAATGTAAGAAGTCACACAACACCAGGTTATAGTCCAACAGCTTTATTTGAAATCACAAGCTTTCGGAGCGCTGCTCCTTCGTCAGGTGAAGTGGAGAATTGCATAAAGACACAGCTTATATAGTCAGAGAATAATGTCAGATGTTTACAGGTAATCTTGCCAACTGCCATTTATCACACCTCGGCTTCAAAAAGCACTTCATTGACTAAAGCACTTTGGGATATCCTGAGGTTGTGAAAGGCGCTATATAAAAGCAAGTTCTTTTTATTTAATCCACTGCCCTATGTCAGTTTTTAAAAATTAGTTACAAGTGATTCAGTGATGCTTTTGATGTGATTTATGTCATTAGCCTGGAATTTGCGGTGGGTAATAACAGCGAACGAATAACGTTTGCTGTCACTACCCCTTTGAAACTGACTGCAACTTCAGGATACAGATCATGCGCATCCTAACGTGGAAATCCTGAAGTTGCAGTCAGTCATTCACAGCTCCGACACTAAGTGCACTGTGCCCTGCCACCCACCCCCCCACATCTGGCAATCGGTGTAATCTGTCAAATCATGGAAACTGACGAAAGCTTCTGCTCTTCCCTAGTAATACCGCTGTTAAATACCCCATTAAAAGTTAGACCCTTTTGGATTAGGTGTAACAAGTTTTAACAGTGTATTGACTGCTAAACAAAGCTTATGGCCCTGAAAAATAAATTTAAATTTTGTGCAGTGTCAAATTTATCCATTTTAATAAAAAATGTTCATCTTTATTTCAGGTTTGCCTTTTCTCCTTGTGAGAACCCCAATGTTTGTTTTGCTCTCTCTAACATTTTTTAAAAGTTAGAATCAAAGGAGCTTACCCATTTCCTATTTCGCTGTCTGTGAGAATTCTGCATTTTGATTGGGGAATTGGAAATGTGTCACAGAGCCACTTTACCAAGAATACTGATTGCATCTAGCAATAGATATCATTATTAATCCTTCTAAGAATGCATTGACAATTCCACAACAAAATAAATCACAATGTTTTACAGTAAGGTATGAGAGCGGAATTGAGTAGAGTGGATTGGGAAAATAGATTAAAGGGTAAGATGATACATGATCAGTGGTATACATTTAAGGAGTTATTTTACAACTTCCAAAAAAAAAAATTCCACTGAGAAGAAAAGGGTGTAAAAGAAAAGACAGCCATCCGTGGCTAAGTAAAGAAATTAAGGATAGTATTCAACTAAAAACAAGGGCATATAAGGTAGCCAAATCTAGTGGGAGGATAGAAGATTGGGAAAACTTTAAAAGACAGCAAAAAATAACAAAAAGATTGATTGAGAAAGGGAAGATAGATTATGAAAGTAAATTAGCAAAAAATATAAAAACAGATAGTAAGAGTTTTTATAGTTATATAAAAAGAAAAAGGGTGGCTAAAGTAAATGTTGGTCCCTTAGAGGATGAGACCGGGAAATTAATGGTGGGAAATATGGAGATGGCAAAAACACTGAATGAATATTTTATATCAGTCTTTACAGTAGAAGACACTAAGAATATCCCAACACTGGACAAACAGGGGGCTAAAGGGGGGGAGGAGCTAAACACGATCAAAATCACTAAGGAAGTGGTGCTCGGTAAAATAATGGGACTCAAGGCGGATAAATCACCTGGACCTGATGGCTTACATCCTAGGGTCTTGAGGGAAGTGGCGGTAGGGATTGTGGATGCATTGGTAATAATTTTCCAAAACTCCCTGGACTCGGCAATGGTCCCGGCAGACTGGAAAACTGCTAATGTAACACCCTTATTTAAAAAGGGCAGTAGACAGAAGGCTGGAAACTATAGACCGGTTAGCCTAACATCTGTGGTAGGTAAAATTTTGGAGTCCATTATTAAGGAGACAGTAACAAGACATTTGGATAATCATAATTTAATAGGACAAAGTCAGCATGGTTTTATGAAGGGGAAGTCATGTTTGACAAATTTGCTGGAGTTCTTTGAGGAAGTAACATATAGGGTGGATAAAGGTGAACCAGTGGACGTAGTGTATTTAGACTTCCAAAAGACATTTGACAAGGTGCCACACAAAAGATTATTGCTTAAGATAAAAAATCATGGGATTGGGGGTAATATTCTGGCATGGATAGAGGATTGGCTATCTAACAGAAGGCAGAGAGTTGGGATAAATGGTTCATTCTCAGACTGGCAATCAGTAACTAGTGGTGTTCCGCAGGGGTCAGTGCTGGGTCCCCAACTCTTTACAATCTATATTAACGATTTGGAGGAGGGGATCAAGTGTAACATATCAAAGTTTGCAGATGATACTAAGATGGGAGGGAAAGTAGTGAGTGAGGAGGACATAAAAAACCTGCAAGGGGACATAGACAGGCTAAGTAAGTGGGCAGAGATTTGGCAGATGGAATACAATACTGGAAAGTGTGAGGTTATGCACTTTGGCAGGAAAAATCGTAGAGCAAGTTATTATCTTAATGGCAAGAAACTGGAAAGTACTGAAGTACAAATGGATCTGGGGGTCCTGGTGCATGAAACTCAAAAGGTTAGTATGCAGGTGCAGCAAGTGATTAAGAAGGCCAATGGAATGTTGGCTTTCATTGCTAGGGGGATAGAATATAAAAATAGGGAGGTATTGCTTCAGTTCACAGAATCACAGAAACCCCACAGTGCAGATAGAGGCCATTTCGGCCCATCGAGCCTGCACCGACACATATTCCACCTGATCCCCATAACCCCACGTATTTAATCCCCCTAACACTAAGGGTCAATTTATCATAGCCAATCAACCTAACCCGCACATCTTTGGACTGTGGGAGGAAACCGGAGCACCCGGAGGAAACCCACGCAAACACGGGGAGAATGTGCAAAGTTGTACAAGGTATTGGTGAGACCGCACCTGGAATACTGCGTACAGTTTTGGTGTCCATACTTAAGAAAGGACATACTTGCTCTCGAGTCAGTACAAAGAAGGTTCACTCGGTTAATCCCGGGGATGACGGGATGGACATATGAGGAGATGTTGAGTAGATTGGGACTCTACTCATTGGAGTTCAGAAGAATGAGAGGCGATCTTATTGAAACATATAAGATTGTGAAGGGGTTGGATCGGGTGGATGCGGGGAGGATGTTCCCGATGATGGGTGAAACTAGAACTAGGGGGCATAGTCTTAGAATAAGGGGCTGCTCTTTCAAAACTGAGATGAGGAGGAACTACTTCACTCAGAGGGTGGTAGGTCCATGGAATATGCTGCCCTAAAAAGCAGTAGAAGCTACATCATTACATAAATTTAAAACAGAAATAGACAGTTTCCTAGAAGTAAAGGGAATTAAGGGTTACGGGGAGCGGGCAGGAATTTGGACATGAGTCTAGGTTCGGATCGGTCATGGCCCTGTGGGTAGCAGAGCGGGCCCAGGGGCCGTGTAGCCTGATCCTGCTCCTATTTCGTGTGTCTAATTCTGTTAGATTCAGGAGATGGCTCTGTGATAGTGGATTGGCGGTTAGGATCAGATCAGCCATGATCTTATTGAATGGCGGAGCAGGCTCGAGGGGCCGATTGGCCTACTCCTGCTCCTATTTCTTATGTTCTTATGTTCTTATTAGTACTGAGCTCCATCAATTCTGCCAAGTTAGAAGTGCTTTCAGCTTCAAAATAGTCATCCAATTGTATTTTATAATATCTGACATCAGAAATATTTGGAATTTCTTTTCTTTTTAAATTAAGTTTTGTGACAGGCATATGATATCAGGCCTGGGAAATAGAACACTTTCTGGCTTTTCAAGTCCCGTGTGATATTCCAATGAGGTAATGGCTAACTAATGTTCGTTCAAGTTTGAAAAGGTTTTGTGATAAAATAGTGATGTCCCGCAACAATGCTCACAGATAAAAGAGTTTAGTCCTCAGGGTTAAAGCACTTTCTCTCATATTTCCCTTGTGAACTATAAACACACCAATCCTCTGGGTGACATTGCTGAATCCTGGCATTTCTCTTGGTGGGGAGCTTGAATTCTAAGAAATCCCGATAGATGTGTTGTTTCTGGACATGGGTGCACTCTGCAATGCTGTAGTGCCAGGCCTACCACTAATAAAAAGCACCAGCCTTTGGCTTCCAGCGCCAGTGGTGAGTATACAACTGATATGCTGATCTGTGGCCTGACCTCATGCCCCTGATTTCTCACCTGCAAGTAATTGGCTGCTATGCATATGCAGTTATCATGGTTTCCCTGTAAGTGCTGGTCTGCTGCAACAGCCAGTCACACAGCTTCTTTAGTACATCGCGCATGCAAATTATTTGCATACATAACATGATCTCACCTCTCCCCTTGCATTCCTATCTTTTAATAAAACACTTTTCTGGATGGGCTGATGTTACTGCGTACAAAAGGTAAGCAAGTTGTTGGGTGATACGCCTCATGGTCACTGTGGTCTCCTGAACTCATTTGGATTGACAAGTCCCCTGGACCAGATGGCCTGCATCCCAGGGTCTTAAAAGAAGTGGCTGCAGAGATAGTGAATGCATTGGTTGCAATATACCAAAATTCCCTGGACTCTGGAGAGGTCCCAGCGGATTGGAAAACCGCAAATGTAACACCCCTATTTAAGAAAGGAGGGAGACAGAAAGCAGGAAACTATAGACCAGTTAGCCTAACATCTGTCATTGGGAAATGCTGGAGTTCTTCATTAAGGAAGCAGTAGCAGGGCATTTGGAAAATCATAATGCAGTCAAGCAGAGTCAGTATGGTTTTATGAAAGGGAAATCATGTTTAACAAATTTGCTGGAGTTCTTTGAGGATGTAACGAGCAGGGTGGACAAAGGTGAACCAGTGGGTGTGGTGTATTTGGATTTCCAGAAGGCATTCGATAAAGTGCCACATAAAAGGTTACTGCATAAGATAAAAGCTCACAGAATTGGGGGTAATATATTAGCATGGATAGAGAATTGCCTAACTAACTGAAAGCAGAGTCGGGATAAATGGGTCATTTTCTGGTTGGCAAACGGTAACTAGTGGGGTGCCATAGGGATCAGTGCTGGGGCCTCAACTATTTACAATCTACATTAATGACTTGGATGAAGGGACCGAGTGTAATGTAGCCACGTTTGCGGATGATACAAAGATGGGTGGGAAAGCAAGTTGTGCAGAGGACGCAAAGAATCTGCAAAGGGATATAGACAGGCTAAGTGAGTGGGCAAACATTTGGCAGATGGAGCATAATGTGGGAAAGTGCGAGGTTATCCACTTTGGCAAGAACAATAAAAAAGCAAACTATTATTTTAATGGAGAGAGATTACAAAATGCTACAGTTCAGAGGGACCTGGGGGCCCTTGTGCACAAAGCACAAAAAGTTAGCTTGCAGGTACAGCAAGTAATCAAAAAGGCAAATGGAATGTTGGCCTTTATTTCAAGGGGGTTGGAGTATAAAAGCAGGGAAGTCCTGCTACAACTGTACAGGGTATTGGTGAGACCACACCTTGAGTACTGTGTACAGTGTTGGTCTCCTTATTTAAGGAAGGATATATTTGCATTGGAGGCAGTTCAGAGATGATTCACTAGGTTAATTCCAGAGATGAGGGGGTTGACTTATGAGGAAAAATTGAGCAGGTTGGACCTATACTCATTGGAATTTAGAAGAATGAGAGGTGATCTTATTGAAACATATAAGATACTGAGAGGGCTCGACAAGGTAGATGCAGAGAGGATTTTTCCCCTCGTGGGGAAATCTAGAACATGGGGGCACAGTTTCAGAATAAAGGGTCGCCCTTTTAGAACTGAGATGAGGAGGAATTTCTTCTCTCAGAGGGTTATAAATCTGTGGAATTCTTTGCCCCAGAGAGCCGCGAAGGCTGGGTCATTAAATACATTTAAGGTAGAGATAGACAGATTTTTGCAAGATAAGGGAGTGAAGGGTTATGGTGAGCGGGCAGGGAAGTGGCTTTGAGCCCAAGATCAGCAATGATCTTATTGAATGGCGGAGCAGACTCGAGGGACCAAGTGGCCTATTCCTGCTCCTATTTCTTATGTTCTTATGATTGCCTTTGGGAGTCGGAGAGGAATTTCCAAGAATTCTTTTTCCCTGAATTGGCCTAGAATTTTTTTCCTTTTTTTGCCTCTTCCAGAAGATCACATGGTTGTTGGTGGGTGGGAGCATTAAGGGTCATGATGCATTATGACTGTGGAACAGGCTCAGTTGACCAGCTGGTCTTCTGCTGTACATTATGTTTGTATGTTCATATGTTCTACTTAACATTCTTTCCCCTCTCTTCTTTCTTCCAATATCTTAATTCTTCCTTCTCTCTTGTCCTTTCCTTCTCTTATTTTTGTTTTTTGTGTATATTATATGTACCTATTTTGTTGATTTTGTTTTCTTTCCTGCTTCCCAGCAATCACATTATCCCAGCCTTAGAGCGCTCTTCTCATTCTCCTTGGTCTCTTCCCATTTCCGCCATGCACCAGCTCCAAGCTCTGTTTATTTTTAGGCCTCTCATCAAAATCATGTCTGGAGCCCTGCATAAAGTTTTTTTGAAAGAAAAATGGTAAAATTGAAATAAAAAGACCACGTAGAGCTCCAGATATGAATCCAAAGAGGGGCCTAAAGAACAGGAGCTTGTAACAGGTACTGTCGGGAGCGGTGAGAGCGGAGTTTCAGTGAGTATTTAAACTCACTTTCGCGGGCTTTTTTTCACAGGCCAGTGTCGGGAGCAGTGAGAGTGGAGTTTCAGTGAGTATTTAAACTCACTTTCGCGGGCTTTTTTACAGAGACTTACTAATCTCACAGACCGGCGGTGGCGTTCCAGAGCCACATCACGATTCAAAACGTGACGCGGGCAGGAGGAAGCAGCTGATTTGGTGAGTACGGCCAGGTGAGTATTTATACTACTCTTTAGTTTGACAGTTAAGGTTCATAGTTTATAAAGTTTAGGAGGTCTTAATTTTGTGGTTATAGTTTCTAAGGTCTCTGTTGTGTAGCGGGGAGTGCTAGGAAACAAGGGCCCTTGAGTATATCATTTAATTGTAGTATAATTGGTGGTATTGATTTAATTTTAATTAATTAAAGGGTAAGTCATGGCAGCAAAGCTCGGCCCTGTGGCATGCTCCTCCTGCACTATGTGGGAAATTAGAGACACTTCCTGTGTCTCTGATGACCATGTGTGCAGGAAGTGTATCCAGCTGCAGCTACTGGCAGACCGCATTGCGGTGCTGGAGCTGCGAATGGATACATACTGGAGCATTCGCGATGCTAAGGACGTCGTGGATATCATGTTTAATCAGTTGGTCACACCGCAGGTAAAGGCTGCACAGGCAGGAAGGGAATGGGTGACCGCCAGGCAGAGTAGTAGGCGCAGGCAGGTAGTGCAGGGGTCCCCTGTGGCCATCCCCCTCTCAAACAGATATACCGCTTTGGATATTGTTGGGGAGGATGGCTTATCGGGGGAAGGCAGCAGCAACCAACTTCCTGGCACCATGGGTGGTTCTGCTGCACGGGGCGAGAGGAAAAAGAGCGGGAGAGCTATAGTGATAGGGGATTTTATTGTAAGGGGAATAGATAGGTTTTTCTGCAGCCGCAAATGAGACTCCAGGATGGTATGCTGCCTCCCTGGTGCAAGGGTTAAGGATGTCTCGGAGCGGCTGCAGGGCATTCTGGAGGCGGAGGGTGAACAGCCAGTTGTCATGGTGCATATAGGTACCAACGATATAAGTAAAAAATGGGATGAGGTCCTAAAAGCTGAATATAGGGAGTTAGGAGGTGAATTAAAAAATAGGACCTCAAAGGTAGTAATCTCAGGATTGCTACCAGTGCCACATGCTAGTCAGAGTAGAAATAGAAGGATATTTCAGATGAATACGTGGCTAGAAGAATGGTGCAAGGGGGAGGGATTCAAATTCCTGGGACATTGGAACCGGTTCTGGAAGAGGTGGAACCAGTACAAACTGGACGGTTTGCACCTGGGCAGGACCGGGACCGATGTCCTAGGGGGAGTGTTTGCTAGTGCTGTTGGGGAGGGCTTAAACTAAAATGGCAGGGGGTTGGGAACCTGTGCAGGGAGACAGAGGAAAGGGAAGCAAGGATAGAAGCAAAAGACAGGAAGGAGAAAAGCAAAAGTGGAAGTCAGAGAAATCAAGGGAGTAAATCAAACATGGCCGCAGTAAACAATAATTCTAAAAGGCCTAAGAGTGTTAAAAAAACAAGCCTGAAGGCTTTGTGTCTTAATGCGAGGAGCATTCATAATAAGGTGGATGAATTAGCTGCGCAAACCGATGTAAACGGATGTGATATAATTGGGATTACAGAGACATGGCTCCAGGGTGACCAAGGCTGGGAATTCAACATTATTATTGGTTAAAGAGGAGATTAACACAATAGTAAGGAAGGATATTAGCTCTGATGATGTGGAATCTGTATGGGTAGAGCTGAGAAATACCAAGGGGCAGAAAATGTTAGTGGGAGTTGTATACAGACCCCCAAACAGTAATGCTGAGGTTGGGTGACTTTAATCTACATATAGATTGGTCTAACCAAATTAGTAACAATACTGTGGAAGAGGAATTCCTAGAGTGTATACGGGATGGTTTCCTGGACCAATATGTTGAGGAACCAACTAGAGGTCAGGTCATCTTAGACTGGGTATTATGTAATGAGAAAGGATTAATTAGCAATCTTGTTGTGTGAGGCCCCTTGGGGAGGAGCGATCATAATATGATCGAATTCTTCATTAAGATGGAGAGTGAAGTAGTTGATTCAGAGACTTGGGTACTGAATTTAAATAAAGGAAACTACAATGGTATGAGGCGCGAGTTGGCTAGGATGGATTGGGGAATGTTACTTAAAGGGTTGACGGTGAAAAGGCAATGGCAAACATTTAAAGATCGCATGGATGAACTACAGAATTTGTTCATCCCTGTTTGGCATTAAAAAAAAGTGACTCAACTGTGGCTAACAAGGGAAATTAGGGATAGCATACGATCCAAGGAGAGGATTGGGAGCAGTTTAGGATTCAGCAAAGGAGGACAAAGGGATTAATTAAGAAAGGGAAAATAGAATATGAGAGTAAGCTAGCAGGGAACATAAAAACTGACTGTAAAAGCTTTTATAGATATGTGAAGAGAAAAAGATTGGTAAAGTCAAGCGTAGGTCCCTTGCAGTCAGAATCAGGGGTATTTATAATGGGGAACAAAGACATGGCTGACCAATTAAATACATACTTTGGTTCTGTCTTCACAAAGGAGGACATAAATAAACTCCCAGAGATGTCGGGGAACATAGGGTCTAATGAGAGGGAGGAACTGAATGAAATCAGTATTTGTAGGGAAATGGTGTTAGGGAAATTGACGGGATTGAAGGCCGATAAATCCCCAGGGCCTGATAATCTACATCCTACGGTACTTAAGGAAGTGGCCCTAGAAATATTAGATGCATTGCTGGTCATCTTCCAAAATTTGATAGACTCTGGAACAGTTCCCATGGATTGGAGGGTAGCTAATGTAACCCCACAACTTAAAAAAGGTGGTAGAGAAAAAATGGTGACATCGGTAGTGGGGAAAATGCTAGAGTCCATTATAAAAGATGTAATAGCAGAGCACTTGGAAAACAGTGACAGGATCAGACAAAGTCAACATGGATTTACAAAAGGTAAATTATGCTTGACTAATCTACTGGAATTTTTTGAGGATGTAACTGGTAGAATAGATAAGGGAGAACCAGTGGATGTGGTGTATTTGGACTTTCAGAAGGCTTTCGATAAGGTCCCGCATAAGAGACTAGCGTGCAATGTTAAAGCACATGGGATTGGGGGTAAGGTACTGACTTGGATAGAAAACTGGTTGGCAGACAGGAAGAAAAGAATTGGAATAAACGGGTCTTTTTCCGAGTGGAAGGCAGTGACTAGTGGGGTACGGCAGGGATCGGTGCTAGGACCCCAGTTATTCACAATATATATTAATGATCTAGATGAGGGAATTAGATGTAATATCTCCAAGTTTGCAGATGACACAAAGCTGGGTGGGCATTTGTGCTGTGAGGAGGATGCAGAGAAACTCTAGTACGATTTGGACAGGTTGGCCGATTGGGCAGATGCATGGCAGATGCAGTATAATGTGGATAAATGCGAGGTTACCCACTTTGATGGCAAAAACAGGAAGGCAGATTATTATCTGAACGGCAATAGATTGGGAAAAGGGGAATTGCAACGAGACCTGGGGTGTCCTTGTGCACCAGTTGCTGAAGGTAAGCATGCAGGTGCAGCAGGCGGTTAAGAAGGCAAATGGTTTGATGGCCTTCATAGCGAGAGGATTCGAGTACAGGAGCAAGGATGTCTTGCTGCAGTTGTACAGGGCCTTGGTGAGACCACACCTTGACTATTGTGTGCAGTTTTGGTCGCCTTATCTGAGGAAGGTTGTTCTTGCCATGGAGGGAGTGCAGCGAAGATTCACCAGACTGATACCTGGGATGGTAGGAATGACGTATGAAGAGAGATTGGGTCGATTAGGCTTATATTCGCTAGAATTTAGAAGAATGAGAGGGGACCTCATTGAAACTTATAAAATTCTAACAGGACTAGACAGACTAGATGCAGGAAGGCTGTTCCTGATGGCGTGGGAGTCCAGAACCAGGGGTCACAGTCTAAGGATAAGGGGTAAGCCATTTAGGACTGAGATGAGGAGGAATTTCTTCACCCAGAGAGTGGTGAACTTGTGGAATTCTCTACCACAGAAGACAGTTGAGGCCAGTTCATTAAATATATCCAAGAAGGAGTTAGATATATTTCTTAAGGCTAAGGGGATCAAGGGATATGGGGAGAAAGCAGGGATAAGGTACTGAATTTGGATAATCAGCCATGATCGCATTGAATGGCGGAGCAGGCTCGAGGGGCCGAATGGCCTACTCCTGCTCCTATCTTTTATGTTTCTATGTTCCTATTTAGGGATAGCAGGAAAAGGCTTGGATGAGCGACTTTATAGATGGGCCTGGGAACACTTAGACCAAGTAGGAGGACCTGGGAATACCGAAAGCAGATCAGCATCCTAGTGACCAGTGACAGACAATTTGGCAGCACTCGAAGTAGGCAGCATTTCCTTAGCAGTAACCAACCAGAAGACGTGACCAATGACAACTTGACAAACCGCCTACTTTCACCTCTGTGACATCGCTCGTCTCCACTCCTGCCTCAGCACATCTGCTGCTAAACCCCTTATCCATGCCTTTGTTATCTCGAGAGTTGCCTATTCCAATGCTCTCCTGGCCGGCCTCCCATCTTTCACCCGCCATAAACTGGAGCTGATCCAAAACTCTGCTGCCCAGTCATGTTCACCCATCAGCTCTGTGTTCGTTGATCTACATTGGCTCCCAGTTCGGCAACATCTCGATTTAAAAATTTTCATCCTTGTTTTCAAAGCCCTCTATGGTCTCGATCTCCATATCTCTGTAACCTCCTCCAGCCCTACAACCCTCCACGATCTCTGCGCTCCTCCAATTCTGGCCTCTTGTGCATCCCCGATTTTAATTGCTCCACCATTGGCAGCCGTGCCTTCAGCTGCTGAGACCCTAAGCTCTGGAATTCCCTCCCTAAACTTCTCCGACTCTCTACCTCTGTCTTCTCCCTTAAGAGGCTCCTTAGAACCTACCTCTTTGACCAAGCTTTTGGTCATCCTAATATCTCATGTGGCTCGGTGTCAAATTTGTTCGATAGCACTCCTGTGAAGTGCCATGGGACATTTTACTACATTAAAGGCGCTATATAAATGCAAATTGTTGTTGTATTAGGATGGTTGTGTTTTGTAATTTCATACTTTTCTGTCACTCCTGCTCCTGGTTCCACATTAAACTTAAATTTTTTTTACAGTACTCAGTTTTTTGTTGACAGCTGTTGCTTACAACAGCAACCACTGAAGATTCCTGAGACTCATCCAATTCAGCAGACGGGTCCTAAACCAGGTGTTGTTTACATATGTAACAGGCCTAACGCATGATTTAGCTGGCCACCAGGGACACTTGAAACATCCGGACATCCTTCGAGCGTACTTGGGGTGTTAGAAATTAGGGGTATCTAAAATCTATATGGTTATGCGAATGAAATTGTGACGTGAATAATACTGTATTAGAACTTGAGACAAAAGTGTCTCTTCAGGCTAGTTTCAGAATAGCTGGGTAGATGCTTAGAATTTGCTAATTTTTTTTGGTTCCCTGCGGAGTTTATAACATTCTGCACCGTGGCAAGCCACACGTGACCTTACTTCCCAGGCTAGCTATCTGCTGTTTGTAAGTTCAGATTTCAACTTTGTTTACTGTATTTTTAATTTGACCAACTGAGGTCCAACACCTATGTTTCTTCCATTACTGCTAATAACCATATTATAATGCTAAGTTAGGATTTTGACTTTGTTTAACAAAGCTGTTTTAAAATGCATAAGTTAACCAGTGTGTGAGAATAAAATAGAGGATATCTTTGGAAATTTAATGATTCATTCCATGGTACAATAGTCTGATAACGGAATGAAATAGTTAATTTTGCACAGCTAAAGCTACACGAATAGCTTGAACATAAATAACTGATAACAAGTAGCTATGAACATCTGAAGGCCGAGAATGGCATGTCTGACTCCAAATTTGGGTGGATAAGGACAGGAGAGATAGGAGGAACTCAGATGGATGGGCCTTCAGAATGTATAAACAGGAAAGGCATGTGAGGGAAGAGCATGAGACCTCTTAGGGGAGGGTTTTCATCTGAAAGTTAAGACAAAGAACTCGACATACCATTGGGCACCTTGGCTTAAGAGGAACCCTTACAGGTTAACTGGTCTTGTCAATATTCCATTCCAGGCCCACCCCTAAAAAAGGATATAAGAGAAAGACCTGAAAAGCCCTTAGCACAGATGGTGAAGTGGAGAGCATGCAAGAGTGATCAGTGGTCTAACACTCTTTCGAGATTGGACCCATACTGACCCTAGTTTAACACTCTTGGTGGATCTAGAAGAGAGGGAGAAAGGCTGTAAGCCGAAGAGCTGTTCGTACACACCAGCCATCTGTCCGATCGGGACCGGTACCAGCTGCTTGTCAAAGTCGTATGTTTTTGCTGTATAACTAGTGTGTTATATTCCATCTTAAACTCCGATTAAACGCAATATACCCACCATATTGGTTTGCACTCAATCCTGATTATTTGAAAGGCCACAAATAAGCTAATATCAACAAGTTGGCTAATCTCAACAGGGAACGGAGCATTGCCCCCAGAAATTGATACCTTTGCTCCTGTTTTCCACCCACAAGAACCAATTTCTCCCCCTATAGCATAGGGAATTCTTTTTTTATTCGTTCATGGGATTTAGGCATTGCTGGCAAGGCCAGCATTTATTGCCCATCCCTAATTGCCTTTGAGAAGGTGGTGGTGAGCCGCCTTCTTGAACCGCTGCAGTCCGTGTGGTGAAGATACTCCCACAGTGCTATTAGGGAGGGAGTTCAAGGATTTTGACCCAGCGATGATTAAGGAATGGCGATATACTTCCAAGTCAGGATGGTGTGTGACTTGGAGGGGAACATGCAGGTGATGGTGTTCTCGTGCATCTGCTGCCCTTGTCCTAGGTGGTAGAGGTCGTGGGTTTGAGAGGTGCTGCTGAAGAAGCCTTGGTAAGTTGCTGCAGTACATCTTGTAGATGGTACACACTGCAGCCACGGTACGCCGGTGGTGGAGGGAGTGAATGTTTAAGGTGGTGAATAGGGTGCCAATCAAGCAGGCTGCTTTGTCCTGGATGGTGTCAATGTTGTTGGAGCTGCAATCCTGACTTGTGCCTTGTGGATAGTGGAAAGGCTCTGGGGAGTCAGGAGGTGAGACACTTGCCGCAGAATACCTAGCCTCTGACCTGCTCTTGTAGCCACAGTATTTATGTGGCTGGTCCACTTGAATTTCTGGTCAATGGTGACCCCCAGGATGTTGATGGTGGGGGATTTGGCGATGGTAATGCCGTTGAATGTCAAGGGGTGGTGGTTAGACTCTCGCTTGTTGGAGATAATCATTGCCTGGCACTTGTGTGGCGTGAATGTTACTTGTCACTTATCAGCCCAAGCCTGAAAGTCGTCCAGGTCTCGCTGCATGCGGGCATGGACTGCTTCATTATCTGAGGAGTTCCGAATGACACTGAACACTGTGCTGTCATCAGCGAACATCTCCACTTCTGACCTTATGAAGGAGCAAAAGTCATTGATAAATTAGCTGAAGATGGTTGGGTCCAGGACACTGCCCTGAGGAACTCCTGGGGCTATGATGATTGACCTCCAGGTATGACTCCAGCGGGTGAAGAGTTTTCCCGCTGATTCCAATTGACTTCAGTTTTGCTAGGGCTCCTTGATGCCACACTTGGTCAAATGCTGCCTTAATGCCAATGGCAGTCACTCTCACCTCACCACTGGAATTCAGCTCTTTTGACCATGTTTGGACCAAGGCTGTAATGAGGTCCGGAGCAGTGGTCCTGGTGAAACCCAAACTGAGCATTGGTGAGTAGGTTATTGCTGAGTAAGTGCCACATGATAGCAGTGTCAACAACACCTTCCATCACTTTGCTGAGAATAGACTGGTAATTGGCCGGATTGGATTTGTTCTGCCTTTTGTGGATAGGACATACCTGGGCAGTTTTCCACATTGTCGGATAGATGCCAGTGTTGTAGCTGTACTGGAACAGCTTGGCTTCTTCTTCTTATCGTGTCCACAGACAGTCTATACATAGCCCAGCCAGAACTGGACACATTTTTGCGCCTTGTTGTTGGATTCGGCAAGATCTGCAACAGTGCAGGGTTCCTCTAATGATGGGCATTGCAGGAGATGTTGCATAGTCTGTGCCTCAGTTCCACATTCACAAGTTGTCGGGCTGGTTGAATATCCCCATTTGCTTAGTGACACCTTTGAGCAACCTACACCGGTCCTAAGTCTGTTAAGGCACTTCCAGATTGCCCAGTTGCAATTAGCTCCTGGGGGAAGGCTTTCATCAGGTAAAATTTCCATCGCTGGGGGTTGTTCAAGACTGGCGAGCCGATCTTTCCACAAGGCGATGTGGGCTTCAGATGAGGTTGATTGTAATGGAACAACACTGTTCATGAAGCTCTTCCTTGACTTTAGGCGGCTGGGTGTAGGTGTATGACAATGCAGAGGGTGCCTCTCATCTGATGTTTGACGGAGTCGCTCTTTCTTGCTGGCTACCGTTCTTCTTATATCAGGGGGAGCGATACCCGCCAGGATATATAGGCTGTTGGTGTTTGTTGGTTTTAAGCAACCTGTGATAAATTGGCAGCTTGCATTCAGAACGGCATCCATCTTCTTGGCATGAGTAGACCTTTCCCATGCAGGGCAGGCTAGAGATGCAGCTAATTCTGGAGCACAAGTCTTCAGCACGACAGCTGGGATGTTGTCGGGGCCGATAGCCTTTGCTGTATCCAGTGCGCTCAGCTGTTTCTTGCTATCACATGGAGTGAATTGAATTGGCTGAAGACTGGCTACTGTGATGGTGGGTCCTCAGGAGGAGGCTGATATGGATCATCCACTCGGCACTTCTGGCTGAAGATGGTTGCAAATGCTTCAGTCTTGTCTTTTGCACTCACGTTCTGGGCTCTGCCATCATTGAGGATGGGGATATTCGTAGAGCCTGCTCCTCCCGTTAGTTGTTTAATAGTCTACTGTGGCATTGCCACATTGGGGAAACACTGTGTGTATGTAGATAAACCTGTATAATCCCCTTTTAACTACTGTATTCCCCTCCCCCCGCAAGACAGTTGCAAGCTGAGAGGAATAAGGCACATTCAGACTTGCCTGCTGCTGATAGAAGGAAAACCAATCAGGCTCCAGCAGGTGACCAATCCGTGAGTCATCACAAGTTCGCGGGCTTCACGAATTCAGCACTGTATTGTGAGAGTTGGAGTAAAGACCTATTTCTTGTAGCTCGCTGTGTTGCCTATTTCTTTACGCGGGAGACCGTAGTCCCCCACATTGGTGACCCCGAATGTCGGCGGCCGAAGCCCCCGACTCACGCAGCCCTACAGAGGCCAGCAACGACCCGATGGCAACCAGCAGCAGCCTGATGTCGGCCGGCGCCGCGTCCTTGAAGCTCCCCACCTTCTGGGAACACCAAGCACCAGCTTGGTTTGCGCACTCGGAGGCCCAATTCACCCTTCGCAGGGTTCAAGACGATGAAGAAAGGTACCTCCACGTAGTCTCAGCACTAGCAAGCTCTACCGCCGCCGAAGTTCTCGACCTGCTGAGGAACCCACCACAGACCGGCAAGTACTCAACCATTAAGGGCCGCTTGCTGCAGGCTTACGGCCTGTCCAAGGAGGAGAGGGCCCGCAGGCTTCTCTCACTACCAGGCCTCAGCGATTCTACCCCGACCCAGTTGATGAGCCAGATGCTTGCGCTCCTGGGCTCTGAACCGCAGTGCTTCTTGTTTCGGGCCCTTTTCCTCAGCCTGCTTCCTCAGCAGGTACAGACTGCCCTCGCGGGGTCCCCGATCACGGACTGCGTACAACTGGCAGCCGCCACGGACAAAGTTTTCGCCGTCGCCCAACTCGGCTGTGCAGCCGCGAGGCTCCCCGACACCACCGAGCGCGCGCCGCCACGCCAGGCCACAGAACTATGCTACTACCACGCGCGTTTCGGCCACAAGGCCCAACGCTGCAGAGCACCCTGCTCTTTTGATCAAACCAAGATGGCCACCCGGCCCAATGCACCAGCCCCGCGCCGCCGCCTAGGCCCGCTCGACCGCACCCCCGCCGCCACGATGGCCATCGGCACCGCAGGTAAGCTGCTGTACATAACCGACTCTCTTTCAGGGTGCAGATTCCTTTGCGACACCGGAGCCCAATGCAGCATAATTCCTGCCTCCCAGCTCGACATCCAGGCAGGCCGCAGCGGCCCACCCCTCGTGGCGGCAAATGGCGCAGCCATCGCTACTTTCGGAAAGCGACGGGCCGAGGTTTGTTTCAATGGCCAGCGATTTACGTGGGATTTCGTGACGGCCTCGGTGGCAGATCCTTTGCTGGGCGCCGATTTTCTTTGCGCCCACGGACTCCTGGTCGACGTCCGCGACAGGCGCCTGATCGACGCAGCAACTTTCGCTTCACTGGCCTGCCAGCAGAGCAACAGCCCAGCCCTCGTCGGGTCCTGCTCCGCCCCGGCGCATGACGACTACGCCCGCCTACTCGCAGATTTCCCGAGGCTCACACAACCGACCTTCTCAGCCGCGGCAGCCAAGCATGGGGTCGAGCACCACATCGCCACTACGGGACCACCAGTGTTCGCTCGAGCCAGACGCCTGGACCCAGCCAAGATGGTGGTGGCCAAGGAAGAATTCGCCACGATGGAAAAACTGGGCATCATCCGCCGCTCGAACAGCCCTTGGTCCTCCCCCCTCCACATTGTGCCCAAGCCGGGCGGTGGCTGGCGCCCCTGCGGCGACTACAGACGGCTCAACGACGCTACCATGCCCGATAGATACCCCATTCCGCACATCCAAGACTTCTCGGCACACCTAGCAGGAAAGTCCGTCTTTTCCAAGGTCGACCTGATTCGCGGCTACCATCAGGTCCCCGTCCACCACGCAGACGTCCAGAAGATGGCGGTCATCACCCCCTTCGGACTGTTCGAGTTCCTGCGCATGCCCTTCGGGCTTAAGAACGCCGCACAGGCCTTCCAACGGCTCATGGACTCCGTCCTACGGGACCTGAGCTTCCTGTTCGTCTATCTGGTCGATATCCTCGTGGCCAGTACCAGCAAGGCCGAGCACATCGCGCATTTGCGCTCCCTTTTCCAGCGCCTCAGCCAACACGGGCTAATCGTCAACCCGGCCAAATGCCAGTTCTGAGCAGCCCAAATTGACTTTCTCGGCCACAGAATCTCGCCAAGGGGAGCCATTCCCCTACCTTCCAAGGTGCAGGCGGTGGCGGACTTTCCCCAGCCCACCTCGGTTAAGGCGCTGCAGGAATTTTTGGGGATGGTCAATTTCTATCACCGGTTCGTGCCCAAGGCCGCCGCACTCATGCGCCCCCTCTACGAAGCCACCAGGGGCAAAACGGGCAAAGAGCAACTCACCTGGTCCAGCGAGATGGCGACAGCCTTCCACCAGACCAAAAGCGCCTTGGCCAACGCCACACTACTGGCCCACCCCATCCCGGGCGCCAAGACCGCCCTCACCACGGACGCCTCGGATTACGCCGTCGGCGCCGTCCAGCAACAGTGGGTCGAAGGCGCGTGGCAGCCACTGACATTTTTCAGCCGACAGCTGCGCAAGAACGAGCAGGCCTACAGCACGTTCGACAGAGAGCTCCTGGCCCTGTTCCTGGCAATCCGGCACTTCCGTTTCCTTCTGGAAGGCCGGCCATTCACTGCATTCGTGGACCACAAGCCGCTCCCTTTCGCCATGGTCAAAGTAACCGAACCCTGGTCCGCGCACCAACAGCGCCAACTCAACTTCATCTCGGAGTTCACCACGGACATCCGCCACATCGCTGGCAAGGACAATTTGGTGGCCGACTGCCTCTCAAGACCCTCGCTCCACGCAGTGCACCTGGGCGTCGACTACGCCAGCATGGCGAGAGACCAGGCTGCCGACGCAGAGATCCAGGCCCTCAGGACGTCAACTACCAGCCTCACCCTGGCCGACATCCACTTCCACGCAGCCGGCACAACCCTCCTGTGTGACGTCTCAGTCCCCTCGCCTAGGCCGGTCATTCCATCCGCCTGGCGCAAGCGAGTTTTCGACATCATCCATGGCCTTTCACATCCAGGGAGGCGTGCGTCTCAGAAACTTATGTCCGCCAAGTTCGTCTGGCCTGGACTCCACAAGGATGTGAGAGACTGGACCAACACATGCGTGCCGTGTCAGCGCGCTAAGGTCCAGCAGCACACCAAGGCGCCATTGGAGTGTTTCCCGGTGCCCGAGAGGCGTTTCGACCACGTCCACGTCGATCTGGTAGGCCCCTTGCCGCCGTTGCACGGTTTTACACACCTGCTCACGATCGTCGACCGCACCACCAGATGGCCCGAGGTGGTTCCCCTCGCCTCCACCACCACGACCGACGTCGCGCGAGCATTCGTCTCGACATGGGTGGCCCGGTTCGGCGTGCCGACCAACATATCCTCGGACAGAGGCCCCCAGTTCACCTCCCACTTGTGGAATGCCATCATCGCCGGCCTCGGCACCTAGTTGCACAGGACAACAGCCTACCACCCGCAGGCCAACGGGCTCTGCGAGCGCTTTCATCGTTCTTTGAAAGCCTCCCTCCGCGCCAGCCTGGCCGACACTGTTAAGTATGTGTATTGTATTGAACAATTAACACAAAGACTTAAACGTATAACTCAAACAGGTCTTTACTGGTTGGAGGTAGGGACTATACTGAATACAAGATTACTGCACAGTGCTTATATACCGGTGTGTTCACCCCCGGTATTACGTCTACAGCAGCCCGAGAAAGTAGTACATCTCTTAAGGTGGAACAGGCTTAAGCTCTCTTAAGGTGGAACAGGTTACATACACAACACTCCTCCCTTCTTAGCTTTATAGTCATCCCCCCATTTAACATAACGTAATAACATATATACATATATAACTTCATGTTTAACGTAACATATCACAGATTCAGTTTCTGCGGAAAACAGTTCACAGATTCAATCTCTGTGGTGTAGTCGGTTCACGTTACTCATTCAATAGTCCTTTCATGGATTTAACAGCTTGAACTTCCGAACTGATTTGGCTCCGTTCGGAGGGACCACGTGTGTGATCTGGTAGAGGTGATAATGGTTCAGATGGGTCATCTTCTGTTTTTACTTTTCCTTTTCTGCTTCTTGGAGACTCTCTGGGCTCCATTGTCAGCTGCCACAGCTGCCAGCTGCATGCGCAGTTCCTCCTTCTCTTCCTCCTGTTTCCGTCGTAGAGCCAGCTTCTCCCGATGTTCCGTAGACTTTTGGTGCTCCTCCATGATTTCTGCACTTTGGGAGTCGAAGTTACAAGCTGGGCAGGACAGGACATCGTAATATTCGGTGTCGTCCACCAGGTCATAGTAATATTCGGTGTCGTCCTGAGCTAGACCAGTGAGAGGGTCGTCTATTTCCTCCATACCCAGCTGGACGTTAGCCAGCTCTTGTTCCAAATCCAGACATCTTTCCTGAAGAGACTTCTTCATGTGTACCTCTGCATCCAGCTTTTTCTGGGCTTTCAGCAAGTCGTTTACTAGTGACCTCATTTGTGATTTTAATACTTCAACTTCCTTTGGAGATTGATTGGTCGGACTATGCAATCCCTCTACCGGAGCAGCTGTTTCAGCGGTCTGTTGTTCTACATTGACGTGAGTCAGCGTACTTTTGGCATCCAATGGCTGCTCTGTTGCAGTCGTTTCAGTCTGTGTCGTCACATCAGCCATCTCAATGACTTTTGAGAGCTCCGAACCCTTTTCCTTTGAAGATCGCAGCTCGTGTTCAAGTTTTTCCCATTTCAGAGTCTTGTCCCTCAGCATATGAAGGAGTTGGCTGACCGTTAACTCTTCTGACACCAGATTATGGCACGCACCTTCAGAACCTGAATCAGCTTTGATTCGTTCGGCCTCCTCGCGCAGATGGTTGGTGTGCTCCTGCTCCATTTTCTCCATCAGTTGCTTCTGTTGCCTTTCCAGATTCTCCCACTCTGTAACAAAGAACTTTTTTATTTCATTCATCTCTTGCTCAAAACGGCGAATCATTTGTTCTAATTGCTGTTGTAGTTTGAAATGGAGTTGAGTTCGAGCCCAGTGGCCCTCAAAAATGTGCATATCAGTAGACTTGACAGACTCAGAATTCTCTGTTAAACTATGTTGTTGTTGCTCAGTGGAATTCTGTGCTGAAACTTTGTCTTTTTCACATGGGTTGGTCTTACCATCATCAGTTCTAGAGTCTGGGCTGATTATCTGCACCGAGTTCTCACTCTTTATGGCTTTTAGCGAATGCCAGTCCATATTTATGTTTCTAAACCACTCCCGGCCTAGTAGTGGTGGACCTCCCTCCGGTAGCACATATAAGTCCATTATTTGACTTCCTTCGCCCTTGTTGGCCACTGCAACCTTTATTGTCCCGATGGGGTACACTCTCTGCCCCGTGTAGGTTGTCAATATAATCTCCGTATCCTGTAGGGGAATATGTTGGAATAACCTTCTGTAATCTTTCTTATTCATGACCGACAATGCCGATCCAGTGTCCAATTCCATTTTTACTTGGACTCCTTCTATCTGAAGAGTAACCCAAATTGTCTGGAGGTCTGCACCCTTACCAACGTTGAGTACCCTTAAGCTAGCCAGTTCAATACTGCTTAAGCCAGCCAGTTCATTACTGCTAGCGTCTGAATCGGACTCCTGTTCGGCCACCTTGTGTACCTTTGCGTATTTCCCTTGCGGTGACTTCTTGTTGCTGGTCTTCTTCCCTGACCTGCATACTCTAGCTATATGTCCAAGCTTACCACATGTTCTGCATTCTTGGTTTTTAAACCAACACTGGTTCTGATCATGCGTTGTCTTTCCACAACGATAACATTTAACAGAACTCACACCCAATTTGTGTGCACTGAGCTCCGGTGACCGTAGCTGCATTACTGCCGTGCCTCTCGCTGCGGCTTCGTGTGCTGCTGCCATAGTGACCGCCTTCTCAAGCGTCAGCTCATTCTCCTCGAGCAGTCGCTTTTGTGTATCCTGTTTAAATAAACCACACACAAATTTGTCTCGTAGTGCATCTGTCAGGCCCGTTCGAAACTGGCAATATTTCGCTAATTTACGCAATTCCAGCAAATATTCAGCATTGCTTTCATGCTGTAGCTGCCTTCTGTCGTAAAATTTAAATTGTTCCGCTAGCATCAGCGGCGTGGGGTTTAGATGATCTTTCAGGACAGTAACAATCTCATCGAACGTCTTATCCGCCGGTTCATCTGGTGATAACAGGTGTTTCAATTGCCCGTATGTCTTCGCACCCATTAAATTTAATAATGTTAGTGCTTTATCAGCCTCACGAATTTTATTGGCCTTACAATAATTTTTAACTCGTTCAACATATATGGCCCAATCTTCGATGTCACTATCAAAGTTGCTAATATTCCCGTGTTTAGGCATTGTAGTACTTTATCAGATTTGCAATTTCTCAGATTTTTTTTTTTTTACTGCTATCCAAGATGGCGGCTTCCCGCTCTTGCCGTCGTCCTCCGCCCACAAAATGGCGGTTTTCCCGCGCTTGGCGGTCTTCACCCGTCCCCCGACGCTGTCTCCCTTCAGCCCCGAGTGCGGCCCTTATCTCCGCCGCGATCGATGGCCCGCGCTTTTCACCGTGGCTCTCGCACCTTCAGTGTCTGCCGACGCTGCACCTTTCAGCCCGAGTGCGGCCCTTATCAGGGATTTCGATCGATGGCCCAGCTGCGCCTCGCACTTGAAAGTGGCCCGGCCCTTATCAGTGCTTGCGATCGATGGCCCGGCTGCGCCCCTCACTTCAAAGCGGCCCGGCCCTTATCTGCCGATCGCTATCGCCCTGTACCTCTCTCTTCCCCAGTCCTGTCTTCTACTCCGGTTCACAAGCTGATGGAGGCTTCAGGGTCCTAATGCCTGTCGCTTCCAGTGGGGTGGTGAGTGGTGAGGTTTGAAACCTCTCTTCAACCGCCGTGGAATAACTGCCGCAGGGTAAGAACCTGACTCGTCGCCAGTGTTAAGTATGTGTATTGTATTGAACAATTAACACAAAGACTTAAACGTATAACTCAAACAGGTCTTTACTGGTTGGAGGTAGGGACTATACTGAATACAAGATTACTGCACAGTGCTTATATACCGGTGTGTTCACCCCCGGTATTACGTCTACAGCAGCCCGAGAAAGTAGTACATCTCTTAAGGTGGAACAGGCTTAAGCTCTCTTAAGGTGGAACAGGTTACATACACAACAGACACCAGCTGGATCGACAAACTACCCTGGGTTCTCCTGGGATTGCGTACCGCGCCCAAAGATGACCTCCGCTCCTCTGCGGCCGAGATGGTCTACGGCCAACCGCTCAGAGTACCAGGCGACTTCCTCCCCCTGACAACGGAGCTGTGGTCGGCCGCCAGACAGCTTTCCCTGCACCAGGACGCAGCCCAGCAATTCCGTCCAGTGCCCATTTCGCAACACGGCCCGCAGCCATCCTACGTGCCTCGAGACTTACGACATGCGGAGTTCGTCTTCGTGCGCCGGGACGTGCACAGAGGCCCGCTGCAGGCACCATACACCGGCCCCTTCCCAGTATTGGAGACGGGGGACAAAGCTTTTCTTATCGATGTCGGCGGGAAGCCGGACCTTATTTCAGTAGACCGCCTCAAACCGGCGCACCTGGACCTCAGCTTCCCGTTTCGGCCGGCTCTTCCCCCACGGTGGGGCAGAACTCCCGCGTTGGCGGCGGCCCCACAAGAGGACCAAGACACGCCAGAACCTTACTTCCCGGCCGCCACCCCACCTTCGCCGGCAGCCCGTCCAGCTAGCCCACTGGCAGACCAGCCGCCAGATCAGCCGACGAACCAACCGGCTGACCTCCCAGACAGCCCTCCTCACACGCCAGATGGCTACTACAGCCGCTACGGCCGCTTGGTCAAACCTCCGCAGAGACTGACTTTTACAGTTAACGAGGATTCTGGGGGGGCGTATGTGGCATTGCCACATTGGGGAAACACTGTGTGTATGTAGATAAACCTGTATAATCCCCTTTTAACTGCTGTATTCCCCTACCCCGGCAAGACAGTTGCAAGCTGAGAGGAATAAGGCACGTTCAGACTTGCCTGCTGCTGATAGAAGGAAAACCAATCAGGTTCCAGCAGGTGACCAATCCGTGAGTCATCACAGGTTCGCGGGCTTCACGAATTCAGTACTGTATTGTGAGAGTTGGAGTAAAGACCTATTTCTTGCAGCTCGCTGTGTTGCCTATTTCTTTACGCGGGAGACCGTAGTCCCCCACACTACCACCATTCCCGACTGGAATTGGCAGGACTGCAGAGCTTTGATCTGATTGTAGGATCGATTAGCCCTGTCTATAGCATGCTGCTTCCACTTTTTAGCATGCATGTGGTCCTGTGTTGCAGCTTCCCTAGGTTGGTACCTCATTTTTAGGTACACCTGGTGCTGCTCCTGGCACACTCTTCTACACTCCTTATTGGACCAGGGTTGGTCCCCTAGCTTGATGGTAATGGTAGAATGAGGGATATGCTGGGCCATGAGCTTACAGATTGTGGTGGAATACAATTCTGTTGCTGCTGATGGTCCACAGTGCCTCATGGATGCCTAGTTTTGAGCTGCTAGATCTGTTCTGAATCTATCCCATTTAGCACGGTGGTAGTGCCACACAACACGATGGGAGGGTGTCCTCAGTGTGAAGACAGGACTTCATCTCCACAAGGACTGTGCAGTGGTCATTGCTACCAATACTGTCATGGACAGATGCACCTGCGACAGGTAGATTGGTGAGGACGAGGTCAAGTAGGCTTTTCCCTCGTGTTGGTTCTCTCACCACCTGTCACAGGCCCAGTCTGGCAGATATGTCCTTCATGACTTGACAGCTCGGTCAGTAGTGGTGCTACCGAGCTACTGTTGGTGATGGACATTGACGTCCCCCACCCAGAGTACGTTCTGTGCCCTTGCTACTCTCAGTGCTTCTACCAAGTGGTGTTCAACATGGAAGAGTACTGATTCATCAGCTGAGGAACGGTACCCATGGATTGGAGGGTAGCTAATGTTACCCCACTATTCAAAAAAGGTGGTAGAGAAAAAGCGGGGAATTATAGACCGGTAAGCCTGACATCGGTAGTGGGGAAAATGCTAGAGTCCATTATAAAAGATGTAATAGCAGAGCACTTGGAAAGCAGTGACAGGATCGGACAAAGTCAACATGGATTTACAAAAGGTAAATCATGCTTGACTAATCTACTGGAATTTTTTGAGGATGTAACTGGTAAAATAGATAAGGGAGAACCAGTGGATGTGGTGTATTTGGACTTTCAGAAGGCTTTCGATAAGGTCCCACATAAGAGATTAGCGTGCAAAATTAAGGCACATGGGATTGGGGGCAAGGTATTGACTTGGATAGAGAACTGGTTGGCGGACAGAAAGCAAAGAGTTGGAATAAACGGGTCGTTTTCCGAGTGGCAGACAGTGACTAGTGGGGTACCGCAAGGATCGGTCCTAGGACCCCAGCTGTTCACAATATATATTAATGATCTGGACGAGGGAATTGGATGTAATATCTCCAAATTTGCAGACGACACAAAGCTGGGTGGGAGGGTAAGCTGTGAGGAGGATGTCGTGAAACTCCAGTACGATTTGGACAGGTTGGGTGATTGGGCAGAAACATGGCAAATGCACTAAATTGTGGATAAATGTGAGGTTATCCACTTTGGTGGCAAAAACAGGAAGGCAGATTATTATTTGAATGGCAATAGATTGAGAGAAGGGGAAGTGCAAAGAGACCTGGGTGTTATTGTGCACCAGTCGCTGAAGGTAAGCATGCAGGTGCAGCAGGCGGTTAAGAAGGCAAATGGTATGTTGGCCTTCCTGGCAAGGGGGTTCGAGTACAGGAACAAGGATGTCTTGCTACAGTTGTACAGGGCCTTGGTGAGACCGCACCTTGAGTATTGTGTGCAGTTTTGGTCACCTTACCTGAGGAAGGACGTTCTTGCCATGGAGGGAGTGCAGCGAAGATTCACCAGGCTGATACCTGGGATGGCAGGAATGACGTATGAGGAGAGATTGTGTCGATTGGGCTTATACTCACTGGAGTTTAGAAGATTGAGAGGGGATCTCATCGAAACCTATAAAATTCTTTCAGGTCTGGACAGACTAGATGCAGGAAGGATGTTTCTGATGGCCGGAGAGTCCAGAACCAGGGGTCATAGTCTAAGGATAAGGGGTAAGCCATTTAGGACTGAAATGAGGAGGAATTTCTTCACCCAGAGAGTGGTGAACCTGTGGAATTCTCTGCCACAGAGGGCGGTGGAGGCCAGTTCATTAAATATATTCAAGAAAGAGTTGGATATATTTCTTAAGGCTATAGGGATCAAGGGATATGGGGAGAAGGCAGGGACAGGGTACTGAAATTGGATGATCAGCCATGATCTCATTGAATGGCGGAGCAGGCTCGAAGGGCCGAATGGCCTACTCCTGCTCCTATCTTCTATGTTTCTATGAGGGAGGGCGGTAGCTGGTAATCAGCAGGGGGTTTCCTTACAGGAGGTTTCCTTACCCATGCTTGACCCGAAACCATGAGACTTCATGAGGTTCGGAGTCAATGTTGAGGACTCCCAGAGGACACTCCCTCCCAACTGTATACCACTGTGCTGCCACCCCTGGTGGGTCTGTCCTGCCGGTGGGACAGGACATACCCAGGAATGGTGATGGAGGAGTTTGGGACATTGGCTGAAAGGTATGATTCTGTGAGTATGACTGTCAGGCTGTTGCTTGACTAGTCTGTGGGACAGCTCTCCCAATTTTGGCACAAGTCCCCAAATGTTGGTGAGGGGGACTTTTGCAGGGTCGACTGGGCTGGGAGTGCCGTTGTCGTGTCCATAGCCGGTGCCGAGTGATCCGGTTGGTTTTATTCTTATTATTGATTTTCGTAGTGTTTTTTTACAACTGATTGGCTTGCTAGGCCATTTCAGAGGGCAGTTAATAGTCAACCACATTGCAGTGGGTTTGGAGTCACATACAGGCCAGACAAAGCAAGGATGGCAGATTTCCTTCTCTAAAGGACATTAGTGAGTCAGATGGGTTTTTATGACGATCCAATAGTTTCATAGTCACCTTACTGATACTAGCTTTTTATTCCAGATATATTTAATTAACTGAATTTAAATTCCCCAGCTGCTGTGGTGGTGGTATTTGAACTCCAGTCCTCTGGATTACTAGTTCGGTAACATAACCACTATGCTACCATTCCCTACAATGAGCTTTAAAAATATGTCTGAGATTGTGGCGGAGCCACCAGGGGGACTCTGATCTAATGTACATAATTATCTTTAACAAATTATTAGCTACAGAATGAATCTGTATCTTTGTTCATATCATTGCATGTACATAGCGCGGTCACTTTAAGAATGAGACCAAACGCGATGATGGCATCACGTTGATCACGTGATCCTCCAGCGGCGGGAAAACGTGATGATGTCATGACGTCAGGCTGGGGAGCCGCCCTAGCCAGTCCTCGTGGAGCCAGCAAAGAGTACAGACCTGTAATGTAGTTCTCCTGTGTTTTCGTTTTAAACTCTGTTGATTAGCATTAAACATCGTTTGTTTGATAGACTGACTCGACCTTAGTCCTTTAGTTAGGAATCTAGCATTTCCTACTGTGGTGACCCCAAATTTTCGTGAACAATTTTCGCGGAAGAAGTGAAGCGCGACGATACTTGGAAGCGAACTCCGTGGCTTTGAAGCTCCCACAGTTTTGGGAACAACAGGCGGCCTCCTGGTTCGTCCAAGCAGAAGCACAATTCGATCTCCGAAACATCGTTGCGGATCAGACCCGTTACCTTTACGTGGTCTCCACACTCGACAGCTCCACGGCCTCACGGATCATCAGCCTGCTCGAAAAACCCCCGGTTGACAGCAAGTATAATACTCTTAAAGCGCGGTTAATACAGGTCTTCGGGCTCACGAAGGCGGAGCGTGCCCGCCGGCTACTCGTTTTGCCCAGGCTTGGTGATTCCAAGCCACCTGAGTTAATGAGCCAGATGCTCATGCTCCTTTGCTCAGAACCACAATGTTTCCTCTTTTGGGAGTTATTCCTGAGTCAACTACCCGAGCAGGTTCAGGCTGCCCTCGCCAGAGCGGAAGCCACAGATTGTGCAGCACTGGCTGCAGAAGCAGATATGATTTATGCGGTCACGCAGCAATCCTGCGCCGCCATGAGGCACCCCTCCCCCGCGAACACCGCCCCGATGCCTCCATCCCCCAGCTTGTGTTTTTACCACGCCCGTTTCAGCACGAAAGCCAGAGGCTGCCGCCCTCCCTGCAGTTTCGCGCCTAAAAATAAAAACCGACGTCAACACCAGCAGCAACTCCAGAAAAGGAGGACCGAGTCTGAGGGATGTTCCGCGGCCGCGATGGCGATTGGAAATTCCGGGATGCTCCTCTACATTACAGATACCCTCTCAGGCCGGCGCTTTTTATGCGACACCGGGGCGCAGTGTAGCATCCTTCCTGCCTCAGCACTCGATATTCAGTTTGGGATGCACGACCCCTCCCTCGTGGCAGCTAATGGAGGGGCCATTCGTTCCTTTGGCAAACGGCGGGTCCAGGTGTGCTTCGGCGGGCAACGGTTTCAGTGGGAATTTATTACAGCCAAGGTTTCGCAAGCCATCCTCGGCGCGGATTTCTTATGTGCCAACAGCTTCTTGGTAGATGTAAGAAATCGTCGGTTGGTCAACGCGGCCACCTTCCACTCCATCCCTTGCTTCCGCAGTTCCGCAACGTCGCACACTCTCTCCTGCACGTTGCCCTCGCCGGATGAGTTCACTCGCCTATTAGGTGAATTTCCGGAGCTGACCAAGCCCACTTTCTCCTCCTCGGCCACTAAGCATGGTGTTGAACACTACATTACTACGACTGGCTCTCCGGTTTACGCGCGAGCTCGGCGTCTGGAACCCGGCAAGCTCGCGGCTGCGAAGGCAGAGTTTGCCACGATGGAATGGCTGGAGATTATTCGCCGGACGAATAGTCCCTGGTCCTTGTTGTGTATGTGCCTTTAAGAGAAGAACTGATTCTATACTGCAGTACCGGCAGTGACCACCCCTGTATATAAAGCCATAGCAGGCTTCTGTATTTCAGTCTGACGTTACCCTCTGTTCAGTAAAATACCTGTTTAATTGTTCTCCCGCAGTCCGTGTATTATTGAGGCGCGGACTTTACAGTGGCGACGAGCAAGTTCGAACTCACCTGCAGTACTGCATCACCTCACGGGGATCTTTCCCTGAGAAGAAGTTTCTTGGAGGTCGAAGTCAGAGCAACGGGCGTCGACCGCGGGCAACCGCCCAAGGATCCATCGGTGTTCGGAGAATTGCGGGAGAGGCTGTGGAGAGCTGGGCTTGGCTCCCCAGTCAAGGTGTTCCAGAAAATCGTGCTGGTAGCAGGTAGTGCGCTGACCCTTCCGGACTGTGGCGGGCTCGAGCTCGATCGAGCGGCTCTGCAAAAGGGGCCGCGCAGCGTTGCCGGGAGGAAAAAGAGAGAGAGAGGGTGGAGCGCACAGGGCGCGGTTGGTGCTCAAGAACTGGGCAGCGGAGAGGAAATAAACGAGGGGAAGGAAAAGTGTGACGCGCTGAAGCCGCGGGTCGCTGCCATTACCCTGTAGGATGCTAGGAGCAGCGTGGCAGCAAGGGGAAGAAGGAAAAGCACGGGAGGCACCATTTTATTCCATTGGGGAAGAAGGAAAAGCGTGGGAGGCGCCATTTTATTCCACTGGGGAAGAAGAAAAAGCACGGGAGGCGCCATTTTAAATCACCCAAGATGCCGAAGAGTGGCAGTATCACTGCTTTCGACAATGAGGTAGAAGACTGGACCACGTATGTGGAAAGAATTGAAGTATACTGCAATGCCAATGAGGTGGCCAATGGAAAGAAGGCGTCGGTATTATTACATTTAATGGGCGCGAGAACGTACGGCCTATTGCGAAATTTAATTACCCCAGCTAAACCAATGGAGAAAAGTTTTGAAGAGATTGTTAATATCTTACAGGAACACCTAAACCCTACACCGCTGCTGATAGCAGAAAGATTCAAGTCCCATAAAAGAAACCAGCACAAAGATGAGAACAATGCTGACTATCTTACGGAACTACGCAAGTTATCGAAGCACTGCCAGTTCGGAGCAGAACTGGCAGAGACCTTACGGGATAAGTTTGTCTGCGGGCTCCAGAGTGAAGGAACCCAGAAAAGACTACTTTCGGAAAAGGACCTGACGCTAGAACAGGCTTTCAGCGTGGCAGTATCCTACGAAGCAGCAGCACGGGGAGCTGCGGAAATACAACAGAAACCACAAGAATACAGCGCTAACGAAATGGCGTATGGAGCAGAAAAGTGCTATCGCTGCAGCAGAACAACCCATGATCAGAAGGACTGCTGGTTTAAGGACAAAGTATGCAGGCAATGCAGGAAAATGGGACATATAGCAAGAGTGCAGGTCGGGAAAGAAAACCAACACTACAAGAACTACTAAGGAAAAGTACAAGAAAGTAAATAAAATGACAGACAGTAGTTCGGAAGATCAGGAGAGTGATAACGACTCTGGGAGCAGGAGACTAAGTTGTCTAAAGTTACACAACGTGATTGCAAAGGAGGATCACCGAACCATTTGGGTCACCCTCATGATAGCAGGGTCCCTAGTAAAGATGGAATTGGACACAGGATCAGCCCTAACTGTCATGAATCAATGAGACTATGAGCGGCTATTCTCACACATACCCTTGAAGGACACGTCCATTGTATTGAAGACATACACGGGGCAAAAAGTCTACCCCAGAGGAAAAATAAGGGTGCCAGTTGAATACAACGGCAAGGAAACACAGAAACTGTATCTATATATACTACCAGATGGAGGACCACCATTATTGGGACGTGAATGGATCCGAAAAATACAATTGGATTGGCATTCCATTCAGGCGCTAACTGTGACTGATAAAAAGGATGATGACGTCACACCTGGGCGACTGTCAAAAATTCTAACTGACGCGAAAGAGGTGTTCCAACAAGGACTTGGGACTCTAAAAGGAGTAACGGCAATGATAAAAATCGAAGATAACGCAAACCCCAAATTTTTTAAGGCCAGGCCGGTACCTTACGCGATCCGCCCAGCCGTTGAAGCAGAGCTGGAGAGTCTGGAGCGTTCGGGTGTGCTGTCCAAGGTGGACTGGAGCGAGTGGGCCACACCCATCATTCCTGTAATGAAGAAATCATTGAGCAGCACGCCTGGGGAACCGAAGAATGTTCGCATCTGTGGGGACTTCAAGGTAACTGTGAACCCAGTCCTGCACACAGTACAATATCCACTTCCACGGATAGAAGATATTTTCGCCTCACTATCTGGAGGAAAACGCTTTACAAAGATTGATCTGGCCCAAGCGTATCTACAAATGGAGGTGGAAGAAGCATCTAGGAAATATCTCACGATAAACACTCACAAAGGCCTTTACCAGTACAATCGACTGGTATTCGGGGTAGCATCAACCCCGGCTATTTGGCAGAGGGCGATGGAACAAGTCCTGCAAGGGATCCTGGGGACCCAGTGTTATTTGGACGACATCCTGGTTACGGGCGAAAATGACAGTGAACACCTTGCCAACCTGGAGCAGGTGCTCACGAGATTACAGGAATATGGGCTACGAGCCAACCGCCCCAAATGCGAGTTCTTCGGGAGTCAAATCTTGTATTGTGGCCACATGATTGATGAGGAAGGGGTGCATAAGTCGCCGGACAAGATTGAGGCTGTAGTCAAGGCTCCAGCACCGGAAAATGTGTCGCAACTGAGGTCGTTCCTCGGGTTGGTGAACTACTACCATAAGTTCTTGCCGAATTTATCTACAATTCTGCACCCACTGAACGCACTACTGCAAACTGGAGTAACATGGAAATGGAGTGATGAGTGTAAGCGTGCCTTTCAAAAATGTAAATGCCTAATCACTTCAAAAGAAGTATTGGCCCACTACAATCCAACACTACCGATTCGGTTAGCATGTGATGCGTCTCCCTACGGCATCGGAGTGGTGCTGTCACACAAATTCCCTGATGGTTCAGTGAGGCCAATAGCCTTTGCATCGCGCTCGTTAACCTCAGCCGAGCGTAACTACGCCCAGATTGACAGGGAGGCCCTCAGCCTGGTGTGGGGGGTGAAGAAGTTCAATCACTATCTGCACGGGCAGAAATGCACCCTACTGACTGATCATCAGCCCCTGGTCTCCATTTTTAACCCAAAGAAGGGCGTTCCGGTGATGACGGAGCAACGGCTGCAAAGATGGTCACTTTTTCTAGGGGCACATCAGTACGACATAGAGTACAAGGTTACGAAACAGCATGGAAACACTGATGGGCTGTCGCACCTACCGTTGCCTACGGTAGAGGAAGCACCTGCAGTGGACCCTGTTGAGATATTCCATGCGACCATAGTCGAATGTCTACCTGTTACAAACTCAAGTATAGAGAAGGAAACCCGAAATGACCCAACACTCTCTCGGGTCTATGATTTGATGGTGAAGGGATGGCCAGCACATGGCGACTCACTGTTGCCAGCATTCTCGCCAAGGAGAGAACAGCTGTCAGTGTGCCGGGGGACCGTGATGTGTGGATCCCGAGTGGTAATTCCACCCAAGTTGAGAGATAGAGTGCTCAATGAGCTTCATGAGGGTCATCTGGGAGGGGTAAAAATGAAGAGCCTAGCCAGGGCGTTTGTGTGGTGGCCGGGAATTGATAAAGAAATCGAGGATATGACCAAGAGATGCACAGGATGCCAGAAGGTCCAAAACGCTCCAACACAGGCCCCGCTACATCCATGGGAGTGGTCCTCATCTCCATGGCAACGGGTGCACATTGATTTTGCTGGTCCATTTATGGACTCCATGTTCCTAATCGCTGTGGACGCCCATTCGAAATGGCCAGAGGTCATCAAAATGTCCTCCACCACCACGAAGAAAACGATTGCAGTCCTACGGACCATCTTCGCCAGGAATGGCTTGCCAGAACAGATTTGCTCCGACAATGGGCCACAGTTTGTGTCAGAGGATTTCCGGAGGTTTCTGAGGAATAATGGGGTGAAGCATTACACATCTGCCCCATATCATCCAGCCACAAATGGATTGGCTGAGAGGTTTGTTCAGACCTTTAAAAAGGCCATAAACGCAATGCATAATGACGACATACCACTACAACACACGGTGGATAATTTCTTGTTTGCTTACCGGAATGCGACACATGCAGTCACCAACCAAGCTCCAGCCATAATGTTCTTCAACCGAAGGCTAAGATGTCGCCTGGATTTGCTCAAACCAAACATAAGACGAGATGTTGAGGATAAGCAATTCCAGCACATAAATGAGAAGCCAACCAGGAGCTTCAAGATAGGGCAACCAGTCTTGGCCCGCGACTACCGAACAGAAAAATGGCAGCCAGGAACGATATGCACACAGGGACCACTAATGTACACAGTGGACGTTGGAGAGAGCATCGTGAGACGCCATGCTGACCAGATTCTAGATTCACAGGAACAAGCCAAACCCATACCACGAGCAGTGCACCTGGTAATCAACCCGAAGTACAGATTGCGTCTACCTCAGAAGCAGTGGTATTGGAAGCTGACGAACCAACAAATGACAATGAGCCAGAATCAACTCTGCTGCAAGAACTGGATACTCGAGAAAGGCACTATCCAGTCAGGATCAGGTAGCCTCCTCAAAGACTGAACTTATAAATGATTATTTCAGTTGATGTATATAGTACAGAGAAAATTGTAATAGTAATTAGTTATTATTTAGTTGTTAAATGAATGTTATGTACTGTTTATCTAAAAGGGGAGGAATTGTTGTGTATGTGCCTTTAAGAGAAGAACTGATTCTATACTGCAGTACCGGCAGTGACCACCCCTGTATATAAAGCCATAGCAGGCTTTTGTATTTCAGTCTGACGTTACCCTCTGTTCAAGAGAATAAAATAATAAAAGAGTACCCTCTGTTCCAGCATTTCCTGCCTGTGGTAAACCACTGTTAACCTGTACATGCCTGTGTGGTAAATCACTGTTAACCCTGTACAAGTCCAGGCATGTCTCAGCCCCTGGCTCCACCCCTAAGCCCGGGTATAAAGGTGACTCACCACCCTTCCCCCGGGAGCTCTTAGGATGGATTCACTAGCAGAGGCATGCTCTAGTTCTTAGTCAATAAAAGCCTACTTCATTTAAGTCCATCTCGTAATCTTTGGTATTGTTGATAGCGCATCAATTTTATTGACTAATTTTCAACATGGAGCAAATCTTGAAGCCGGAACGTTTAGACCTGGATCCTCAAGCAGCAGATGCAGCCAATAACTTTGAACACTGGCTGAGCTGTTTCGAAGCCTTCCTGGAGGCCTCCAGCACTACTGTCACTACAGATGACGCGAAACGGCTTGACTTGAACTCACGGGTGAGCCACCGAGTCTACTCGATCATCCGAGATGCCACTACCTACGTGGCCGCCATCGCGACGCTAAAGGAACAATACGTGAGGCCTGTTAACGAGGTCTACGCCAGACACCTCCTGGCTACCCGAAAACAGCGCCCTGGGGAATCGGGCACTGAATATTTACTGGCACTGAGAGTCCTCGGCCGGGACTGTAATTGCAAAGCGGTGACGGCCAAGGAATGCACGGAAGACCTGATCCGAGACGCCTACGTAGCCGGCATCAGGTCCAACTATACTCGGCAGAGGCTGCTGGAACAGAGGGGGCTCGACCTGCAGAAGACGGTGGCCCTCGCTAACTCGTTAGACGTGGCCCTCCAGAACATGGACGCCTACCCCCCTGACCGGATGGCCACGTGGATGCCACAGGAGCAGCCATCTTGGGACCCGGTAAGGCCACAAGCCGCCAGCAGCCCAACTACAGCTGCAATGACCAGAGGCCAGAAATGCTACTTCTGCGGCCAGGCCAAGCACCCCAGACAGCAATGCCCAGCAAAGGACGCGACCTGCTCCAAATGCGGCAAGAAAGGCCACTACGCGAGAGTGTGCAAGGCGAAATCGACCCCCAATTCCAGCAGCGCCGCGTGTGAACTGTACAGGCCGCCATTTTGGACCCCACCAACCACGTGTGAGCCGTGCGGGCCGCCATTTTGGACACCACCAGCCGAGGGGGAGCCGCCATCTTGGACACCATCTCGGGACCAGGCCCTCGGCGCGGGCGAATACTACAGCGACCCACCGACCTCGACGATGGCCTCCATCACCCTGGACCAATCTAGGCCCCATCAACTAGCCAGGTCCATGATGAACGTAAAGGTAAATGGCCATGCCACAAATTGCCTTTTCGACTGCGGAAGCACGGAGAGCTTCATCCACCCCGACACGGTGCAACGCTACTCCCTATCGGTCATGCGCACACGCCACCAGGTCTTTATGGCCTCAAAGTCCCATACGGCGGACGTCGGCGGCTACTGTGTAGCGACTCTGACAGTGAACGGCGTGGAGTACAGAGAGTTTAAATTCCTCGTCCTGCCACAGCTCTGCACTCCCATACTGCTAGGATTAGACTTCCAGTGCCATCTGGAGAGCGTCACGATGGCATATGGCGGGCCCCTGCCCCCACTTACAGTCTGCAGCCAGCAGAATTTAAACACGGCGCCGCGCAAAGTATGCAGCCTGTCCACCCTGAAGGTCAAACCCCCCCCCCGTTGTTCGCTAACCTCGCCAAAGACTGCAAGCCAATTGCTACTAAAAGCAGGCGGTACAGTGCCGGGGATAGGAGCTTTATTAAATCAGAAGTACAAAGACTCCTGAGGGAAGGGATTATCGAGGACAGCACCAGCCCGTGGCGAGCCCAAGTGGTGGTAGTAAAGACCGGCGAAAAACAGCGCCTGGTTATTGATTACAGCCAGACGATCAATCGATACACGCAATTAGACGCATACCCACTTCCCCGCATATCTGACATGGTCAACCAGATAGCACAATACCGGGTATTCTCGACGATTGATCTGAAGTCGGCATACCACCAGCTCCCCATCAGGCCTGAGGACCGCCAGTACACGGCCTTCGAGGCTGACGGTCACCTCTACCACTTCCTCTGAGTCCCCTTCAGCGTCACCAACGGGGTCTCGGTCTTCCAAAGGGAGATGGACCGGATGGTTGACCAGAACGCGCTGCAGGCCACCTTCCCCTATCTAGACAACGTCACTGTGGTAAACCACTGTTATTGTTCACCGTTGTTGTTGTTGTTGCACACTGTTGTACCTATGCATGCCTCAGCATGTCTCTGCTGGCTCCACCCCTGGCTCCACCCACAGGCCCAGGTATAAAGGTGACCGCTCTGCAGCCCCCTGCCTTCTTGGAACCCAGTCAACCACGCGAGGCATGCTCTGTTCTTTGCTAATAAAAGCCTTTTAGTTACTCTCCTAACTCTCCGTCTTTTATGAGTAATTGATAGCGCATCAATTTTATTAGCAAAAACAAAATGTCGACAACAAACGCTGAGCAGCAGGCTGCTGCACCAAACGCTGAGCAGCAGGAGCTGCTGCGAGCCCTCAGACCAACATGCCTGGACCTAGACCCCCAAGAAGCGGGTTCAGCTACCAAATTCGCGCATTGGCTGCGTTGCTTCGAGGCCTACCTGCAAGCCTCAACTGTGACCCTGGACGAAAACAAGCTGGAAATCCTGGCCTCAAAGGTGAGCCACCAAGTTTATACAATAATCCAGGACGCGACGACCTACGCGGCGGCTATCGATCTGCTAAAAGGGCAATACGCACGCCCGGTAAATACGGTCTATGCCAGGCACCTCTTAAGATCCCGCAGACAGCAGCCCGGGGAATCGGTGGAGGCCTTCCTACGGGCACTACGGATACTTGGCCGAGGCTGCGATTGCAAAGAAGTATCAGCCACAGCACACACGGAGGGACTGATCCGAGATGCTTTCGTTGCAGGTCTAAGGTCCGACTACTCCCGGCAGAGACTGTTGGAAAAGGGAGAAATGGACCTGAGAAAGGCAGTGTCCCTCGCGCTCTCGCTTGACGCGGCCCACAGGAATATGGACGCCTTTTTCCCTAACCGCTCCGCAACGTGGACGCCACAACCTTGGGTCATGGGACCGCCACCTTCAACTGCTGCTGCGATGTCCAAGGCACAGAAATGTTATTTTTGTGGCCAGGCAAAACACCCCAGAGCACACTGCCCGGCGAGAAACGCTACCTGCTCCGGCTGCGGGAAGAAAGGACACTATGTCAGTGCCTGCAAAGGTAAAACCGCTAACGCCAGCAGCGCCGCGTGCGAACCGTGGGGGCAGCCATCTTGTCCGCCACCTTGGGCTCCCCCAGCCGTGTGGGGATCGGGATCATGGGCGCCGCCATTTTGCCCGCCATCTTGGACGCCTCCAACTTCAACCACGGGGGACCCGGACTCAACCACCGCCTCATCTGACGACCACATCGACTCGCTCAACCATACGCTGGCCTCCGTGACGCTGGACCAATCTCTCCCTCATCAACTGTCCAGGTCCATGATGGACATTACGGTAAACGGCCGCGCCACTACCTGCCTTTTTGACAGCGGGAGCACGGAGAGCTTTATCCACCCCGACACGGTGCGCAGTTACTCTCTCCCGGTCCTGCCGACGCGCCATCGGATCTCTTTGGCTTCCAAAGCCCAGTCAGCGGACGTCGTTGGCTACTGTGTAGTGACCCTTTCAGTACGGGGCACAGAATACAAAAATTTTAAACTTCTGGTCATGCCACATCTCTGCGCTGCCGTTCTACTGGGGTTGGATTTTCAGTGCCACCTTAAGAGTGTCACATTAGCGTACGACGGACCCCTCCCCCCACTCACAGTCTGCAGCCAGCAGCTTTTAAATCGCCCGCCGCGCACCATTTGCAGCCTCTCCACCCTTAAAGTCCCCCCCCTCCTTGTTCGCTAACCTCACCCGCGAGGTAGCGAGACTCCTGAAGGAAGGGATTATTGAAAGTAGCACCAGCCCATGGCGAGCACAAGTGGTGGTAGTGAAGACTGGCGAAAAACAGCGCCTAGTTATTGACTACAGCCAGACGATCAATCGCTACACCCAGCTAGATGCATACCCACTCCCCCGCATATCTGACATGGTCAATCAGATAGCACAATACCGGGTGTTCTCGACGATTGATCTGAAGTCGGCATACCACCAGCTCCCCATCAGGGCTGAGGACCGCCAGTACACAGCTTTTGAAGCTGACGGTCGTCTCTACCACTTCCTCAGAGTTCCCTTCGGCGTCACCAACGGGGTTGCAGTCTTCCAACGGGAGATGAACCGGATGGTTGACCAGAACGCGCTCCAGGCCACTTTCCCCTATCTAGACAACGTCACCATCTGCGGCCACGACCAGCAGGGCCATGATGTTAATCTAGAGAAATTCCTCCGTACGGCCCAGCAGCTGAACCTAACATACAACAAGGACAAGTGTATGTTTCGTACCATGCGCCTTGCCATTCTTGGCTGTGTAGTGGAGAACGGAGTCATCGGCCCCGACCCCGACAGAATGCGCCCCCTTATGGAGCTCCCCCTCCCCCACTGCCAAAAAGCACTGAAGAGATGCCTAGGGTTTTTCTCGTACTATGCTCAGTGGGTGCCCAACTATGCGGACAAAGCCAGACCCCTCATCAAGTCCACCTCCTTCCCCCTGACAGCAGAGGCCTGTGCAGCCTTCACTCTCATAAAAAGAGATATTGCAAGGGCCACGATGCACGCAGTGGATGAGTCCATCACTGTCCAAGTGGAGAGCGACGCATCCGACTTTGCCCTAGCTGCAACCCTTAACCAGGCGGGGAGACCAGTGGCCTTTTTCTCAAGGACCCTCCAGGGCCCCGAGACTCGACACTCCTCTGTCGAAAAGGAGGCCCAGGCCATTGTGGAAGCTGTGCGACATTGGAGGCATTACCTGGCCGGAAAACGATTTACCCTGCTCACTGACCAGCGTTCAGTAGCTTTTATGTTTAATAATAAGCAGAGGGGCAAAATCAAGAATGACAAGATCTTGAGGTGGAGAATCGAACTCTCCACCTACAATTACGATATCTTGTACCGGCCCGGGAAACTCAATGAGCCCCCAGATGCCCTATCACGTGGTACATGCGCCAACGCGCAGGTTGATAGACTGAAGACCCTCCACAATGACCTCTGCCACCCGGGGGTCACCAGGTTTTTTCACTTCATCAAATCCCGTAACCTGCCCTACTCCATCGAGGAGGTCAGGACCATGACCAGGAACTGCCAAATCTGTGCCGAGTGCAAACCGCATTTTTATAGGCCAGACAGAGCAAGCCTGATCAAAGCCACGCGCCCCTTTGAACGGCTGAGCGTCGATTTTAAAGGGCCCCTCCCCTCCTCCGACCGCAATGTGTACTTCCTCAACATAATTGACGAGTACTCCCGTTTCCCGTTTGCCATCCCTTGCTCAGACATGACCAGTACCATGGTCATTAAATGTCTGAATGACCTCTTCGCCTTGTTCGGTTTCCCTAGCTATATTCATAGCGACAGGGGCTCATCCTTTATGAGCGACGAACTTCGGCAGTACCTGCTCGCGAGAGGTATTGCTACAAGCAGGACCACCAGCTACAACCCCCGGGGGAACGGCCAGTTGGAAAGGGAGAATGCGACGGTCTGGAAGGCAGTCCTTTTAAACTTGAAATCTAAGGGCCTTCCGACCTCTCGCTGGCAGGAGGTCCTCCCTGCGGCGCTCCATTCCATTCGGTCACTGCTCTGTACAGCCACCAATGCTACCCCTCACGAGAGAATGTTCTCCTTCCCCAGGAAGTCCACATCGGGGATCTCGTTACCGACATGGCTGACTTCTCCAGGACCCGTCCTACTGCGGAAGCACGTGAGGTCCCATAAGACGGACCCCCTGGTCGAGAGGGTGAGCCTCCTCCATGCCAACCCTCAGTATGCTTACGTGGCGTACCCGGACGGGCGGGAGGACACAGTCTCCATACGAGACCTCGCACCTTCGGGTGCTCCCGAAACACCTCCCTCGCCACCCACCACTACCCACGCCTACCCCCAGTACGCTTACGTAGCGTACCCGGATGGGCGGGAGGACACAGCCTCCACATGAGATCTCGCACCTTCGGGTGCCCTTGAAACACTACCATTGCCATCCACCACTACCCACAACCCAACCCCGCTAGACGGCATGCCGCAGCCCCAGGACCCGTCATTGACCACCCAACCACTCAATGAGACGCCAGGTTCAACGTTGGATGCTGCACCATCACCGCCGCCACCACGACGATCAGGACGGCATACAAGGCCACCTGATAGACTTACTTACACGAACCTTTAGTACACTTCACCCCGCTGGACTCAATTTTAAACAAGGGGTGAATGTGGTAAACCACTGTTATTGTTGTTCGCCGTTGTTGTTGTTGTTGCACACTGTTGTACCTATGCATGCCTCAGCATGTCTCTGCTGGCTCCGCCCCTGGCTCCACCCACAGGCTCAGGTATAAAGGTGACCGCTCTGCAGCCCCCTGCCTTCTTGGAACCCAGTCAACCACGAGAGGCATGCTCTGTTCTTTGCTAATAAAAGCCTTTTAGTTACTCTCCTAACTCTCCGTCTTTTATGAGTAATTGATAGCGCATCAGTCACCATCTGCAGCCATGACCGGCAGGACCACGACGCCAACCTAGAAAAATTCCTCCGTACGGCCCAACGGCTGAATCTGACATACAACAGAGAAAAATGTATGTTCCGCACCGCGCGCCTCGCTATTCTTGGCTGCGTGGTGGAAAACGGAGTCATCGGCCCCGACCCCGACCGAATGCGCCCCCTCCTGGAACTACCCCCCCCCACTGCCTAAAAGCCCTGAAGAGATGCCTAGGGTTCTTCTCTTACTACGCCCAGTGGGTGCCCAACTATGCGGACAAAGCCCGGCCCCTCATCAAGTCAACCTCCTTCCCCCTGACGGCAGAGGCCCGTGCGGCCTTCACCCTCATAAAAGAGGACATTGTGAAGGCCACAATGCACGCAGTGGATGAGTCCATCCCTTTCCAAGTGGAGAGCGATGCATCCGACTTTGCCCTAGCCGCAACCCTTAACCAGGCGGGGAGACCCGTGGCCTTCTTTTCACGGACCCTCCAGGGCCCTGAAATTCGACATTCCTCAGTCGAGAAGGAGGCCCAGGCGATAGTGGAGGCTGTACGGCACTGGAGGCATTACCTGGCCGGTAAACGTTTCACCCTGCTCACTGACCAACGGTCAGTAGCATTTATGTTTAACAACAGACAAAGGGGGAAAATCAAAAATGATAAGATATTGCGGTGGAGGATCGAGTTATCCACCTACAACTACGATATCTTATACCGGCCCGGGAAACTTAATGAGCCCCCAGACGCCCTATCCCGTGGGACATGTGCCAATGCACAAGTCGATAGGCTACGGACCCTCCACAATGATCTCTGCCACCCGGGGGTCACCAGGTTCTTCCACTTTATTAAAGCTCGCAACCTGCCTTACTCCATCGAGGAGGTCAGGACCATGACCAGGAACTGCCAGGTCTGCACCGAATGCAAACCTCATTTTTATAGGCCAGACAGGGCACACCTGATTAAAGTCACCCGCCCCTTCGAACGTCTCAGCGTCGATTTCAAGGGGCCCCTTCCCTCCTCTGACCGCAACACGTACTTCCTCAATATTATTGACGAGTACTCCCGTTTCCCCTTCGCCATCCCCTGCCCGGACATGACAAGCGCCACAGTCATCAGGTGCCTCCACGACCTGTTCGCCATATTTGGCTTCCCCAATTACATCCACAGCGACAGGGGCTCGTCGTTCATGAGCGACGAGCTGCGCCAGTACCTGCTCGAGAAGGGCATAGCCACGAGCAGGACTACCAGCTACAACCCCCGGGGTAACGGACAGGTAGAGAGGGAGAATGCAACGGTGTGGAAGACTGCCATGCTCGCCCTAAAATCCAAGGGCCTCCCAATCTCCCGCTGGCAAGATGTCCTCCCCGATGCGCTCCACTCCATACGATCACTGCTCTGTACTGCCACAAACGCCACCCCTCACGAGAAGATGTTCATCTTCCCCAGGAAATCCACCTCGGGGACATCACTACCGCCATGGCTGACGTCTCCGGGACCCGTCCTGCTCAGGAAACACGTGAGGAGCCATAAGACGGACCCCCTGGTCGAAAAGGTTCACCTCCTCCACGCCAACCCATAGTACGCCTACGTGGCGTATCCTGACGGGCGGGAGGACACAGTCTCAATTCGAGACCTCGCACCCTCAGGTACCACCCGAATCACCATCCACTACCTCCACCCACCACCACTACCCACGACGCACCACCGGGGTGTCTACCACGAACTGATGACATGCCGGTGCCATCCCTACCCCGAGAGGACGACACGCCAGTGCTCCGTCCCACGCGAGAAGCGGCCGCGGGCAAAGAACCGCCGCAACCGGCACCACGAAGATCATTACGGCAGACAAGACCCCCGGAGAGACTTTCGTATACGAACTTTTGAAACACTTCACCCCGCCGGACTCTTTTTTAAACGAGGGGTGAATGTGGTAAACCACTGTTAACCTGTACATGCCTGTGTGGTAAACCACTGTTAACCCTGTACAAGTCCAGGCATGTCTCAGCCCCTGGCTCCACCCCTAAGCCCGGGTATAAAGGTGACTCACCACCCTTCCCCCGGGAGCTCTTAGGATGGATTCACTAGCAGAGGCATGCTCTAGTTCTTAGTCAATAAAAGCCTACTTCATTTAAGTCCATCTCATAGTCTTTGGTATTGTTGATAGCGCATCACTGCCTGTGCAGCTGCCTCAGTCAGCAGGAGGAGAAGGAGCAGACAAACCAGGAGAGTGGAGAGTGTAAAGTGGTGGTCTCCTGACCAGGAAGAGGAGGATATCGTTAGACCACCACCACCTCCACCTCCACCATCATCACAGCAACTGAGGTGCCTGGAGAGAGAGGACAGAGGAGGGGAAGGAGAAGGGAGGCCAGCAACAACACCAACCAGGGGAGAGGCCTTTCCCATTACTGCCTCCCCAAATTGGCCTCCATTCTAGGAGAGAGGGGAGAGAAACAACCAACAACTACCAACTGTTTGGAAGGAGGGAAGAACAACAGCATCTTTCAGGTGGGTGTTATTTGGTGCACTCTCCCAAAGACTTTGTATTTTAGGTGGGGGGAGAAAAGAAGAAAAAAGGGCCGGATCATCAAGGGGTGTGTGTGTGTGTGGCTCTTGTAAAACACTAGGCCACACACACCACTAATTAAGCACCCCTTCCTATTGCCTGACCTGGGATAGCTGGAGCTGCCTAGGTGATCAGCCCAATTGTACATCGTTAAGACCTGGTGTGGGACTGAGCCTGGGGCGTCTCCAGCTTTCCCAGGTGAAGACATCTTCTCCCCCTGCTAGAAGACCACCTTCAAAGACTTTAATTTTTCATCGGAGAGTGCGCCCCTGCCGACACCCACCCACCCACCATCCTGAGTGGCGACCCTGCCTTTGCGGCCTCCCTTCTTCCCACCCCCCCCTCTCTCTCTCTCTTTGTCTTTCTCTGCCTTTCTCTCTGAGGCACCTCATTTCATCTTTAATTATGAATTGCCTATTGAGCAGAGGGGAGAAGGCCCCTCTCCCAATTTCAATCAATAAGGGGGGAGAGGTGTGCCTTCAATTTAAACAGCTCCCTCTGCTCAATTGAGGACCAAAAAAATGCCTGAGGCCACATTAACACCTTCAGGCCTGTGACTTGGGGTGAGTGTAGCCCTTTTTTTTAGAAAACACCCCAGAATGGCGACTGCATCTTCGCCAGTGACAGGGCCAGCCAAGACGTATGCGGGAGTGGCAGCCACAGCCACAGCTGCTCCCACTGCTTCTGCTGCCCCGTCACCATTCAGACTAATAACAAAAAAGCTTGGGGTGAAGAGCTACACTCACCCCACTATGACCATTGAGGCCTGCGTTAAAGCCATGGCTGGGGTTGTCGGCCCCTCAGCCATCGTCACGCCCTCAAAAATGTATGGGAACGCTGTGTTCTTCCTGGGGTCAGAGTGGGCGGTGTCCCTGGCTGTCACCAAGGGGCTCACCGTGGGCGGGACCTTCCTGCCGGTGGACCCCCTCGAGGCCACCGCGCAGAGGGTGGTTATTTCGAACATCCCGCTCTATGTTCCTGGTGAGCTCCTCCTTCCCCATCTACGTCAACTTGGGGAGGTGAGGTCGGGGATCACACCCAACCCGCTCGGCTTCCGGGAGGACAGCCTTCGCCACGTCTTCTCCTTCCGGCGCCAGCTGTTTATCCAGCTGGTGCGGGAGGAGGACACTGACGGGGCATTCGTCGTCCACCACGAGGGGACCGCCTATCGCGTCTTCTGGACGTCGGACGGTGTGCGGTGCCACGCCTGCAAGGAGGTGGGGCACATCCGGAAAAACTGCCCCGCCTCCAAGGCCGCCGGATCATCTCGTGCGGCCGAGGCTGGCGCCGCCGCCGCTCCTCCCCCCGGATCTGCCCGCGCGTCAGGAGCGTCTGATGCGCGGTCGACGTCGGGGGCCGATGCCACCAAGGCCTCTGGCGGGGGGGAGGGAGCATGTCCGGCCGGAAAGAAGGCGCAGCGAAAAAATAAACACCTTAGGGCGGGTCCCCCCGTGGATGGCCAGCCCTTGCCCCTTGAGCCCCTCACACCCGCGCTCCTCGTGGAGTTAATCGGGGCAGATGCGAGCGGGAGGGGCCTTGTGCCCGAGCCTGTGGCCGCAACCGCCGCAGCGGTAACGCCGATACCTGCGGCCGGGCTTGGGCCCGAGGAACCCGACAAACCTGCTCCACCGGAGGGAGCTGAGGAGGAGGCCTTTGCAGACATGGAGGTCTCCCTCGCTCCCTCTGTGCTAAAAAGAAGGCGCGACCCCCTGGAAGAGGAGGAGGACCGGGAGGAGGAAGGTCCCTCCGAGCAGGGGGAGTCGTCGCCCGCCGCGGGTACTGCGCCCCCCCCCCCACTGCCGTCATCACCAGCGATCGGCAGGGGTCACCTGTCCCTCGGGAGGCTGAGGCAGATGTGTCTGTCCGGCGCGTGCCTCCCGGGGATGGGGACGAGAGCCTGCCCGTGGGGGGGGGTCGCGGAACCACCCGCGGCGGAAATTGATATTCTATCCGTGCCGTTACCCCTCGCCGGGTCGGGCAGCCTGGGGTCTGGGTCGGGCGAGCTCGAGGATAATGAGCTCGCCCAATGCGACCCAGACATCTCCCAGGGGCTGCTCGACCTGGTAGAGGGTTTAATTCAAAATACCCCATCCGCTGGGTCGGAGGTTGGTGGCGGGGAGGAGGATGGCCCCCTGGCTGCGTCTCTGGTGCCGGACGTACTGGAGGAGCTGGGAATTGTTCTCTCCCCGGTTTCTCCGGTCATTCCGGCATCTGGGGCGGAGGGGAGCTCTGAAACGCCGCCGTCTTCTGGCCCAGCACCCCTAGAGGAGCCCAGGGAGAAATCCTCTGCCGCCGATCCTGGGGGTGGGATCCGGGTGGAGGCGGGGCTGGCTGGTGCGGCCGAGCCGTTCGCTTCGCACTGCGCGGCGGACAGATCGGCCGCTGGTGATGACCCCCTGGAGGAGGATGGGGACTCGGTGATGGGCATGGAGGACGATTCGGACTCCAGCGCCGACGAGGCGATGGATGACCTCGTGCCCCTTGCCGAGTCTCCCCTCATTCCCGTAAGGGAACTCCGGGATTTTATGGCCACGTGCCTGGGTCGGCGCAATAAGGTCCGGCTGGCCCTTGACAGGTGGTCGGAGCTGGCGCTGCTCATCGTATCCGTCCGCGCCGCCGTTAAGATCATGGGCGCGGACGAGGGTGTGGACCTGCTCAAGCTGCGTCGGCTCTGAACGTTTCTTACTGGGCTGCTGAGGAAGTGACGGCTGACCAGCGGCTGCGCTTCCTCCCCCCGTTAGGTGTAGGTAGAGGTTGCACTATGCTTCTGACATGAAGATAACCATAGCCAGCCTCAACATCAACGGCAGCAGGGAGGCGCGCCGCAGATTCAATAACTTCTCGGTCCTTCGGGACGGGAAGTATGCGGTGTGCTTCCTGCAAGAAACCCACACCATTCCGGGAGACGAAGCCACGTGGCTCCTGGAGTGGCAAGGAGGGGCCAGCATGAGTCACCTCTCCAACAATTCCAGCGGGGTGGCTATCTTGCTGACCCCGCATTTTCAGCCGGAGATCTTGGGGGTCAAGGAGCACGTGCCGGGCCGCTTGCTCCAGGTCACTGTTCGCCTGGGGGGCGTGCTGCTCCATCTAGTGAACGTGTACGCCCCTCAGACCAGTGCGCAGCAAGTGCGCTTCTTCGAAGAAGTGTCCGCTCTGTTGGGCTCCGTCGACGTGGGCGAGTGCGTCATCCTCGGGGGGGATTTTAACTGCACCCTCGAGGCGAGGGACCGTTCGGGTCCCCCGCGAAGCCCGGCGGCGATGGAGAAGTTGAGGGACCTGGTTGGGTCCTTCGACTTGGTGGACGTCTGGCGAAATCTCCACCCCGACTCCAGCGCCTTCACTAGCGTGAGGTCTGGGGGAGGAAGGTCCAGAATCGACTGCCTTTACATTTCCCGGGCGTACGTCTCCTGCGTTCCGGCGGCTTCCATGCGGCTGGTGCCGTGCACGGACTACCACCTGGTGTGGGCGGAGCTCGCTCCGCTGCGCGCGTGGGGGGGGTCCGCATACTGGCATTTTAACAACCTGCTGCTGGAGGACGCGTGGTTCCGGGATTCGTTTCGTCTGTTCTGGGCCGACTGGAGAAAGAAGCGGGAGGGCTTCCCCTCCTTGAGGCTATGGTGGGATGTGGGCAAGGCTCACATCCGTCTCTTCTGTCAGGAGTACGCGAAGGGGTCGACCAAGAGGCGGGAGGCCCGGGTCGGGCGGTTGGAGAAGGAGGTGCTCGACCTGGAGTCCCGTCTCGGTCAGGTCGTCGAGGACCCAGCCCTGCGGAAGATGTACGAAGAGAAGAAGGGCGCGCTGAAGGACCTGCTGCTCGTCGGGTCCCGAGGCGCGTACGTGAGGTCGCGGATCCAGCTCCTGCGGGACCTGGACCGCGGCTCCCCCTTCTTCTACTCGCTGGAAAAAAGACGGGGGGTCCGTAAGCAGCTCTTGGGGCTGCTGGCCGACGACGGATCTCTGGTCTCGGATCCGGAGGGAATCAGCGCGGAGACCCGCGCCTACTATGGGGCTCTGTTCTCTCCGGATCTGTCCAGCGAGGATGCGCGCAGAATTTTGTGGGAGGACCTGCCGAAGGTCAGCCCGGAGGGCGCCGAAAAATTGGACGCTCCGCTAAGCCTGGCGGAGCTGACCGGCGCCCTCCGCCAGCTCTCTAGGGGAAAGTCCCCGGGGCTGGACGGGCTGACTGTGGAATTCCACAGGGCGTTCTGGGACGTCTTGGGGGGCGACTACGCGCGGGTCCTGGGGGAAAGTTTGGCGACCGGGGAGATGCCCCTCTCTTGGCGCAGGGCGGTCATTGTCCTGCTGCCTAAGAAGGGTGATCTCCGCCTCCTTAAGAACTGGCGCCCGGTCTCCCTCCTCAGCACGGACTATAAAATCTTTGCCAGGGCCATGTCTGCTCGCCTTGGCACCGTGCTGGCCCACATGATCCACCCCGACCAGTCCTACACGGTCCCGGGCCGGACCATCCACGATAACATCCATCTGGTCCGGGACCTCATCCACCACTCCCAGAGGGCTGGTCTGTCGGTCGCCTTCCTTTCCCTGGATCAGGAGAAGGCGTTCGACAGGGTGGATCACGAGTATCTCTTCGGGACTCTGCGCGCATTCGGGTTCGGGACGCATTTCGTCGCCCGGATCCGACTTCTGTACGCCACCGCGGAGTGTCTGATTAAAGTTAACGGGTCCTTGATGGCGCCCCTTCGCTTCGGGAGGGGGGGTGCGTCAGGGATGCCCCATGTCCGGTCAGTTATACGCCATTTGCGTGGAGCCATTCCTGCGCCTCTTGCGGAAGAGGTTGACGGGACTGGCTCTGCAAGGGCCAGGCATGGAGGTGGTCCTCTCGGCTTACGCCGATGACGTGCTCCTCACGGTCACGGATCCCGCTGACTTGCGGAGGATGCGGGAATGCCAGCAGATTTACTCGGACGCATCCTCCGCCAAGATCAACTGGGAGAAATGTTCCGGACTCCTGGTGGGTCAGTGGTGGGTGGACTCCCTGCCGGAGGAGTTCAGGCCTTTCGCCTGGAGCAGCACGCACCTCCTCTATTTGGGAGTCTACCTTAGCCCTGCCGAGGACGCCTGGCCGACGAACTGGCAAGAGCTGGAGGCCAAAGTCACCGCTCGCCTAGGACGCTGGACAGGACTGCTCCGAGTGTTGTCCTACAGGGGTCGAGCGCTGGTCATAAACCAGCTGGTGGCCGCCATGTTGTGGTACCGGTTGGTCACTTTGATCCCTCCCCCTGCGTTTGTCGCCAAGATGCAGAAGAAGCTCATCGACTTCTTCTGGGACAAAAGGAAGCACTGGGTCTCTGCCGCGGTTCTGTGTCTCCCGCTTAGGGAGGGCGGTCAGGCGCTGGTGTGCCTTCGCACCCAGGCTGCGACTTTCCGTCTTCAGACGCTGCAGAGATACCTGTACGTCGAGAATCCTCCGAGATGGTGTGCGCTGGCGACGTTTTTCTTCCGCCAGCTGCACGGCCTCAATTACGACACACAGCTCCTGTTCGCGAAAGTGGGCGGCAGACGTGCCGGCCTGCAGGAGCTGCCTGTCTTCTACCAGGAACTACTATGGGTTTGGAACTACGTCGCTTCCAGGCGGAGCTCTCCCCCGTCAGGAGCGGCGGCTCTCCTTCGGGAGCTGCTGCTCAGGAATCCGCACCTCCACGAATGCGGTTTCGGGCAGCTGACGGAGGGCAGGGCTGTGCCTGGCAAGGTGACCAGAGTCGGGGACCTGCTCGATGGCGGAGGAGCGGGCTGGATGGCGCCGGAGGAGCTGGCGCGGCGCCTGTCCTGGGCCAACGTCCGGCTCGTGGTCGAAGCCATCGAATCGGTGAAAGCGACACTGGGCCCCAACTGCACTAGGTGTATCGAGGCGGCTCAAGCATGTGGGGCGATCCCGTCCGAGCTTACCCCCGTTCGGACGGAATTCCTCATCGGCGCCCGGCCCCGAAACTCCCCTCGGGAACCGGCGCCTCACAACTTGAGCCGACTCGAGGAAATACCCTCCGTGCCTTTACATTCCGCGCGGAGGGGTTTCCTGTACGGGCTGCTCCTGCACACTTTCCACTTTGCCATCTTCGTCTACCGTCCGGACACGCCTTGGCGTGGCGTCTTGCCGACTGGCGGTGGCGGAGGTCCCCAATGGAGGGCTCTCTACGCGGGAGTCCTCCCTTGTTCCATCGGGGACTTGGCCTGGAGGGTGTTGCACGGAGCGGTCCCGTGCAATAAGGTTTTAAGTAGGTTCACGGACTCCCAGGCCGCCTGTATTTTTTGCGGCCTGGAGGAGTCCGTGTTTCACGTTTTATATGGATTGTGAGAGGTTGCAGCCCCTCTTTCACTACTTGAAGGGGCTGCTCCTCGATTTTTGGTTGCACTTCAGTCCCACGCTCTTGATCTACGGTCACCCGGTGCGGAGGGGAGCGGACAGGTTGGAGGACCTCCTTGTGGGCCTGCTCCTGGGCCTGGCTAAAAGAGCCATCAATTGGTCCAGGCAGCGGGCGGTCGAGGGGGTCGTCCAGCCGGATTGCCTGCCTCTCTTCTGCGGCCATGTTCGCGCCCGGGTGGCCCTGGAGATGGAGCACGCGGTGTCCGCCGGTGCGCTTGAGTATTTCCGCGACCGGTGGGCGCCGCGGGGACTGGAGTGCATCATCAACCCGGATAACCAAATTTTAATATGATTTGTTAAGTTTTAGTTGAACATTTGTTTACAGTCAATTTGGTTTCTTTTTTTTTGGTACGAACAAAAAAAAGAGTACCCTCTGTTCAGTAAAATACCTTTTTAATTGTTCTCCCACAGTCCGTGTATTATTGAGGCGCGGACGTTACAGTCCTCGCCTCTCCACATCGTCCCGAAGCCCGGCGGTGGATGGCGGCCATGCGGGGACTACCGACGCCTTAATGACGCCACAACTCCCGATCGGTACCCGATCCCGCATATACAGGATTTCTCCGCCCATTTGGCGGGAAACTCAATCTTCTCCAAGGTCGACCTCGTCCGTGGCTACCACCAAGTTCCCGTACACCCGCAGGATGTCCAGAAAACGGCTGTCATCACTCCCTTTGGACTGTTCGAGTTTCTACGGATGCCATTTGGGCTCAAGAACGCCGCACAGGCTTTTCAACGGCTAATGGACTCGGTCCTGCGGGATCTTCCCTTTTTATTTGTCTACCTTGACGACATCCTGATGGCCAGCTCTACCAAAGAGGAACACGTCTGCCATCTCCGCACCCTCTTTCGGCGCCTCAGCCAACATGGCCTCATAATTAACCCGGCCAAGTGTCAGTTCGGCCTACAACAGATTGACTTCTTGGGCCACCGCATTACTTCGGAGGGCGCAATTCCGCTGCAGTCAAAGGTCGAAGCAATTACGGCATTCCCAAGGCCGCAGTCCACCAAGGCTCTTCAAGAATTCCTGGGCATGGTGAATTTCTACCACCGCTTTGTGCCCAAGGCAGCACGACTCATGCAGCCCCTCTACAAGACCCTCAAAGGCAAGGCCGGAAAGGATACAATAGCCTGGATGGTCGAAATGGACAACGCTTTCGACAACACAAAAAACGCTCTAGCCAATGCAACTATGTTGGCGCACCCTCTGCCAGGTGCCACCATCGCCCTTACCACCAACGCTTCCGACTATGCCATAGGCGCTGTGCAGGAACAGTGGGTCAACGGGACGTGGCAACCACTGGCATTTTTCAGCCGCTAACTCCGGCGGAAAGGAACGCAAATACAACACTTTCGACCGGGAGTTGCTGGCGCTGTTCCTGGCTATCTGCCATTTCCGTTTTTGTTAGAAGGACGTCCCTTCACTGCATTTGTAGATCACAAACCACTGACCTTCGCCATGGCCAAGACCGCCGAACCGTGGTCGGCTCGACAGCAGCAACAGCTAACTTTCATTTCGGAATTCACGACAGACGTCCAACATGTAGCTGGCAAGGACAACTTGGTAGCTGATTGCCTTTCTCACGCGACCGTATGGGCGGTCCAGCTGGGCATCGATTATGCCCTCATGGCTACCGATCAGGCATCCGACCCTGAAACACAGGCGTATCGCACCGACACCTCTAGCCTCCAACCGACCGATGTGCAATTCCACGCTGCAGGCACCTCGTTACTCTGCGATGTCTCCATGGGAGATCCCCGCCTGATCGTTCCTGGCGCCGCAAAGTTTTCGACGCCATACATGGGCTTTTGCATCCTGGCATGAAGGCATCTCAAAAATTAATGTCGGCTAAGTTCGTTTGGAGAGGAATGCATAAGGATATCTGTGACTGGGCTAACACCTGCGTCGTCTGTCAAACGTCTAAGGTGCAACGTCACGTTAAGGCCCCATTGGCCACGTTCGCAGTACCAGAACGTCGATTCGACCATGTCAACATGGACCTCATCAGGCCGCTTCCACCATCGCAGGGGTTCACACACATCCTCACCATGGTCGATCGTACTACAAGATGGCCAGAGGCAGTTCCTCTGGCGTCTACTACGTCCGCTGATGTCGCCAGAGCATTCCTCTCCTCATGGGTCGCACATTTCAGCGTTCTGGTGGACATTTCTTCAGAGCTCTGGAACGCTGTGGCCCAGGGTCTCGGCACCAAGCTTCACCGCACCACGGCCTATCACCCGCAAGCAAACGGTTTGTGTGAACGTTTCCACAGATCGTTAAAGACATCGCTGAGGGCCAGCCTCCAAGGCGCCGGATGGGTGGATAAGCTTCCGTGGGTCATGTTGGGTCTCCGCACGGCACCCAAAGAGGACCTGCAATCGTCCGCCGCGGAGCTCGTGTACGGCCAGCCACTCCGCGTACCGGGAGATTTCCTGCCGCTTCCAACTGAGTCGTGGTCCGCAGCCGAACAACTCAGCAGCCACCGGGAAACAGCCAGGGCTTTTGCGCCTATCCCAACTTCACGTCACGGTCTTCCATCTTCACATGTACCAGCGGAGCTGAAGAATGCTGAATTTGCATTCATTCATCATGATGCCCTTAGGGATCCGCTCAAGGCCCCTTACACAGGCCCTTTTCGCGTACTGGAGACAGGCGACAAGAGTTTCTCTGTAGACATCGGTGGTAAACCCGACCACATATCCATTGACCGTCTCAAACCGGCACACCTCGTCATCGACCGGCCAGTAGAGACTGCACAGCCACCACGACGTGGTCGACCTCCCGCTGCATCCACGCCAGACCGAAGGCTTCCATCCGCCAGCCCGCCCGCTGTTCAACAACGTCCACTCCAAGAATACAGGAGTCGCTCTGGCAGGCTTGTCAGGCCTCCTACTCGATTGACTTTTACTGTTAAAGACAATTCTGGGGGGGCGCATGTGGCGGAGCCACCAGGGGGACTCTGATCTAATGTACATAATTATCTTTAACAAATTATTAGCTACAGAATGAATCTGTATCTTTGTTCATATCATTGCATGTACATAGCGCGGTCCCTTTAAGAATGAGACCAAACGCGATGACGTCATCACGTTGATCACGTGATCCTCCAGCGGCGGGAAAACGTGATGATGTCATGACGTCAGGCTGGGGAGCCGCCCTAGCCAGTCCTCGTGGAGCCAGCAAAGAGTACAGACCTGTAATGTAGTTCTCCTGTGTTTTCGTTTTAAACTCTGTTGATTAGTATTAAACATCGTTTGTTTGATAGACTGACTCAACCTCAGTCCTTTAGTTAGGAATCTAGCAATTCCTACAAGATGACATTTTTGGTATTATCACTCATAAATATGTGATTGAAGCAAGTATAGGAAATTTAAAGAAATTCAAGAGCCCTCTTGTCTCTTAACGAGAAAGCTTATGCGGCATATGTACTTGAATGTTTCTCTCTCCACAGATGCTGCCTGACCTGCTGAGTGTTTCCAGCATTTTCTGTTTTTATTTGATTTCCAGCGTCTGCAGTATTTTGCTTTTGTACTTGAATGGTGTTAAGTTACAAGTGTTCTCTCACTGTGGCAGGAAACACAGATCATTCCCAGACCCCATGTAGCCATTTAAATCAAATTATTCTCATTGAATGGGTTTAAGAACAAGACTTAAGTAAGGCTTGTTGAGTTCAACAATTAATTTCACTCACAAACCTCTGACCTGAGAACATGCTGGTTTTTCACGTGGGGCAAGATAAGAATAGTTGATTTCTTCAGAGTTTTAAAATTAATTGCTCTGAATAATCCAAGAGATAGATGAGCCCATTAATACAGCTCTAAGGAACACCATAGCGACGATGAATAATTGCTGATGGCAACCAGGATATTCTTACAAGTTGCTACTGAAAGCCTTTGAGGAACAGCAGGCTTTGAAAGAGACAGATAGAATACTGTGGCCAAGGTCATCAAAGAACTAGGTTGTGCTTTACAACTTTATTGTTTCATGACTTGTCTTGCAGACTACATTATCTTTGTTATTCTTGTATTTTATTGACATTTCCTATATAGATGGGAATACATCAAGAAAATAGGAAATTAAATTACAGAAGTATTGTGATCCAAGATGTGTATATTCACAAGAATACTTCATGGAAAAATGTACAGAAAAAAGTATGCAATATTGTATATAGAATTTTCAACTTTTTCCTCTAGGCTTTGATCTTCACTTTTTTTTCTTGGCTCATGATTTGGATTTTTTTTGCCTCTATGCTGGAATGACTTTTCTCTTGTTAGCGACCTTAAGAACATAAGAACATAAGAAATAAGAGCAGGGGTAGGCCATACAGCCCCTCGAGCCTGCTCCGCCATTCAATAAGATCATGGCTGATCATCGACCTCAACTCCACTTTCCCGCCCGATCTCCCTATCCCTCGATTCCCCTAGAGTCCAAAAATCTATCTATCTCGGCCTTGAATATACTCAGCATGCACAGCCCTCTGGGGCAGAGAATTCCAAAGCTTCACAACCCTCTGAGTGAAGAAATTCCTCCTCATCTCAGTCTTAAATGGCCTACCCCTTATCCTGAGACTATGCCCCCTAGTTCTAGACACTCCAGCCAGGGGAAACAACCTCTCAGCATCTACCCTGTCAATCCCTTTCAGAATCTTCTATGTTTCAATGAGATCACCTCTCATTCTTCTAAACTCCCGAGAGTATCGGCCCATTCTACACAATCTCTCATCATAGGACAACCCTCTCATCCCAGGGATCAACCTAGTGAACCTTCGTTGCACCGCTTCCCAGGCAAGTATATCCTTCCTTAGATAAGGAGACCAAAACTGTGCACAGTACTCCAGGTGTGGGCTCACTAAGGCCCTGTACAATTGTAGCAAGACTTCCTTACTCTTATACTCCAACCCCCTTGCAATAAAGCCAACATGCCATTTGCCTTCCTTATTGCTTGCTGTACCTGCATGCTAGCTTTCTGTGTTTCCTGCACGAGGACACCCAAATCTCTCTGAACACCAACATTTGAAAGTTTCTCACCATTTAAAAAATATTCTGTTTTTTTATACTTCCTACCAAAGTGAATAACCTCACATTTCCCTACATTATACTCAATCTGCCACCTTACTGCCCACTCACTTAGTCTATCTGTATCTTTTTGCAAATTCTTTGTGTTCTCCTCAAAGCTTACTGTCCCACCTAGCTTTGTATCATCAACAAACTTGGATACATTACCACTTGGTCCCTTCATCTAGGTCATTAATATAGATTGTAAATAACTGAGGCCCCAGCACTGATCCTTGCGGCATCCCACTAGTTACAGCCTGCCAACCTGAAAAAGATCCATTTATCCCTACTCTCTGTTTTTTGTCCATTAACCAATCCTCTGTCCATGCTACTATATTACCACCAACCCCGTGAGCCCTAATCTTGTGTAATAACCTTTTATGTGGCACCTTATCGAATGCCTACATCCACTGGTTCCCCTTTATCTACCCTGCTAGATACATCCTCGAAAAACTCGAATAAATTTTTCAAACACGATTTCCCTTTCATAAAACCATGTTGACATCCATAGACATTCCCCTGTCCACTATTTTAGTAACCCTCACTTAGACTACTTCTGTTCACTTTAACTTTTGCTGCTATTGTTCCCTTTATTCCAGGTAACCTAGTTTCAAATTAATATTATTGAATTGGAAAGGCTTCAAAGAAGGTTAACAGGAGATCTGATATCAATGATCAAAATTATTAAAGGTTTTGAAGGTTACTAAAGTAGTGGACAGGGGAATGTCTATGGATGTTGTTTATATGGACTTCCAAGAAGGTATTTGATAACGTTTCTCATAAGGGACTGTTAACTAAAGTTGAAGCCCATGGAACTGAAGGCAAATTATTGACCTGGTTAGGAAATTGGCTGAGCGACAGGAGACAGAGAGTAGGGTTAATGGGCAGGTATGGTAGCATAGTGGTTATGTTGCTGGACTAGTAATCCAGGGGCCTGGACTAATGATCCGGAGACAGGAATTCTAAATCAAACCACAGGCAGCTGGGGAATTTAAATTCAATTAATTAAATAAATCTGGAATAAAAAGCTAGTAGACCATGAAACTACTGGATTGTCATAAAAACCCATCTGGTTCACTAATGTCCTTTAGGGAAAGAAATTTGCCATCCTTACTCGGCCTGGCCTATATATGACTCCAGACCCACAGCAATGTGGTTGACTCTTAACTGCCCTCTGAAATGCCCTAGCAAGCCATTCAGTTGTATTCAAGAAAGCTCACCAACACCATGTCGAGGGCATTTAGGGATGGACAATAAATGCTGGCCTTGCTGGCGATGTCCACATCCTGTGAATGAATTTTAAAAAGGTACTCTAATTGGCAGGATGTGACTAGTGGTGTCCAGCAGGAATCTGTGTTGGGGCCTCAACTATTCACCATATTTATTAATGACTTAGATGATGGGATATAAAGCCACATATACAAATTTGCCAATGACACAAAGATAGGTAGCATTGTAGGCAGTGTAGATGAAAGCATAACATTTTACAAAGGAATATTGATAGATTAAGTGAATGAGCAAAACTGTAGGAAATGGACTTCAATGTATGCAAATATGAGGTCATCCACTTAAAAAGGATAGAACAGGATGTTTTCTAAATGGTGAAAAGCTAAACACAGTGGAGGTCCAAAGAGAATTTGGGGTCCAGGTACATGCATCATTAAAATGTCATGAACAGGTACAGAAAATAATAAAAAGGTTAATGGAATGCTGGCCTTTATATCGAGAGGACTAGAATACAAGGGGGTAGAAGTTATGCCACAGCCATACAAACCCTGGTTAGACCACACCTGGAGTACTGTGAGCAGTTCTGGTCACCACACCTTAGGAAGGATATATTAGCCTTGCAGGGAGTGCAGTGCAGGTTTACTAGAATGATAGAATGATACCCAAACTCCAAGGGTTAAATTACGAGGAGAAGTTACACAAATTAGGGTTGTATTCCCTAGAATTTAGAAGGTTAAGGGGTGATTTGATCAAAGTTTTCAAGATATTAAGGGGAACAGATAGGGTAGATAGAGAGAAACTATTTCTGCTGGTTGGGGAGCCTAGGCCTAGGGGGCATAGTCTAAAAATTAGAGCCAGACCTTTCAGGAGTGAAATTAGGAAACACCTCTACACACAAAGGGTGGTAGAAGTTTGGAACTCTCTTCCACAAACAGCAATTGATGCTAGATCAATTGTTAATTTTATATCAGAGATTGATAGACTTTTGTTAACCAAAGGTATTAAGGGATATGGAGTTTGGTCACAGATCAGCCATGATCTCATTGAATGGCGGATCAGGCCCGAGGGGTTGAATGGCCTACTCCTGTTCCTATGTTTCCTATGTTGACAAAGTAAATAGAGAAAAACTATTTCTACCGGCTGGTGAGTCAGTAACTAGAGATCATTGCAGGGATTTTCCTCTGTGATCCCACCTGAAATCCCGCTGTACCTTTACACTGGGCTCTCTCTTGACAGTGGGAATTACGCCGGGAATCCGCAGTGCTCACTTAATGAGCTCAACATGAAAAAATGGGTTGGAGCTGGGAGGATACAATGGGGCTGGGTGGAAGTTCTGCCCTGCTGGAACACTGCCCCAAAGAAGAAAATCCCTTCCCTAGATTTAAGATCTTGAAAATTTCAATTGACCCAGCATCCACAGCCTTTTGGGGAAGTGAGTTCCAGGTTTCCACTACCCTTTGTTTGAAAAAGTGCAGGCCCCTGAAAAAATGCTTCCTAATTTCACTTCTAAAAAGCCTAGCTCTAATTTTAAGGTTATGCCTTCTTTTTCTAGATTCCTCCACCAGAGGAAACACTTTTTCTGCATCTACCTTATCAAACCCCTCAACCTTTTAAACTCAAGGGAATACAATCCAAGTTTATGCAACCTGTCCTCATAATTTAACCCTTTTAGCCCTGGCGTCATTCTGGTGAATCTGTGCTGTACCCTCTCCAAGGCCAATATATCTTTCCTGAGGTTCAGTGCCCAAATCTGAATGCTGTACTCCAGAGGGGGGTCTGACCAAGGCTCTGTACAGCAGAATCATCACTTTTGATTGCCAACCCTCTTGAGATAAAGACCAATATTCTATGGACCTTTTTGATGACCTTTGTACCTGTGAACTAGCTTTTAGTTCAGGGAATTATAGACCAGTCAGCTTAACATCAATGGTAGGAAAAATAATGGAATCCTTACTAAAGGAGAAAATAGAAGAACATCTAGAAACCAAAAACATAGTAATGAATAGTCAGCATGGATTTCAAAAGGGAAAGTCTTGCTTGACCAACCTCATTGAATTTTTTGAAGAGGTAACAGAGAGAGTAGACAATGGTAATGCGCCGAGGCACGAAAGCATGGCGGAGAAGCACTACTGGCGCGAATTCATGAACTCATCTCTCTTATCTGGAAGGAGGAGAGCATGCCAGGGGATCTCAGAGATGCCATAATTGTGACCATCTTCAAAAAAGGTGACAAGTCCGATTGCGGTAATTACAGGGAATTACAGGGAAAGTCATCGCAAGAATTCTCCTCAATCGCCTTCTCCCAGTGGCCGAAGAGCTCCTCCCAGAGTCGCAATGCGGATTCCGCCCACTAAGGGGCACAATGGACATGATCTTTACCGCACATCAATTACAAGAGAAATGCAGGGAACAGCACCAACCACTGTACATGGCCTTCTTTGATCTCACAAAGGCCTTCGACACTGTCAACCGTGAGGGATTATGGAGTGTCCTCCTCAAATTCGGCTGCCCTCAAAAGTTTGTCACTATCCTCTGCCTGCTTCACGACGACATGCAAGCCGTGATCCTGACCAACGGTTCCACCACAGACCCAATTCACGTACGAACCGGGGTCAAACAAGGCTGTGTCATCGCACCAACGCTCTTCTCAATCTTCCTTGCTGCAATGCTCCATCTCACCCTCGGTAAGCTCCCTACTGGAGTGGAGCTAATTTACAGAACAAACGGGAAACTGTTCCACCTCCGTCACCTCCAGTCCAGATCCAAGGTCATCCCATCCTCTGTCATCGAATTACAGTACGCAGACGATGCTTGCATCTGCGCTCACTCGGAGGTTGAACTCCAAACCATTGTAAACACCTTCACCGAAGTATACAAGAGCATAGGCCTTACACTAAACATCCGTAAGACAAAGGTCCTCTACCAACCTGCCTGCACCACATAGTGCTGCCCCCCGATTATCAAAATCCATGACAAGGCCTTGGACAACGTGGACCACTTTCCATACCTCGGGAGCCTACTGTCAACAAGGGCAGACATCGACGACGAAGTCCAACACCGCCTTCAGTGTGCCAGTGCAGCCTTTGGTCGCCTGAGGAAGAGAGTGTTTGAAGACCAGGACCTCAAACCCGGCACTAAGCTCATGGTCTACAGGGCAGCAGTGATACCTGCCCTGCTGTATGCCTCAGAGACATGGACCATGTATGGCAGGCACCTCAAAGCACTGGAGAGGTACCACCAATGCTGCCTCCGCAAGATCCTGCAAATCCATTGGCAGGATAGGTGCACCAACGTCAGTGTTCTTGCTCAGGCCAACATCCCCAGCATCGAAGCTCTGACCATGCTCAATCAGCTCCGATGGACGGGTCACATTGTCCGCATGCCCGATACGAGACTCCCAAAACAAGCGCTCTACTTGGAGCTCTGGCATGGCAAGAGAGCCCCAGGTGGGCAGAGGAAACACTTCAAGGACACCCTGGCCCAAGACCGCACAAAGTGGAGGAGAAGCATCCGGGAAGGCACCGAACACCTCGAGTCTCTTCGCCGGGAGCAAGCGGAAGCCAAGCGCAAGGAGCGCACGTCAACCCAAGCACCCCACCCACCCGCCGCTTCAACCACCGTCTGCCCCACCTGTGACAGAGACTGTAGGTCCCGCATTGGACTCATCAGTCACCTGAGAACTCATTTTTAATGTGGAAGCAAGTCATCCTCGGTTCCGAGGGACTGCCTAAGAAGAAGAGAAGAAGAGAATGCAGTAGATGTAATTTATCTAGATTTTCAAAAGGCCTTTGATAAGATAACCCATAATAGACTGATGAACAAGGTCAGAGAATGCGGAGTCAGGGGACAAGTAGCAGAATGGCTTCAAGACAGAAAGCAGAGAGTAGGGGTAAAAGGTAACTATTCACAGTGGCAGAAGGTGGGTAGTGGTGCTCCAATGCCGTAGGGTGATGCATCACATGCCAAACGAATTGGTAGTGCTGGGTTGAAATGGGCCAACACCTCTTTTGATGTGATCAATTCTTTACACTTCTGGAAAGCTCGTCTACGTTCATCATCCCACTTCCATGGTACCCCTGTTTGCAGTAGGGTGTTCAGCGGGCGTAATACCGTAGACAAATTTGGTAAGAACTTGTGGTAATAGTTTACCAGCCCGAGGAACGACTTCAGTTGTGACACATTTTCCGGTGCTGGAGCCTTGACCACTGCCTCTATCTTGTCAGGGAACTTATGTAACCCCTCTTCATCGATTACGTGGCCGCAATACGAGATCTGTTTCTGGAAAAACTCGCACTTGTGGCGATTAGCTCGTAGCCCATATTCCTTTAATCTGGCGAGCACCTTCTCCAAGTTAGCGAGGTGATCACCGTCATTTTCGCCCGTGACCAAGATGTCGTCTAAATAACACTGGATCCCCCGCAGGACCTGATCCATCGCCCTTTGCCAGATAGCCGGAGCCGAGGCTACTCCAAACACCAGCCGATTGTATTGATAGAGACCCTTATGGGTGTTGATCATAAGGTAATGGGCCAGAAATTCCTCCCCAAATGCGTGAGTACGGAAGGGGTACTCACGCGTCTGGCCGGAGGAAATGCCGGTTTTCAGCATGCACAGCGCATGCGCTGAAAACCGGCATTTCCTCTCCTCTAACCCAAGAGGTGAAGAGGCTAACGTGTGCGCTGTAGGGGGTAGCGCGTGCGTCTTGGATTTCCTCTGTTTTGGGGGATTTGCGCATGTCTAAAGGCCTCCGGTCTTTACGCTTGTAAAAAGCACACGTAAGTATTTATTTTTACAGGTAAGTGGTGTTTTAGTGTAATTTAGAATTTTTTTTCCACAGGTTTATTATTTTAAAGAATCTACAATAAAGTAAGTTTAGTTTTAGACCCTTTTTATTAAAAATTTATTTTTTTCAAAAAAAAAATTTTTTGTTTAAATTATTTTTTAAAACTTATTTATACTTAATTTAACAATTGGGATGTTTTTTAAATTTTTATTTAAAGTTTAAATAGTGTTTTGGGCCCCCGTAGTTTTCATGAGTTTGACAGTTCTTACTCTCAAACTCATGAATGAACCTTCCCCTCCCCTGATTGGTTGTACAGTGCTCACCTGATCCCAGCCGGCACATCGCACTAACTACGCCGCTGGATCAGGTAAGCACTGCGCGCTGACATCTGAACCGGGCCTGTGACAGGAAATGCAAGCAGGCCCGGGCTTCAGATGTCAGCGCACAGGGTGAGTGCAGATCGGGGGCTTGCATGCGCGGCAAGCCCCCGACACCAAGTTCTGGGCCAATGTTTCGAAGCTTCTTCTACCTCCACTTGCAAGTACGCCTGGGCTAGATCAATTTTGGTGAAGCGTTTACCACCAGATAGCGAGGCGAAAATATCCTCAATTCGTGGAAGCGGATATTGCACCGTGTGAAGGACTGGGTTCACTGTCACCTTAAAATCCCCACAGATGCGGACCTTCTTTGGTTCCCCAGGCGTATTACTCAATGGCCTCTTCATTACAGGAACGATGGGTGTAGCCCACTCGCTCCAGTCCACTTTGGACAGTACTCCTGAACGTTCCAACCCTTCCAGCTCTGCTTCAACTGCTGGTCTGATCGCATAAGGCACTGGTCTGGCCTTCAGAAACTTTGGGCTTGCATTATCCTCTATTTTAATTGTTGCTGTTATTCCTTTTAGTGTTCCTAGTCCCTCCTGGAACACTTCTTTTGCGTCAGTTAGCATTTTTGACAGTCGTCCAGGTGTGACGTCGTCATCCTTTTTGGCCTCCACCTTCAGTGCCTGTATGGAATGCCAATCTAAATGTATCTTCCGGATCCATTCACATCCTAGCAGTGGTGGTCCTCCATTTGGCAATACATATATATCCATTTTTGGTATTTCCTGACCTTTATATGTCACTTTCACCCTTATTTTTCCTTTGGGGTAGACTTTTTGCCCCGTATACTTCTTCAGGACAATCTCTGTAGCTTTCAAGGGTATGTGTGAAAATAGCCGCTTGTAGTCTCTTTGATTTATGATTGTTAGAACTGACCCTGTGTCCAATTCCATTTCCACTTGGACTCCGTCTATCTTGGGTGTAACCCAGATAGTCTGGTGATCCTCCATTTCGGTTACATTATGTAGTTTCAGACAACCCAGCTCCTTGCTTCCGGAGTCTGTGTCACTTTTCTGTTCGTCTGAACCACTGTCCATCACCTGGTGTACCTTTTTGTACTTCTCCTGTGGAGATTTCTTACTGTTGGTTTTCTTCCCAGAGTGTGACGTCACCAGGGAGCACGTAAGTGATTGGTTGGTGAGTATTTCTCTCTTTTCAGTACAAGCTTGAATTCTGTGGTGTTAAATTTCTCGGGATTAAGGTGTAGTGGGGACAGTTGGTAAATAAAGCGCCCTAGAGTATACCTGTAACTGGGGTATTGAATTAATTTTTAAATTAATTAAAGGAGTAAGTCATGGCAGGAGAGCTCAGACCCGTGTTCTGCTCCTCTTGCTCCATGTGGGAAATCAGGGACGCTGCCAGTGTCCCTGACGACCATGTGTGCGGGAAATGCATCCAGCTGCAGCTACTTGTAGACCGCATTGCGGCGCTCGAGCTGCGGGTGGATGGGTTGTGGAGCATGCGCGATGCTGAGAGGCTCGTGGATACCACGTTTAGCGAGTTGTGCACGCCTCAGGGTAGGGCAGCACAGGGAGTGACCATCAGGCGGAGCAACAAAGGCAGGCAGGTAGTGCAGGGAACCCCTGCGGACATCCCCCTTTCAAACAGGTATACCGCTTTGGATACTGTTGAGGGGGATGACTCACCAGGGGAAGGCAGCAGCAGCCAACTTCCTGGCACTGGGGGTGCTCCTGCTGCCCAGGAGGGGGGGAAAAAGAGTGGGAGAGCAATAGTGGTAGGGGATTCTATAGTAAGGGGAACAGATAGGCGTTTCTGTGGCCGCAAACGTGACTCCAGGATGGTTTGTTGCCTCCCTGGTGCCAGGGTCAAGGATGTCACTGAGCGGCTGCAGGGCATTCTGGAGGGGGAGGGTGAACAGCCAGTGGTCGTGGTCCACATTGGTACCAACGACATAGGTAAAAAGAGGGATGAGGTCCTGCATCAAGAATTTAGGGAGCTAGGTAACAGATTAAAGGGCAGGACCTCAAAGGGTGTAATCTCTGGATTACTCCCAGTGCCACGTGCTAGTAAGTATAGGAATGGGAGGATAGAGCAGATGAATGCGTGGCTAAAGAGTTGGTGTAGGGGGGAGGGTTTTACTTTCCTGGATCACTGGGCCTGCTTCTGGGAAAGGTGGGACTTGTACAAGTCGGACGGGTTGCACCTGAACCAGAGCGGGACAAATATCCTTGCGGGGAGGTTTGCTAGCACTGTCGGGGGAGGTTTAAACTAACTTGGCAGGGGGATGGGATACAGAGGGGAGCTGAAATAGGGGGGGATGTGCTGCCAATTATGGAGGAAAAAACAAGTCAGCTTGGTAGACAGGGCAAATATATAAGGGCAAGGCTGGATGGCATCTATTTTAATGCAAGGAGTCTTGCAAATAAGGTGGATGAACTGAAGGTGTTGATAAACACATGGGAGTATGATATTGTTGCTATCACGGAGACATGGTTGAGGGAGGGGCAAGACTGGCAGCTCAATATTCCGGGGTACAGAATCTTCAGGCGAGACAGAGGGGGAGGTATAAGAGGAGGGGGTGTCGCAATATTAATTAAGGAGTCAATTACTGCACTAAGGAGGGATGATATATTAGCAGGGTCCTCTAATGAGGCCATATGGGTGGAGCTTAAAAACAAAAAGGGGGCAAGCACTTTGCTGGGAGTGTACTATAGGCCTCCAAACAGTCAGGGGGAGATAGAGGAACAGATATGTAGGCAAATCTCAGAGAAATGTGCAAATAATAGGGTAATAATAATGGGGGATTTCAACTTCCCCAATATTAACTGGGATAGTCAAAGTGTGAAAGGCTCAGAGGGTGTAGAATTCTTAAAGTGCATCCAGGAGAGCTTTTTGAGCCAGCATGTAGAAAGTCCTACAAGAGAGGGGGCGGTACTGGACCTAATTCTAGGGAATGTGGCCGGCCAAGTGGAAAAAGTGCTAGTAGGTGAGCACTTTGGTGATAGTGACCATAATATGGTAAGATTTAAGGTGGTCATGGAAAAGGACAGGGATGGGCCGGAAATAAAGGTTCTAAATTGGGGGAAGGCCGATTTTAATAGGATAAGGCAGGATCTGGCCAAAATGGACTGGGATCAGCTACTTGTAGGAAAATCCGCATCGGAGCAATGGGAGGCTTTCAGAAGGGAGATTGAGATCATACAAGGGCAACATGTTCCCATAAAGGTCAAGAGTGGTTCCAAAAACCACAGGGAACCGTGGATGTCAGGGGATATACGGGAATGGATTAGGAAAAAAAGGAGGGCTTTTGGTAGATACAAAAGGCTAAAGACGGAGGAAGCCCTAGAGGAGTACAAAAAGTGCAGGGGGATACTTAAAAAAGAAATTAGGAGATCAAGGAGGGGCCATGAAATAACACTGGCGAGCAAAATAAAGGAAAATCCGAAGATGTTTTATAAGTATATTAAGGGTAAAAGGATAACTAGGGAAAAAATAGGGCCCATTAGGGACAAAAGTGGCAATCTGTGTGTGGAGCCGGAAGATGTAGGAGGGGTTCTAAATGAATTTTTTGCATCTGTTTTCACTATGGAGAAGGACGATGTAGACATAGAAATAGGGCGGGGGGACTGTGATATGCTCGAACATATTAACATCGAGAGGGAGGAGGTATTGGCGGTTTTAGCTGGCCTAAAAATGGATAAATCCCCAGGCCCGGATGAAATGTACCCCAGGCTGCTGTGTGAGGCAAAGGAGGAGATTGCGGGGGCTCTAACACATATATTCAGGACCTCTCTGGCCACAGGGGATGTGCCAGAGGACTGGAGAACCGCTAATGTAGTACCATTATTCAAGAAGGGTAGTAGGGAAAAACCGGGGAACTACAGGCCAGTGAGCCTAACATCAGTGGTAGGAAAATTACTGGAAAAAATCCTGAGGGACAAAATTTGTCTCCACTTGGAGAGGCAAGGATTAATCAGGGATAGTCAACATGGCTTTGTCAAGGGAAGATCATGTCTGACTAATTTGATTGAATTTTTTGAGGGGGTGACTAGGTGTGTGGATGAGGGTAACGCAGTGGATGTGGTATACATGGATTTCAGTAAGGCCTTCGATAAAGTCCCGCACAGGAGACTGGTCAAGAAGGTAAGAGCCCATGGAATCCAGGGTGCCTTGGCACATTGGATACAAAACTGGCTTAGTGGCAGAAGGCAGAGGGTGATGGTCGAAGGTTGTTTTTGTGACTGGAAACCTGTGGCCAGTGGGGTACCACAGGGATCGGTGCTGGGTCCCTTGCTGTTTGTGGTCTACATTAATGACTTGGATATGAATGTAAAGGGTATGATCAGTAAATTCGCGGATGATACTAAAATTGGTAGGGTGGTAAATAGCGAGGAGGGTAGCCTCAGTCTGCAGAACGATATAGATGGGTTGGTCAGATGGGCGGAACAGTGGCAAATGGAATTTAACCCGGAAAAGTGCGAGGTGATGCACTTTGGGGGGTCTAACAAGGCAAGGGAATACACAATGAAGGGAAAGACCCTAGGCAAGACGGAGGGTCAGAGGGATCTGGGTGTGCAGGTACACAGATCCCTGAAGGCGGCGGAACAGGTGGATAAGGTGGTAAAAAAGGCATATGGGATACTTGCCTTCATTAGCCGAGGCATAGAATATAAGAGCAAGGAGGTTATGATGGAGCTGTATAAAACACTGGTTAGGCCACAGCTGGAATACTGTGTGCAGTTCTGGTCGCCACACTACAGGAAAGATGTGATCGCGTTAGAGAGGGTGCAGAGGAGGTTCACCAGGATGTTACCAGGGCTGGAGCGCTTCAGCTATGAAGAGAGACTGGGCAGATTGGGTTTGTTTTCCTTGGAGCAGAGGAGGCTGAGGGGGGACATGATTGAGGTGTACAAAATTGTGAGGGGCATAGATAGGATGGATGCTGAGGAGCTTTTCCCCTTAGTAGAGGGGTCAATAACTAGGGGGCATAGATTCAAGGTAAAGGGCGGGAGGTTTAGAGGGGATTTGAGAAAGAACTTTTTCACCCAGAGGGTGGTTGGAGTCTGGAACTCACTGCCTGAAAGGGTTGTGGAGGCAGAAACCCTCACAACATTTAAGAAGCATTTGGATGAGCATTTGAAATGCCATAGCATACAAGGCTACGGGCCAAATGCTGGAATATGGGATTAGATTAGACAGGGCTTGATGGCCGGCATGGACACGATGGGCCGAAGGGCCTCTATCCGTGCTGTATTACTCTATGACTCTATGACTCTATGACCTGCAGACTCTTGCTATGTGTCCTGCTTTCCCACACTGTCTGCACACTTGGTCCTTGAACCAACAATCTTTCTGGTCGTGTGTTGTTCTGCCGCAGCGATAGCACTTCCCTGTTCCATAGGTCATTTCGTTGGTGCCATATTCTTGCGGTCTCCGTTGTATCTCTGCAGCGCCCCTTGCGGCTGCTTAGTGTGATACTGCCATACTGAAAGCTTTGTCCAGTGTAAGGTCCTTTTCTGATAGAAGCCATTTCTGGGTTCCTTCACTTTGTAGCCCACACACAAACTTGTCCCTTAACGTGTCTGCTAGTCCCGCTCCAAACTGACAGTATTTTGATAGCTTGCGCAGTTCCGTTAGGTACTCAGCATTGCTTTCGTCTTTGTGCTGGTTCCTTTTATGGAACTTAAATCGTTCTGCTATCAGCAGCGGTGTGGGGTTTAAGTGGTCCTGTAGGATTTCTACTATGCTTTCAAAATTCTTGTTTACCGGCTCCTCTGGGGTTATTAGATTTCGCAGTAACCCATAAGTTTTTGCACCCATGGAATTTAACAGAACCAGTGCTTTATTAGCATCTGGCACTTCATTCGCCCTGTAGTACACCTCAATACGTTCCACATATGTCGCCCAATCTTCGACTTCATTGTCGAACGTAGAGATACTGCCACTCTTCGGCATCCTTGGTTGTGCGTTAACTATCACCAATGGCGCCTCCCGCGCTTCCCCTTCTTCTCCGCTGGCACAAAATGGCGTCTCCCGCGCTTTCCTTCCTTCCCGCGCTCGCCCGTCTTCTCCGTTGCGGCTTCTCAAAATGGCGTCTCCCGCGCTCTTCCTTCTTCTCCGCGGCTCAATGGCGCCTCCCGCGCTCTCCCTGCTTCTCTGTGGCTCAATGGCGTCTCCCCTTGCTTCGCCCTGCGGAGCCTGATCAGCCCGTGATCCCTGGCTGTGCTCTGCGCGTTCTTCTCTTGATATTTGTCGACGCCGCTCAGTCTAGAACCCGGCTGTTTCTTACCCTCTCTCTCTCCGGTTTGCAGTATTTTTCCTCGACGCCGCTCGGTGATCAACCCCCGGCTGCGCCCTGCTCTCTTCACCCTCTTTCTTACCCCATCCACGCTGCCCGGCTCTCTCTCTCTGCCGTCGGTCGGCTCCAGCCGCCGCTGCTCGGGAAGGGTCTGCTCTGGACCTGTCGTCGGTCTCTTACTGCTCGTTGTGACTGGGGAACCAAGCCCGGCTCTCCAGAGCCTCCCCAGTGAAGTTGGATCTCTGCCTGACTGCTGGGCGGTTGCTCACGGTCGACGCCCGTGTTCCTGGACTCGACTATTTTTTATTTTTTTTTATGTTGCAGGTAGATTCGCATCAACACTCATCGCCACTGTTAGATCCGTGGTTCAGTGGATAAATAATTACACGGATGCTGTACATAAACAAGTAACAGGTCTTTACTGGAGGAGGGTAATCTCTAGACTGGGGTACAGAGGCATGTGGTTACTGCCGGTACTACAGTATACAGGAGCTGTAAAAAGTAGTTCTGACTTAAAGCACATACACTACACCGTCTGCTCTCTCAGGTGGATGGAAAAGATCAAATGGCACTATTTCAAAGAAGAGCAGGGGAGTTATTCCCGGTGTCCTGGCCAATATTTATCCCTCAATCAACATAACAAAAACAGATTATCTGGTCGTTATCACATTACTGTTTGTGGGAGCTTGCTGTGTGCAAATTGGCTGCCGCGTTTCCTACATTACAACAGTGACTACACTTCAAAAGTACTTCATTTGCTGTAAAGCGCTTTGAGACATCTGGTGGTCATGAAAGGCGCTATATAAATGCACGTCCTTTTTTTCTTTTACTTTTTGCCTCCTACCTCCCAACTAATTACCAACCCACGTAACAAGGTTACCTCCAATTCCATGGGCTTTCAGTTTTGCTAATTTCTTATGCGGAACCTTATCAAATGTCTTCTGGAAGTCTATATAGACAAATCCATAGACAGCCCCTATCTACCATGCTAATAATTCCCTCAAAAAATTAAATAGATTAGTCAGACATAACCTACCTGTCACAAATCCATGCTGACTCTCTTTGATCAGCTCATTCTTGTTCAATCGCTCAGCCACTTTATCCCTGATGATAGATTCTAATAACTGTGTTACAACTGATGTTAAACTGCCTGTTGTTACCTGGTCTCTCCCTCCCTCCACTCTTTAATAAGGGAGTGACATCTGCAATTTTTTAATCCAAAGGCATAATTCCCAAAGCTTTGAAAAACTGAGCCAGAATTTTCTGTAGCAGGGCATCTAATAGCACCTGCCGTTAGTTAGACTTGCCCCCGCACCCTTCAGCTGCAAAAAAAAATTGCCTACAAAGTTGTTGAAAGTGCAAGCTGATAACAGCACAGTGAGGGAAACAGGGCATCTGAGACCCAAGTGAACAGGGCAACCAACAGGGTATCTCCTTAAGCAAAGGGATTTAAGGATTGGGAAATAAACACAGGAAGGACTGAGAAGGAGGGTGAATTAACGGGGATGAATTCAATGTCAAATCAGGTACAGATAGAGAAGTAAGAAAGGGAAATAAATATTGGATAAAGAGACAGAAAGGAATTTTTTTTTTTTTTAATTGGTAAAATTTAAAATTTGACATTTTTAAAATCTCCCAGAATAATTAAAAACCTGAAGGAATGAGACTCCACACTTGTAATAGTTATAGTGCCAGAGTGGTTGATTGGCAGTATTTACAATTATCATGTACTTAAAAAGGGTACTTATGCTACTAATTACTAGCACTAAACATCTGTGGTGGGTTTAGTTCGTATTTTTTAAAATTCGTTTATGGGATGTGGGCGTCGCTGGCAAGGCCAGCATTTATTGCCCATCCCTAATTGCCCTTGAGAAGGTGATGGTGAGCACAAATACAGCAATGACATTCAATGCATGTGAGTCATGAGGCAGACAGCAAAATCCTATTTTCGTGAAATTAATGGCAGAACGGCGCAACTCGGACTTTTGGATATTTGTATTTAACTGCGCATTTGTTTCTTGCCTGTAGTTGCTGTACCATTTTTGCATAAGTAACAGTGAGTGTCGTTAGGCGCACCGTTATTTTGACAACAAATTCTGGCCCATTTTGACAAAGGCATCTGCAATTCCTCATCAATTTCTTTTAATATTCTGGGGTGGAAAGAAAAAAAAACCTACATTTATATGGCGCCTTTCACGACCTCAGGACATCCCAAAGCTCTTAACAAGTACTTTTGAAGTGTAGTCACTGTTGCAATGTAGGAAAGGCGGCAGCCAAATTGCACACAGCAAGCTCCCACAAACAGCAATGTGATAATGACCAGATAATCTGTTTTTTTTGTGATGTTGATTGAGGGATAAATATTGTTCAGGACACTGGGGATAACTCCCCTGCTCTTCTTTGAAGTAGTGCCATGGGATCTTTTACGTCCACCTGAGAGTACAGACTGGGCCTAGACTTAATGTCTCATCCAAAAGATGGCACCTCTGACAGTGCAGCACTCCCTCAGGTCTTGGAGATTTGTCTATCTTTTAAGTCCATTACTATTTTATTACCTAATTTAAATCCACTAAATTCCTCCCCTTGACTTAATTTTAGGTTCCCTTGTATCTTTTCCTCTTCCTCCACTGTGAAAATGGTTACAAAGTACTCATTTACCAATTCTGCCATTTCCTTACTGTCCAATGTAGTCTCATCGACATCTGTCTTTAATATGCCCACTTGGCTTTGCCAAGAATGCAAGACCCTGAGTTAGATGTCTGAGTACAGCCTCATAATTGAGGTTTCAATGACGGAATGGGCAAGCAGACTCCTTTCACTGGTCAATCAAGGGGGAATCTCCACAGCTTCAGGAGCTTCTCTGCTGAATCGATTTCTGAGAGGTGATTCCAGGTCTAACTGCATGGGCAATTTTAGGCTAGGCAGGGAGCTGATGCACAGTCAGGAGGACAGAGTCCAATCGTGAGACATGTTATGACCCTGAATGTATCTGATCAAGGTGAAAAGGTGTTAAAAGAAGGTTTACATGATGTAGTCTTATGTTAGTACAAGCACATCTGATGCAGAGTAATCAGAACATACAAAGCAGGATTGCCCACATTCATGAGTTTTTGGGAAAGGTAAGGCTAGAATATCTGACATGAACTGGTGTAAAATATACCAGTGTTTCTGCATCTGTGCTGTTTGAAGTTTTGTTAGCTAATGATTTAAATGATAAAGATACTGTGGTCAATACACAGTGGTTGCCTGGAGTCAGAAAAGTTCGAAGAGCAAAGCCACACTTGAGGTAACACCATCGCCCTCATCAGCAACAGGAACTCACTGTAGTGTGCCATGGCAGATGGTTTTCCAACCAAAACAGTGGGAGAAAAATGCATTTGGCAGTACATGTGAGATTGCAGGATTGAACTCTAGCAAGATGTGGTATTAATCTAACGAATAAACCGATGCATTAATGCATGAGTGAACAGAATATAGTTTTCAATGTGAAATCTGAAAATTTCCTATCAATTCCCAGTCCAAATAACAACAATAAAATGCAATTCTGCCACCATTCTAGACAAAGACTGGCTTTTAATTTTCTGGTTACAAGCTGTCTGCATTCACTTCACCACTCTGGTGTCTGAGAGAGAGAGATCTCCGTGTCCTGCCGTAAGTCTTTTTATGTATGCCTGTTTTGATTTGGATATTCCACTGAAAACAAAGGAGACCATCTTTATTGATCACCCAAGAGATGTGACCATTATAGCTAACTAACTCCTAGAGTCTTCCCATTGTCTAAAAGCTACAGTATTATTCAAAAATAAACAATTTCACATCCGACCTGCTGGAATCATTTTATCACCATAGCGTGAACTGCTAGGGAGTGTACTCAATGATTTCCCATTGTCATATTTTGTTTGATAACGCTTCTGTGAAGTGCCTTGGACGTTTTACTAAGTTAAAAGGCTATATAAATGCAAGTTATTGTTGCTGTTGTCTCAAACCTACAGATACTAGCGTAGTAAAATGGCTTTACGGCTGGCTTGTCTCTTTGCGTAGCTAATTAACACTTCAAATCACCAGAGTTCCATGTCAGCTGGTTAATGCTAATTCTAAGAAGCTATGTTTAATTTATAATATCTTAAATTTGGTACATATATCCTTATTTGGGCATCACCATTTCTGTCACACCTCCAGCTAGTACCTGGATAGGATATCGAATTTTTAATTCAGCAGCTATTTGGTGTCACATTGCAGCTGCATTTCTATCACTAGCTGGAGCTTCAAAAGTTTCAGTTTACCATACCAAAAGCAACAGAAACAACAACTTGCATTTATACAGCGCCTTTCAGGTAGTAAAACGTCCCAAGGCGCTTCACAGGAGCAGGTTAACAAACAATGTTTAACTCATTATTCAAACAGGTTTGGATCTTCACAGCTCTAGGACACTGCTTCTGTGGTTGTTACAGAATGCTGGTAATCTTTAACATAGCACAACCTGTTTCCCATACAATAGGGAAATAATGCTGGGGCAAAGAAATCTCAATATTTGTCATTTGTCATTTACATGCCCATTCTGCAACTTTGTTTACAGTAAAATTAACATCACTTTCCTGTATTTTTTTCCAGCTTTAGTTTTAATTCTTCCACAGACAGATGTGCTAATTCGGTTGGCCTGTAGAAAGTGAGGTGCTGTAAGAATACATCGTTCATGGTAAACTTGACTGAAGCTAAAGTGACCAAATTTGATGGCAAGAGACATCTAGGCTAAACATTTGTAAAATAAATGATGCGCTTGCAAGCTGTTTTTTTCCTCCAAGAGATAAGATCTTGAAAAGTTCTGTGAGAACAAGGAGTCAACCCTCAGATGCAAAATAAGGGGCTGGATTTTCTCAGTGGTGTCGGGATGGTGACAGGATAGCTGGTTGTCGGGTTCCGGTCTCGCTCCCGGCTGCAGCCGCATTGTCAAAGGGATTTCCCCTTGATTGGCTTTGTTAAGCCTGCCCTGCGGGCTTCCCGGCCGATTAACAAGAAGGGGGTCTGATGACGTCATTTGATGACGCGTCAACAGCCAGTTTCCTTAAAGGGACCAAGGCCACATTCATTTTGACAGTTTTGCTGTCAGTGTTCTACAGCATTGAGGTGCTGCAAACACTGACAAGCACTGCACAAAGGTGGACGGTTGCACCCAGGTTCTCTAATGACTCCCTCCATATGCTTATGGAGGGAGTCACAGCACGCAGGGAGGTTCTCTTCCCTCCCCAGGACACCAACGCAGCCTGATTGCACATTGCAGAGGAGGGTAAAAGCAGGGATGTCGTCAGGGGTCCCTGGCTGCAGTGGTGCCAACCTTTCAATGATCTCCGTGGATCACGAAACGTTACTGCAAAGCCACACTCAAACTCACCCTGCTGTGCCATTCAACACAACCCATCACTCTGCCTTCCATACCCTTCTCCTGCACATCCTTATTCACACCAACTTACCTTGCACCTCCACCCAACCCTCTCTATATACATTAACACTTCCCCATCTCACTAGCCATCCCTCACACTCACCCTCATCCTACTGCAAGTATACCAACTAACAACACACAAGGGTAGGTACTTGAGAGGATTAGCCAATGTCCATGTGAAGTTTCTGGTAACATGTTGTCATACAGTGAAATCTACATTTTCAACACTGCCCCTTATTGGACAGATCTGTGCGCACCTTGAGAAGTGTCTTACTGAGTTCCAGTGAATATTGAGACATAACTTCCCCCCCCTCCCACCCCCCCCTGCTATAGTGATGAGTGTGCATAGAATGGCTTGGACATTAAAGGGATGCTTTATGGTGCTGGTGTGAGATGGTGTCAACCTGGCGCATCATGTGGCATCCAGGGTTTACAGCGTCAAGTGAAGTAAATCTGGCCACGGTGATGCCATCGCTGGATTCCTGTCAATGTTGTCAGGAGCTGATTCCCTGTGTCCTGTGCAGCATCAGGTGATGGTGCAGAAGGTTGGTGTTGTTGTTGGTGCTGCTGGTGTGCCTGGTGATGTTGGTGTTGGGGCTGAACGTGCAAGGAATGAGAGGAGCAAGGTGAGATAGTTTCTAGGGCACCGATGTTGCTGCAATAGATGGCAGCTGCGGGTGAGATGACAGAAGCGATCTGTCAATGGTAAGAGAGGTTGTCCCAATGAGGTGGCACTGGACATACAGTTGATTCTAAACACTTGCAAGCTAAAGAAATCTCTATATATATTACAAATGCAGTAACCAACAGTTTCTTCCGCTCTAAAACTGACCATCTGCAACATAGCATCCTTTACACCACTTCTGGAGCTGTCAGCTTATCAGATACATCAGAGCAGACTCAACTCACACCAGGGTGAGCTGGTGTGTTGCCTGGGCAGCAGGTAACCCGTGGGGGAGCACGTAAAATTGGAAGGAAGCCTCAAAATACCATTAAATTGGCTGTTAACAAGCCATTTAACAAGCTCAATTATCTCGCCCGCCACTTGGTGTCCGTTCAATTCTCCGCTGACGGACCCAACACCTGGGAGACTCGAGTGGAGGCGGGTTGACAGCAGGTTTCCTACCCACTGTCAATCTTTGCTATTTTGATAGCGGACCCGCCCCCAAACCCGCCCTCTGAGCACCGGCAAAATCCAGCCCATGGACATTTTCCAACCCCTGAACTTCTGGCCTTGGTTAACCAAGCGTCAAAACAGATAGGAAAGAAAGTAAGAGAGAGAGAAAACAACGCTATTCACACAGTTCGGAACATGAATGCTGGGGGCGAGTTGCCAAGTTTTGGGGTACAAAAGATGCTGTAAATTGACCATTCACTGCTGCAGTCGAGGGCAACTTGGTCAGTTGCCAGTTAAAGGCATACGTCCAATCATCGCTGAATTGACCTCTCACAGCTGTTAGTACATATGTGGTTGCTTATGATCACTTGAGCTTAAAGCAAATGATTTAGATTCATGCGTGCTTGCTTGTAATAAGTAAATGAATTGAGTATGGGTTGTATTTGGTACTTACTTATAACCTCTTGCTGATTTAAGTAAAGAATAGTTTACCCTGAAATCTTTGTCTCGAGTTGTCTGTTCCATGGGTCTGAACTCTATAAGCTGTCAGACAATCTGAACGTCTTACTGATTTTGGCACCCGAACAGGGACCCGTTCGGAACAGACAATGGCAAAGACGATGGATGAGTTAGTCACAAAATATGTGACAGGGAAGTTACCTCTCAAAGAGGGATGGATCTGGGTCATTATAGATGGTGATGATCCAGTATTGGAGGCTAAACAGTGGACCCAAGGGTCCATGTGTCAGCAAAGGTTAAGGAAATCTGTTTGTTTATTGGCCTATCAGAGGCAGGTTAAATCTGATGAAAGGGTAAAGATCAAGTTAAGGAAGGAAACAGAAGAAGAAAGGGAACATCGAAACAGGCTCGAGGAATAGTTGGAACAGGAGGCGAGGTGGTTTAATAAAGAACAACTCGAGAGCCAGTGTAATCAGGATCAGTGCGATGCCTTGTCAATATAATTATCCAAACACAGACATCGGGCAGAGCAGGCAGAAAAGGTCAATGAGGACCTGAAGGTTGCATTTAGGGTCACCTAGAAACAGGCTCTAGAGGAACGGAGTGCTTGTGGGGACCACACTGAATGTAATAAGCAGATTAAGAAACTGGAGGTGAAGCATAAAGGGCAGGAGAGAGAGTGGGAGATAAAGATCTAAGTTGCAGGCTAACCAATCTGAAAACTCAGCAAAGGAAGGAAAAAACAGGGATTTGGAGAGCTGGGCAAAGTTGCTGAGACGACAATTTAAAAGAAGGAAAAAAAAGAGAAACGTAAAGTTTTACCAACACGGAAGCGATCAGCTTCTGTGCCGAGACAAATAAAACACAAGATTTGCTGAGTAAATTGACCCTTAAAGGATGCTGTAATTTCAGTTTGTGAAAGTGTGTTAAAGTGTGGACGTTTTCCTGACTATGAATTTTAAGAAGTTACAGTATTCCTTTTGTCTGAAAGTCTGTCTTTAAAAGTGTCTGTTGTGTTTGTTTTAGCTCCACCCACTTTTCCGTGCATGGAGCTAAAAGCCGTTTTTGACTGAGACGGCTTGTACAGCAAACTGTAAATCAGAGGCAGTTTGTTTTACAAAAGATAAGCTTCAACCTTGGTTAACTTTTTCCCACCCCTAAACTTCTGGCCTTGGTTAACCAAGCATCAAAACAGATAGGAAAGAAAGTGAGAGAGAGAGAAAACAACACTATTCGCACAGTTCGAGACATGAATACTGGGGGCGAGTTGCCGAGCTTTGGGGTATAAAAGATGCTGTAAATTGACCATTCACTGCTGCAGTCAAGGGCAACTTGGTCAGTTGCCAGTTAAAGTCATACGTCTAGTCATTGCCGAGCCGACCTCTCACTGGTGTTAATACATATGTGGTTGCTTATGATCACTTGAGCTTAAAGTAACTGATTTAGATTCATGTGTGCTTGCTTGCAATAAGTAAATGAATTAGTACGATTTTTTTGTATGATCCGTGTGTGCTTACATGTAATAAGTAAATGAATTGAGTATGGGTTGTATTTGGTACTTACTTGTAACCTCTTGCTGATTTAAGTAAAGAATAGTTTACCCTGAAATCTTTGTCTCGAGTTGTCTGTTCCACGGGTCTGAACTCTATAAACTGTCAGACAATCTGAATGGGGCAGGTTAAGAAACAAAGGATGGCAGAATGAAAGATTGGGTGACCGCTTTGCGGAACACCTCCGTTCAGTCCGTAAGGGGGACCCCGAGCTTCCGGTCGCCTGTCACTTTAATTTTCCACTCCACTCCCACTCTGACCTCACCATCCTCAGCCTCTTACATTGTTCCACTGAAGCTCAACGTAAACTCGAGGAACAGCACCTCATCTTTCGAATAGGCACTTTACAGCCTTCTGGACTCAACATAGAGTTCACCAATTTCAGATCATAACCTCGGCCCCTATCATATATATGCATTTTTTATCCACACTTTTTGTCTGTGTCTTTTTTTCTTCTCTCCCACATGGCAGCTGTCCTTCATTCTGCCAGCGCAATTCACACTTCATCTAGAGCCATCCTTTGTTCCTTAACCTGTGCCATTACCATCTCCTTTTGCCTTGAATATCTCTTAATGTCTCTTAACCTCTCCTGCCTTCCATCCTATCACAGACCTTCCCTTTTGTTCTCTCATCCCCTCCCCCCTTTCCCAGCCCCTACACTTGTTTAAAAATCTGTTCCATTTCCTGTTTTTTTCCAGTTCTGACAAAAGGTCATCAACCTGAAACGTTAACTCTGTTTCTCTCTTCACAGATGCTGCCTGACCTGCTGAGTATCTCCAGCATTTTCTGTTTTTATTCCCTTCTTACTCACCTACTGCAGGTAAAACTTGGTGACTCACTCACCTGTAACAGATGAGGTACACATGGTTAACTACCGATCTCTCTCACTGATTTTTAAAGCTTTGTCCAGCCCCCATAGTGATGGCTGGCTGCACTGAGCTTGCCCCGCGCCGAAAGGCCGAGGCTCAGACTGACCCCACTGGGACTGCGGAGTTTGTGTAACACAGGCCCCTGGAACCGTGGCGCCAAAGGAGAAGGAGGGAGACGCTGCCTTCATCACCATGGCAACTGGCTGAGCGCAGCTCCTCTGCAGCTTCTGTGTGCAGCACATGGAACTTCTCAGAGAGCGACACAACCAACCCCTCACACACTCCCTTATCATGTGGCTGCTGCCCCAACTCTTGTTACTTTACAATTGGGATCGGCTCTGAGGTCGCAAGACTTGCAAACGGCTCTGTCTGCATTCCGGGCCATTGTGTATTGGGCCCCTCCCCCGCTCCAGCTGTCCGGCAGTCCAATAGCAAAATACTGCAGATGCTGGAAATCCGAAATAACAACAGAAAATGCTGGAAAAACTCAGCAGACCAGGCAACATCCGTGGAGAGAAATTAGAGTTGACGTTTCGGGTCTAACCCTTTTTCAAAACTGGAAAGGAAATGAAATAGATCGAAGGCAGGGCTGCGATAGAACAAAAGAAGTAAAAGAGACATTGAGGTATTCAAAACGAGACGAGATGGTAATAGGGCAGTGGAGACAAAAGACGGCTCAGATTAGGTGTGAATTGTACTGGCAGGATGAGACACAGCTGCCATGTGGGAGAGAGAAAAAAAAGGAAAGGGGGGGGAAGGGAAGACCCAAAACAAAGGGGTGGAAAAAAAATATAAGTAAAAATGTAATAGGTGCCGAGGTTATGATCTGAAATTGTTGAACTCGATATTGAGTCCGGAAGGCTACAAAGTGCCTAATCGGAAGATAAGGTGCTGTTCCTCGAGTTTACGTTGAGCTTCCGTGGAACTATGCAAGAGGCCAAGGACGGTGAGGTCCGAGTGGGAATGGAGTGGTGAATTAAAATGACAGGCGACCGGAAGCTCAGGGTCACCCTTACGGACTGAACGGAGGTGTTCCGCAAAGCGGTCACCCAATCTGCGTTTGGTTTCCCCAATGTAGAGGAGACCACATCGTGAACCGCGAATACAGTATACTAGATTGCAAGAAGTACAAGTAAATCGCTGTTTCACCTGGAAGGGGTGTTTGGGGCCCTGGACAGTGGGAAGGGGGGAGGTATAGGGGCAGGTGTTACATCTCCTACGCTTGCACGGGAAGGTGCCAGGCGAAGGGGATGTTGCCTGGCCTGCTGAGTTTTTCCAGCATTTTCTGTTGTTAGTCCAGCAGTCCAGTTCTCTGTGCGACATTTAATTTGAAGTGCTCGCGAGCTCTGGAAGGGAACAGTGCTGGTTAGAAGTTTGGGCCTTGTAGTTGTGCTTCAGGAGAGAAAGATTAGTCCCTATATTTTATTTTTAAATGTGCTAGTATGTTTTGTTTGGATGCCTCTTATTTATTTTATCTGTATATTTTCTCCTTTTTATGCAAGTTATTTTCTCTTCCTATTAGCCCCTCCACCCCCTTTGCCAGATATAATTGCCTTGGCAAGTAGAGAACTTGCTCCCGTGCCTCTGCCAATGGTGTGAGATCAGTGTGAATTGACCTATTTTTCTTTCCTTGCTTTTCTGGAAAAACCCAGTTAAAATTGGAAGTTTATGGGATAGGAAGTTTCCATCATAAAACCTGAATCCTACCACTCAGTAATGTAGTGCATAGTCACAGGTTACTGTGTAGTGAATTCAACCCAAATGTAATGTCCTTAATAAGATGTTGCGAGTCCAGAAAAATCAAAGCTATACTTGCCCATGTTGTGGGCTTGCCCACAGTGCAGGTACACCGGCATCCGTAGTGGGGAGGACTGGTTTTGCATAATTTTGAAAGGCATGGTTCTCCTTTTCATTTGAATAGGCTTTTTGTGCATAGAAAACATATCAAGGGAGTCTTGCTCAAAAGTTAGTTCGCTACCAATTGCGAAATTGGGAATATCAGCAGCTCTTAAAGGTATGTTGCTTACCTTTAAAAAGGAGTTATCTGCAATTCTGCTGGAGGCTGAAGGGACCAACAGAGTTGGTAGCATCATATGTGCAATGAGGACGGTGCCAAAGACTCCATCCTTTAGTAACGAGTCAAAGGTGTTGCTGCAGGAAATGCAGCGAAAGATGGTGGCCCTGTTTGGTGCCAAAGGGCCCCCACCTGTTAAATGCCAGGTGCAAGCTGCATGGGAGGTGGTAGTGAATGCAATCTCCTAGGTCTGCTAAACCTGGGAGCAATTGGAACAACCAGCAATAGGTTGCTGTGAAACCTCCATTATGGTGTTGACATGTTGGGGGTCATTGTAAGTTCCTGCTCCAGTAAGTGTTATTATGGAATTTTTATCTTCAGTTTCAATAACACAGAGATTTAAAAAATCTTAGTAACAGCTGCTATGTTTGGCATTGGAATCGTGCTATTGCGCACGCCTCTTAATACTCAGTTTCCTGAATGGGCTCAATTTGAAACTCTTTGCAAAGTAGCTTTTTTGCGATTGTCCAAAATAGAATTGAATTAATGTGTTGTACAATGATGTCAATTATTGAATGTCACATAATCAACCCCAAATCCTAGTCTAAGCCTTCAATATTGGATCGAAAATGATTTTAGCCGGTAACTCAAAATCAACAGTCAAATCCAGTATTGAACCATCTTTAATGTTATGGCTATATAGACTAATAGTGTTATTTCCCAGTAATTAATTATTGATTATCACTCAATAAACATCCAATGATTTCATCAGAATCATTTATTTTTCAACGCAGATGTCATTATGGATCAACTGAATGAACTGTTGAGTAAATAAACGTCTGCCATTGTATCCTGTTACCATTGAAAAAGTGAAAAGAGGACAAAATTGTACCCTATAAACTGCATCATAATGTGAATGGTCACACAAAAATGAGGTTGAGGATTAAAATTTTGTGGTAACCATTACTATCCACATCATTTCAGGCCACTGTCACCCAGCAGTCTCATTTTGTTTCTGAAAGTATTTTGATTGCATCATTTATGTTTTCAGTTCTGAATCATGTTTGGATAATGTTGCATTTTGTGTCGCACTTTTCGAAATTTGTCTGGATCTTTTCAAAAGAAATTAAATCTGAATCACATTCTTTGTATTTTACTATTGATGTTTATCATTGTTATTATTATTTTGGAGTCCATTCCACTCCAAAGGCAATTAACACTTTGATACATTTTGATGCTGTGATAAAGCACTATATTAATGTGACCATTTTCTTATCTTCACTCTCCTATATATCTTTCTGGCTGCCAATAGCTCCTAGTACCTAGTTCCTCTATCACTTTTAATTCTGGAAAAACTATCTTAAACCCTCTAGTGCCTTCTCAATCTGACATCTCTCACTTTTCGCCACCTGTAATAACATTGATCATCTGTTGATCTTGTGCATAACTGTCGCGCTTCCACCTTCAGTCCCTCACATTCTCTTATTCACCATTCCCCTTAGTACAACAGCATGTGGTACTTCTTAGACAGTCCCTTGGAATCGAGGATGTGGTACAGACTTAAATAGACAGGCCATAAGCTTAAACACACTGGGTATTCATCTGGCTTGGCTGTCCACCATCAAGCCTGGCTCGATTACCTTAAGTTGCACTGTTGCTGCCTCTCTTCGGCTAAAATTGCTTATTGCTCCAATATCATCCTGGAGAGCAGGAACAACTGCAAATTCCTCTTCTTCACCACCAACCACCTTCTCAAACCTCTGCTCCCTCCACCTCCTCTCCCATCCTTACCTCTGATTCAAAATATGAGGAACTCATGGGTCTTTTTCTATCCATAATCAAGGCCACCCATAATGTGGCCACTGACCCCTTTGCCTGCTTGACCACTCCCATCTCTCCCATCTGCTCTCCACCCAACTGTCTCTTCACCTTACCCATTCTTTGCAGATTTTTCCTCATTGCTTACTCATCCCTCAGCTCACTCATCTAGTCCATGAAGCCACTATCTAATCCCTCAAACCCCTCCCATTCAAAACTCCCTCACTACTGCAGTTCCCCTTCTCATGCTTGCTGAAATTATCATCCCGTCTCTATCACCAGACTGATTCCTGGGATGGGGAGATTGTCCTATGAGGAGAGATTAAGTAAACTAGGCCTATATACTCTAGAGTTTAAAAGAATGCGAGGTGATCTCATTGAAACATACAACATTCTTACAGGGCTTGACAGGGTAGATGCAGGGAGGATGTTTCCCCTGGCTGGGGAGTCTAGAACCAGGGATCACAGCCTCAGAATAAGGGGTCGGCCATTTAGAACTGAGATGAGGAGAAATTTCTTCACTCAGAGGGTGGTGAATCTTTGGAATTCTCTACCCCAGAGGGCTGTGCAGGCTCAGTCGTTGAGTATATTCAAGACAGAGATCGATAGATTTTTGGATATTAAGGGAATCAAGGAATATGGGGATAGTGCAGGAAGGTGGAGTTGAGGTAGAAGATCAGCCATGATCTTATTGAATGGCAGAGCAGGCTCGAGGGGCCGAATGGCTTCCTCCTGCTCCTATTTCTTATGTTTCTTATGTTCTTATCCAGTATCATCCCCATCTCCTTTAAAACTGCCATTATCTCTCCCCTCCTCAAAAAGCTTGTCTAACTTCCTCCTCCTTTCCAGCTACCAGCCAATCTGTAATCTGGCCTTTCTCTCTAAAACCCTGGATCATTTTGCTACCTTACAACTGCACATGCATGTCTCTCACCACTCCTTATTTAAATCGCTCTAACCTGGTTTTCACCATGACCACAATACCAAAATCACACTGCTCACAAACAATGCAGTCTTTGACTGTGACCATCTCCCTTCATCATGCTCAACCTTTCTGTCATCTTTGACACTGACCACTCCACCCACCTCCAATGTCTCTTCTCACAGTTGTCTCCTGATTCTGCTCTTCCCTGACTCAAACCAGGTAATATGTTGATTACAATGGTTTTTCCTTCTGTATTGTATGGTCTGTCTTTGTTCCCCTAATCTTCATTATGTACATACTGTCCCTCAGTGACATTATCTGGAATCGTGGAGTCAGCTTCTACATGTACGCCAACAATATCCAGCTCTTACGATAGCAAAATACTGCAGATGTTGGAAATCCGAAATAACAACAGAAAATGCTCGAAAAACTCAGCAGGTCAGGCAACATCCGTGGAGAGAAATTTGAGTTGACGTTTCGGGTCGAACCCTTCTTCAAAACTGGAAAGAAAACCTGCGACCTGACAAAAGAAGTAAAAGAAACAAAAGCAGAGAAAGAGACAATAAAAGGTGTTCGAAGCTAGATGAGATGGTAATAGGCTGAGATTAGGTGTGAAGTGTACTGGCAGGGCAAGAGATAGCTGCCAGGTGTGAGAGAGAAACAAAAGGAAAGGGGGGGGGGAAAGGAGTGGAAAAATTACAAGAAAAATGTAATAGGGGCCGAGGTTATGATCTGGAATTGTTGAACTCGATATTGAGTCCGGAAGACTGCAGAGTGCCTAATCGGAAGATGAGGTGCTGTTCCTCGAGTTTATGTTGAGCTTCCGTGGAACAATACAAGAGGCCAAGGATGGTGAGGTCCGAGTGGGAATGGAGCGGTGAATTAAAATGACAGGCGACCGGAAGCTCGGGGTCACCCTTACGGACTGAACGGAGGTGTTCCGCAAAGCGGTCACCCAATCTGCGTTTGGTCTCCCCAATGTAGAGGAGACCGCATCGTGAGCAGCGAATACAGTATATTAAATTGTGAGAAGTACAAGTAAATCGCTGTTTCACCTGGAAGGGGTGTTTGGGGCTCTTCCTCCTTTACTTTTCCATTATGACTTCTACACCTGCTTCAATAAGTATGGAAGAGTTGCAATCATTTCTGGGTCTAGGCAATTATTACCGCAACTTTGGTTCAACCATGTCGATGGTTACATACCCATTGAGTAGACTCTTTTGTAAGAACATAAAATGGGAGTAGTTTTGAACGGCTGAAGACGTTAATAGTAAGTGCACTATTATTGGCACATTGTAACCCTAATTTGCCACTGATTTTATCAGTTGATGCATCTCAAGTGGATGTAGGAGCAATGATTTCTCAGCAATATCATGACGGTTCCACACGACCAAAAGCGCTTTCCTCCCATACCCTAACTTCCTCCAAGACCAATTATTCACAGATTGAACATGAAGCTCTTGCAATCATATTTGGAGTAATGAAATTTCACACATACCTATTTGGCGTTGTTTCATTCTGTAGACTGCTCATAAACCTTTAGCTTTCATATTCTCTGATCACTGAGGAATACCTATTTTAGCTTTAATGAGAATTCAAAGATGGGCTATTTAGTTATTACCTTATCAGTGCGGCATCAAGTTTAAGCCATCAAAATTGTATGCCAATGCAGATTTTTTGACCTGCCTACCTCTATCAGATTCACGACCAGCAATAATTAGTTTACTGAGCAGCTGAACTTACTTCCCACCACAGTCAGTGTCATACGTAATGCACATGACTCTGTACTATCCCGTGGTATATATTACATGGTTAATGGTTGGCCTGATGATGGAGTTTTGTCAACAGAACTACAATTATCTTGTAGACATTGAGACGAATTGTTGATCGAAGATGGCTATTTTCTTGGACTTTTCGTGGACTTTGTGTTGTTATTCCACCTAAATTCCAAAACTGTATGATGCAGGAATTATTTGCCGATCATCAAGGTATAGTAAAAATAAAAGAATTAGCTAGAACACACACGTGGTAGCCTTCCCTAGGTAGCAGCATAGAAGATGCTGTTCATGAGTTTCAAGCCTGTCAGATTAAGTTAACTATAAACCCAGTGGAAAGTAATATTTGACAATGGCCAACATTACTATGGCAACTTATTTCTCCGAACTGAAGATGCAGAAATGTTAACTTATTTTGGATTCTTATTTTAAATGGCTCAAAGTGGTTCTGATGTGATCAACAGGTTCAATGACAATGATTGATGTGTTACAATATTTATTTCCCTGTCCTAGATTTCTGTCGAGCTGGTCTCTGACAATGGACCTTTTCAGTCATATGATTTTTCTCAATTTTTGATTAATAATGGCGTGTCTCATATTACCTCTCCACCAGACACCCGTAGATAAATGGGGAAATGGAGAGGGTTGTACATACATTCTTTTGAATTATTGTATGATACCTGCTGAGTTATTCACTGGAAGGACATTACGTACTTGTTTTGATATTTTTAAACCTGACTTGGAAACACCAGTGTCGAGAAAGAAGCTTAGTAATGCTGGATTGCCAACTTCGAAGCAATATTGCGTGAGAGAAAGAGTATTGTCTTGATTTCAGTGGAAATGTGAAAAAGTGGAGTGTTGGTACTATTGAACAGAAGATTATAGTTGCTACATTTTTAGTTCTGGTGATGGTTTACTGTGGAGGTGCCACAGTAATTACAATTTACTGTGTTTGATTTACCAAATGATAATGTTGCATATGAGCTACCACCAGTACCTATTCCACCTAGGAAAGTAACTGTTACAGCTCCTCAGAAAGCTTCAGCTGTTGTGCCTATTTTCATATATAAGAAACCAACCACCTCCCAGGATGTTGATCATGTTCCTGATTCTGGTGTGAGCTCTCCAGGATCATCTCCAAAGAAAGTAGTGAACCCTGACAGTGTTGAAACCGAACCTGAGAAGTCACCATCTGCTGCTCCTGTTATCAGTCCCAGTTTACCCACTATCAATCCTACTCGGAGATATCCAAAAAGGTCAAGGAAACCTCAAAATTGCTTGGACTGGAAGTTGAGCATGGTGGTTTATATAATATAGTTCTAGTGTTGGGATAACCCATATTTCCTGCGTACTACCAGGAGAGAGGTATGGTTATTTCTTTTGATCACGTTATTGTAAGATTTAGTTGCTGAATTTCTTTACTTAATGTTTTTTAGCTGTTAACCAGGCTCATTCTCGGAGAGGATTATTTTCACCTTATAATTCTGAGATGGGAAAAGTGGTATGTATGGCACTTGCATTTTGTTAACTGAACACTAGATGGCTCTCTGATGAGGATTAGCACATTGCAGCAATTACACTTCTCTTGTATTCCTTTGTTACCCTTTAATGGAATATTCTAGAGGGTCTGGAAATAAAAGCAGTTAGTTATTACCTCACCAATTTTGAGAGTTTCTTTGGACAGCACCTGCATTATGTTCCACCCCCCATCATCCCACCTTGTCCAAGCTCCACTGGCTCTCTGTGACCAGGATGATTTCAAAATTCACATTCTTGTTTTCAAATCACCTTATTACATTGTTTCCCAGTCACAGATAAAAGGTCAGGTAAAGTTTTAAGAAGCTCTCAGTAACTTATTTTCTCCCAAAAACAGCAGAATAGCAATAAAAACAATGAAAACCATCAAAAAACATCAGGGAACATTTTAAATAAAGAGTAGTAAAGCTTTAAAAACAAAGACCCACATAAGGGAGGGGGCCTCTCATGCAGTTTTCATTTTATATAAACTAATCATCTATGTTGCTTTATGGAAAACAGCCTATTTGATTCATGGCCAAGATAACTTATGTCTGCGTTGCTCGCCAGTTATCCAGCTGGCACCACTTGATGCCTTGTGTTATGAAAACCACTGGCCCACAACATACACACTCTATTTGATAACATAATAGAGATCTTAATGTTACAATTGTGTTCAAATTTCATTAGTTATACTGTATAATTATAATTCCTTGGGTAAGTCCGGTATTTCAGGTAAAGGCCTGGAATTTCCTGGGAATTGCTCTCGCTTCACTGCCGTTACTTAATTGTAAACGTGACAAAATCTCCGTTTACATGTGTGAACGGAGTTTCCGTTGCACGTCTGGCAAAGTTATGGTGGTAAAATGGGAACAGCTCCCAGGAAATTCCTGGCCAGCTTCACATTCAGTTGCCATAAATTCTCAGTCCAGTGTGGGGTTAATTTAAGTCTGGTGGTTACACACAGCATTCTGTTGAAAATAGTAGGTAGGTTTTGTGCAGGGAGTAGTCGGCAGACACTATGCTGGAAATAGTAGGTAGGCTAAGAAATAGAAAAGTTTAACACTGTGAATAATTGCAGGCATTTGAAAGATAGACACCTTCAAGACAACCATCATTAATATTACAATTCAAAAGCAGCCTTTACACCCTTGTGAATCCTGAATGACTAAATTCACTTTCTGAATAATTTCTTCCAAAGTGGCCACCAGGGTAAAGATATCCAGGGGGATCCGGTATTTAGGTAAGAGCCCTGATGCAAATTTCTACTCTGCCTCTGTCCCTGTTATAGAAATATGAATAGAAATTCCTGTTTCTCTACCTTCTGAAGAAAGCCGTATGCCTGCTCTAACCCTTTATTGCCAGGGTGTGGCAGTATAGTCATAAGAGTTCCATTGACCCTCACATTCTCCAGTTCTGTTTTTCCATATCTATTCACTTACAGTTGGAATAAGAAAATTATTAAGGGCTTTTTTTTGCTGAACTTTTTAAGTGGTTTGAGATATTATTATGAGGTTCATCTTGATAAAATATCTCACCATAGGCTACCTATACTACAAAGGAAAAATTTACAAAATTCTGACCTCAGGAATAGTGAGAATAAAACATTGACATTTCTGGCAGACCCACCCAGATTTGTTGACTTATGACATTGGGGTAAAGTGCATATTAAATCTGAAGATGTAATGGTAATGAGGCTGTATCATCCACATTGGAGAGGTCGCAGAGCTGGTACAAACTGCCTTGTTTGCGTTATGATCATAATAATTACTTTTTGTGATATTAGTTGTCAATTTCATTTTAACAGAGGGTTAACACTGCCAACAAAATAAGCGACAAAGTAATGTCATATAAATATTTTAATTATTCTTACTATAATATATCATGCAGTAATTTCTAGGTTCTGGTAACTTTGCCAAATAGAGCATGACGACTGTGTAATAAAGCTAAAACCCATCTTACTAAGTGAAAAGGCAGTCAGGAACTTATTTTTGATCATTTTTGTTTTGAAGTTACAACAATAACTTGTATTTATATCGCGTACTTAACATAGTAAAATGTCCCAAGGTGCTTCACAAAAAAAATGTTGACACCGAGTCACATAAAGAGAAATTAGGGCAGATAAACCAAAAGCTTAGTCAAAGAGGTAGGTTTTAAGGAGTGTCTTAAAGGAGGAAAGAGAGGCGGAGAGGTTTAGGCAGGGAATTCCAGAGCTTAGGACCTTGGCAACAGAAGGCACGGCCACCAAAGTTTGAGCGATTATAATCAGGGATGCTCAAGAGGGCAGAATTTGAGGAGCGCAGATATCTCGGAGGGTTGTAGGGCTGGAGGAGATTACAGAGATAGGGAAGGGCGAGGCCATGGAGGGATTTGAAAACAAGGATGTGAATTTTGAAATCGAGGCGTTGTTTAACCGGGAGCCAATGTAGGTCAGCGAGCACAGGGGTGATGGGTGAACAGGACTTGGTGCGAGTTAGAACACAGGCAGCCGAGGTTTGGATCACCTCAAGTTTACGTAGGGTAGAACGTGGGAGGCCAGCCAGGAGTCCATTGGAATAGTCAAGTCTAGAGGTAACAAAGGCGTGGATGAGGGCTTAGCAGTGGATGAGCTGAGGCAAGGGCAGAGACGGGTGATGTTACGGAGGTGGAAATAGGCGGTCTTAGTTATGCCACAGATATGTGGTCGGAAGCTCATTTTAGGGTCAAATATGACACCAAGGTTGCAAACTGTGTGGTTCAGCCTCAGACAGATGTTAGGGAGAGGGATGGAGTCAGTGGCTAGGGAGCAGAGATTGTGGTGGGGACCGAAAACAATGGCTTCGGTCTTCCCAATATTTAATTGGAGAAAATTTCTGCTCATCCAGAACTGGATGTCGGACAAGCAGCCTGACAATTTAGAGACCATGGAGGGGTCGAGAGAAGTGGTGGCGAGGTAGAGCTGGGTGTCGTCAGTGTACATGTGGAAACTGACGCTGTGTTTTCGGATGATGTCCCCGAGGGGCAACATGTAGATGAGAAATAGGAGGGGGCCAAAAATAGATTCTTGGGGGACACCAGAAGTAATGATGCTGGAGTGGGAAGAAAAGCCATTACAGTGATTCTCTGGCTACAATTAGATAGATAAGAATGGAACCAGGCGAGTGCAGTCCCACCCAGCTGGACGATGGTGGAGAGGTGTTGGAGGAGGATGAAGTGGTCAACCATGTCAAAGGTTGCAGACATGTCGAGAAGGACGAGAAGGGATAGTTTACCTATGTCACAGCCACAAAGGATGTCGTTTGTGACTTTGATGAGAGCCATTTCAGTACTGTGGAGGGATTCAAACATGGAGTTGCGGGAAAGATGGGCACGGATTTGGGAAGTGACAACACATTGAAGGACTTTGTGAGGAAGGGGAGGTTGGACATGCGGGGGTTAGTTTGCAAGGACGGAGGGGGTCAAGGGTTGGTTTTTGAGAAGAGAGGAGATGACGACAGATTTGAGGGAGAGGGGGACAGTACCTGAGGAGAGAGAACCGTTAACAATGTCAGCTAACATGGGAGCCAGAAAAGGAAGTTGGGTGGTCAGCAGTTTGGTGGGAATAGGGTCGATGGAGCAGACAGTGGGTCTCATGGACAGGTTGAGCATAGAGAGGTCATGAGGGGAGATCGGAGAGAAACTGAAGAAAGATGCGAGTTCAGGGCTAGGGCAGGGAGAACCTTAGAAGAGGTTTGGCCCGGTGGGCTAGGGGAAAGAAGGGAAATGGCAGAGGCAGCTGAACGGATGGTTCCCATCTTAGAGACAAAGAAGTTCATGAGCTCCTCACACTTTTTGTCAGAGGTGAGGGTGGAGAAGACAGGGGAGAGGGATTTAAGAAGACAGTTAGCAGTAGAGAATAGAAGCTGGGGCTTATCTTTGCATTCAAGAATGATTCTGGAATAGTGAGCAATTTTGGCAGAGGAGAGCAGGACCCAATAATGCTTTGTGTGGTCCAGCCAGATCTGGCGGTGAATGGCTAAACCAATTGTCCGCCATTACCGTTCAAGTCTGCATCTCTTGGTCCTAAGGGAGCGAAGATGAGGCCCGTACCAGTGGAAATGGCCAGGGTGAGAGAGAGTAATTGTTTTATTAGGGGCTAGGGCATCAAAAGTGGTGGTGAGGGTGTGGTTGAGCAGATCAGTAGCTGCAGAAATGTCACGGTGAATGGAGGGCCAGAGGCTTGACAGTTGGGATTTCGTAAGTGCAGTTGTAAGAGAGTTGGGAGAGAGGCTTTTCCAGGGGTGGACACAGAAGGAAGTAGGGTTGGGGTGGGGAGGAAGGGGGATGTGGGTGGAGAGCGATATGAGGAAGTGGTCAAAGATGGTCTTATCTGCGATTGACACGATGGGAATAGTGAGGCCACGAGAGATGGCAAGGTTGAGGGGGTGGCCGTGAGTATGGGTGGGGAGTTTACATGGAGGGAGAGATTATGGGAGGATAGGAGGCTAGTGAACTCAGAGGAAAGAGAGCATGATGAATTAAGATGGAGGTTGAAATCACCGAGGATGAGTAGTAGCTCGGTGCAGAGGCTGAGGGAGGAAAGCAGTGAAGATATCTTAGTAATAACATTTTTATGGTACTTGGGTGGGCGGTAGAGAATGAGAATTTTAAATGAGAGGTGAGAGGAGTGGAACAAGGTGAGATGCTCAAAGGAGGAGACAGTGCCAGAGGAGTAGGGGGGACAGACCAAAGTGTGATTTGGTGATGAGAACCACACCGCCACTAAGTGGTGGAAGGTACAGCCAGACGGGGAGGCTTCATTTAAGGGTAAGGTGTCATATCCCTCAGCCAAGTTTCTGTCAGGGCCATGATGTCGATGCAATCATCCATGATAAGCTCATGGATGGCAAGGGCCTTGTTCGCAAGTGAATGGACATTCTGGAGGGAGATGCGGAGAGGGTCGGTGATGGCTGACCCACTGCCAGTGTCTACAGGGTCAGCGCTGGGGGGGATGAGTTGGATGGGGAGGAGATTGGCAAGATTAGCCCCCAGTGGGCGCGCTGGGTGGGAAGGTCAGCAAGAGAGTAAGATGGGACAGTTGGGGTTGCTGCTCATGTGGAGGCAGCAACGAGTGCCTCGATGGGCCCTTCGGAGGATGCCAAGAGAGGCACAGAGGGAAGCTGTAGGCTTATCTAAGAGGGAGTCAATCCTGGGACGGTGGCAGGAAAGCAGGAAGGTCGAAGAGTAATGAGGGATTGGGGTAGGGATTTTTGGGATGGCAGAGTATCTGAGAGAGGAGAGATGAAAGGAGGCATGGCGACAGGAGCGAGTGGTCAGCGAGGGATAGAGAGAAAAGGAAATGGAAAGGGGGAGAAAAAAGCGGAAATAGAAGTGAACTTGGTTCCGGAGTGGCTGCCAAATTGCGCCAAAGCTCAGGTTAAATAGGCCTGGTTATGTAGTAATTATTGGGATACATATTTCCTGGCTGTTAGATCCGTGATTCTGAGAGTATGATGTTTTTCAATAACCACACGGATGCTGTAACTTAACAATCAACAGGTATTTACTGGAGTAGGGTAGTCTCAAGACTGGGGTACAGAGGCATGCTCAAGGCTTATATACAGGTGTGGTCACTGCCGGTACTACAGTATACAGGAGCTGTAAAAGTAGTTCTCTCTTAAAGGTACATACACTACAATTCCTCCCCTTTTAGATTAGTAGTACCCATAATATTCAAATAACAATTAACACTTTAACATGTACATTAAACAACAATAGTCCATTTATAGATTCAGTCTTTGGGGCGGCTTCCTGATCCTTTCGGGATAGCGCCTTTCCTGAGGTTCTTGTTCTTGGTGCGGAGGCGATTCTGGCCCCTTTTCATCGGTTAGTTCATCGGGTTCCACTGCTACTGGTTCGGAGGTAGATGCTACCGGTATGTTGGGTTCATCCCCAGGTTCGCAAGACATGGGGTTGACTCGTTCCTGTGACGCTAAGATCTGATCAACGTGGCGTCTCACAATGTTCTCCCCGACATCCACTGTGTACATTAATGGCCCCTGCCGTGTGCATATCGTTCCGGGTTGCCATTTCTCTGTTCGGTAGTCACGGGCCAAGACTGGTTGCCCTACATTGAAGCTCCTTGTCGGCTTCTCATTGATGTGCTGGAATTGTTTATCCTCAACATTTCTTCGCACATTTGGTCTAAGCAAGTCCAGACGAGATCGCAACCTTCGGTTAAAGAACATCATGGCCGGGGTCTGGTTGGTAACTGCATGTGTCGCGTTTCGATAGGCTAATAAGAAATTGTCCACCTTATGCTGTAATGGAATGTCATCGTCGCACATGGCCTTTATCGCCTTCTTAAAGGTTTGTACGAACCTCTCAGCCAACCCATTTGTGGCTGGATGATACGGGGCGGATGTGTAATGCCTTACCCCATTCCTTCTCATAAATTTTTGAAACTCTTCGGGCACAAACTGTGGTCCATTATCAGAGCAAATCTGCTCTGGCAAGCCGTTTCTGGCAAATATGGTCCGTAGGACTGCAATCGTTTTCTCTGTAGTGGTTGAGGACATTTTTACACCTCAGGCCACTTCGAATGAGCATCCACTGCTATTAAGAACATTGAGTCCATGAATGGACCAGCAAAATCAATATGCACCCGTTGCCATGGAGAGGAGGGCCACTCCCATGGGTGTAGAGGGGCATGTGGTGGTGCATTTTGGACCTTCTGGCATCCTCAGCAGCTCTTGGTTAGGTCTTTGATTTGTTGGTCGATTCCCGGCCACCACACATAAGCTCTAGCAAGGCTTTTCATTTTCACTCCCCCCAGATGACCTTCATGTAGCTCATTTAGCACTCTCTCCCTTAACTTGGGTGGAATCACCACTCTGGATCCACACATCACTGTCCCCTGGCATACTGACAGCTGTTCTCTTCTGGATGAGAATGCTGGCAACAGTGAGTCGCCATGCGTTGGCCATCCCCTCACCGTCAAATCATATACCCGAGACAGCGTCGGATCATTGCGGGTCTCCTTCTCTATATCCGCGTTCGTTACTGGCAATCGTTCAATTATTGACGAATAAAATATCTCGATAGGGTCCACTGCTGGTGCTTCCTCCACAGTAGGCAGTGGCAGGCGCGATAACCCATCAGCGTTTCCATGCTGTTTCGTGCCTTTCGTGCACAGAATGGGAGGAAAAAGAGGGGTAGAGCTATAGTAATAGGGGATTCAATTGTAAGGGGAATAGATAGGCGTTTCTGCGGCCGCAAACGAGACTCCAGGATGGTGTGTTGCCTCCCTGGTGCAAGGGTTAAGGATGTCTCCGAGCGACTCCAGAACATCTTGGAAGGGGAGGGTGAAGAGCCAGATGTCGTGGTGCATATAGGCACCAACGATATAGGTAAAAAGCGGGATGATGTCCTAAAAGTGGAGTATAGGGAGTTAGGAGATAAATTAAAAAACAGGACCTCAAAGGTAGTACTCTCAGGATTGCTACCAGTGCCACGTGCTAGTCAGTAGAAATAGAAGGATACTTCAGATGAATACATGGCTAGAGGAATGGTGCCAGGGGGAGGGATTCAAGTTCCTGGGACATTGGAACCGGTTCTGGGGGAGGTGGGACCAGTTCAAACCGGACGGTCTGCACCTGGGCAGGGCTGGAACCAATGTCCTAGGGGGAGTGTTTGCTAGTGCTCTGGGGGGCAGGGTTTAAAATAAAATGGCAGGGGGTTGGGAACCTGAGCAGAGAGACAGAGGAAAGGGAAACAAGGATAAAAGCAAAAGATAGGAAGGAGAAAAACAAAAGTGGCAGTCAGAGAAATCAACGGTTTAAATCAAACATGGCCACAGTAAATAATAATTCTAATAGGTCTAAGAGCGTTAAAAAAACAAGCCTGAAGGCTTTGTGTCTTAATGCAAGGAGCATTTGTAATAAGGTGGATGAATTGGCTGTGCAAATAGAAGTAAACAAATACGATTTGGTTGGGATTACGGAAACGTGGCTCAAGGAAGGCCAGGACTGGGAACTCAACATCCAGGGGTATTCGATATTCAGGAAAGATAGGCAAAAAGGAAAGGGAGGTGGGGTAGCATTACTGGTTAAAGAAGGGATTAACACAATTGTAATGAAGGATATTAGCTCTGATGAGGTGGAATCTGTGTGGGTAGAATTGAGAAATACTAAGGGGAAAAAAACGTTAGTGGGAGTGGTTTATAGACCTCCAAACAGTAAGGCGGAGGTTGGGGATGGCATTCAAAGAGAAATTAAAGAAGCGTGCAATAAGGGCACAGCAGTCATCATGGGTGACTTTAATCTACATATAGATTGGGCCAACCAAATGAGTAACAATACTGTGGAGGAGGAATTCCTGGAGTGTTTACGGGATGGTTTCCTGGACCAATATGTCGAGGAACCAACCAGAGATCAGGCCATCTTAGACTGGGTATTATGTAACAAGAAAGGATTAATTAGCAATCTTGTTGTAAGAGGCCCCTTGGGTCGGAGCGATCATAATATGATCGAATTCTTCATTAAGATGGAGAATGAAGTAGTTGACTCGGAGACTAGGGTCCTCAATTTAAATAAAGGAAACTATGATGGTCTGAGGAACGAGTTGGGTAGGATTGATTGGGGAATGGCACTCAAAGGGTTGACGGTGGATAGGCAATGGCAAACATTCAAAGACCGAATGGATGAACTACAGAATTTGTTCATCCCAGTTTGGCATAAAAATAAAACAAAAAAGGTGACCCAACCGTGGCTAACAAGGGAAATTAGGGATAGCATAAGGTCCAAGGAGAGGGCATCTAAATTGGCCAGAAAAAGCAATAACCCTGAGGATTGGGAGCAGTTTAGGATTCAACAAAGGAGGACAAAGGGATTAATTAAGAAAGGGAAAATAGAATATGAGAGTAAGCTTGCAGAGGACATAAAAACTGACTGTAAAAGCTTTTATAGATATGTGAAGAGAAAAAGATTGGTGAAGTCAAGCGTAGGTCCCTTGCAGTCAGAATCGGGGGAATTTTTAATGGGGAACAAAGAAATGGCAGAACAACTAAATACATATTTTGGTTCTGTCTTCACAAAGGAGGACACAAACAACCTCCCAGAGATGCCGGGGAACATAGGGTCTGATGAAAGGGTGGAACTGAAAGAAATCAGTATTTGTAGGGAAATGGTGTTAGGAAAATTGATGGGACTGAAGGCCGATAAATCCCCAGGGCCTGATGGTCTACATCCCAGGGTACTTAAGGAAGTGGCCCTAGAAATAGTAGATGCATTGCTGGTCATATTCCATAACTCGATAGACTCTGGAACGGTACCCATGGATTGGCGGGTAGCTAATGTTACCCCACTATTCAAAAAAGGTGGTAGAGAAAAGGCAGGGAATTATAGACCGGTAAGCTTGACATCGGTAGTGGGGAAAATGCTAGAGTCCATTGTAAAAGATGTAATAGCAGAGCAGTTGGAAAGCAGTGACTGGATCGGACAAAGTCAACATGGATTTACAAAAGGTAAATCATGCTTGACTAATCTACTGGAATTTTTTGTGGATGTAACTGGTAAAATAGATAAGGGAGAACCAGTGGATGTGGTGTATTTGGACTTTCAGAAGGCTTTCGATAAGGTCCCGCATAAGAGATTAGCGTGCAAAATTAAGGCACATGGGATTGGGGGCAAGTTATTGACTTGGATAGAGAACTGGTTGGCGGACAGAAAGCAAAGAGGGCAGCACGGTGGTATAGTGGTTAGCACTGTTGCCTCACAGCGCCAGGGACCCGGGTTCGAATCCGGCCTCAGGTGACTGTCTGTGTGGAGTTTGCACATTCTCCCCGTGTTTGCGTGGGTTTTCTCCGGGTGCTCCGGTTTCCTCCCACAGTCCAAAAATGTGCAGGTTAGGTTGATTGGCGATGATAAATTGACCCTTAGTGTTAGGGGGATTAAATATGTGGGGTTACGGGGATCGGGTGGGATATGTGTCGGTGCAGGCTCGATGGGCCGAAATGGCCTCTATCTGCACTGTGGGGTTTCTGTGATTCTGTGATTCTGTGAAAGAGTTGGAATAAACGGGTCGTTTTCCGAGTGGCAGGCAGTGACTAGTGGGGTACCGCAAGGATCGGTCCTAGGACCCCAGCTGTTCACAATATATATTAATGATCTGGACGAGGGAATTGGATGTAATATCTCCAAATTTGCAGACGACACAAAGCTGGGGGGGAGGCTATGCTGTGAGGAGGATGTTGTGAAACTCCAGCACGATTTGGACAGGTTGGGTGATTGGGCAGAAACATGGCAAATGCACTATAATGTGGATAAATGTGAGGTTATCCATTTTGGTGGCAAAAACAGGAAGGCAGATTATTATTTGAATGGTAATAGTTTGGGAGAAGGGGAAGTGCAAAGAGACCTGGGTGTTCTTGTACACCAGTCGCTGAAGGTAAGCATGCAGGTGCAGCAGGCGGTTAAGAAGGCAAATAGTATGTTGGCCTTCGTAGCAAGAGGGTTCGAGTACAAGAACAAGGATGTCTTGCTACAGTTGTACAGGGCCTTGGTGAGACCACACCTTGAGCATTGTGTGCAGTTTTGGTCGCCTTACCTGAGGAAGGACGTTCTTGCCATGGAAGGAGTGCAGCGAAGATTCACCAGGCTGATAGCTGGGATGGCAGGAATGACGTATGAGAAGAGATTGGGTCGATTGGGCTTATGCTCACTGGAGTTTAGAAGATTGAGAGGGGATCTCATTGAAACCTATAAAATTCTGTCAGGCCTGGACAGACTAGATGCAGGAAGGATGTTTCTGATGGCTGGGGAGTCCAGAGCCAGGGGTCATAGTCTAAGGATAAGGGGTAAGCCATTTAGGACTGAAATGAGGAGGAATTTCTTCACCCAGAGAGTGGTGAACCTGTGGAATTCTCTGCCACAGAGGGCGGTGGAGGCCAGTTCATTAAGTATATTCAAGAAAGAGTTGGATATATTTCTTAAGGCTAAAGGGATCAAGGGAGAAGGCAGGGACCGGGTACTGAATTTGGATGATCAGCCATGATCTCATTGAATGGTGGAGCAGGCTCGAAGGGCCGAATGGCCTACTCCTGCTCCTATCTTCTATGTATCTATGTATATTCTATTTCATATTGATTCGCCCCTAGAAACAGGGACCATCTTTGTAACCGTTGTGCCATCATTACTGGAACGCCCTTCTTAGGATTAAAGATGGAGACAAGTGGTTGGTGGTCAGTCAGCAAGGTGAACTTCTGCCCATGCAGATAGTGGTTGAATTTTTTTACTCCCCATACTAGGTTGAGGGCCTCCCTGTCAATCTGGGCGTAGTTGCGCTCGGCTGAGGTTAGTGACCGAGACGCAAAGGCTACTGGCCTCTCCAACCCGTCTGGGAATTTGTGCGACAGCACCATTCCAATACCATAGGGTGATGCATCACATGCCAAACGAATTGGTAGTGCTGGGTTGAAATGGGCAGCACGGTGGCATAGTGGTTAGCACTGTTGCCTCACAGCGCCAGGGACCCGGGTTCGAATCCGGCCTCGGGCGACTGTCTGTGTGGAGTTTGCACATTCTCCCCGTGTTTGCGTGGGTTTCCTCCGGGTGCTCCGGTTTCCTCCCACAGTCCAAAGATGTGCGGGTTAGGTTGATTGGCTATGATAAAATTGACCCTTAGTGTTAGGGGGATTAAATACGTGGGGTTACGGGGATAGGGTGGGATATGTGTTGGTGTAGGGGTTACGGGGATCGGGTGGGATATGTGTCGGTGCAGGCTCGATGGGCCGGAATGGCCTTTATCTGCACTGTGGGGTTTCTGTGATTCTGTGAACACCTCTTTTGATGTGATCAATTCTTTACACTTCTGGAAAGCTCGTCTACATTCGTCATTCCACTTCCATGGTACCCCTGTTTGCAGTAGGGTGTTCAGTGGGTGCAATACCGTGGACAAATTTGGTAAGAACATATGGTAGTAGTTTACCAGCCCGAGGAACGACCTCAGTTGTGACACATTTTCCGGTGCTGGTGCCTTGACTACTGCCTCAATCTTTTCAGGGGACTTATGTAACCCCTCTTCATCGATGACGTGGCCACAATATGAGATCTGCTTCTGGAAAAACTCGCACTTGTGGCGATTAGCTCGTAGCCCATATTCCTTTAATCTGGTGAGCATCTTCTCCAAGTTGGCGAGGTGATCACTGTCATTTTCGCCCATGACCAGGATGTCGTCCAAATAACACTGGGTCCCTGGAATCCCTTGCAGGACTTGATCCATCGCCCTTTGCCAAATAGCCGGAGCTGATGCTACCCCGAACACCAGCCGGTTGTATTGATAAAGACCTTTATGAGTGTTAATCGTAAGGTATTGTTTCGAGACTTCTTCTACCTCCATTTGCAAGAACGCCTGGGCTAGATCAATTTTGGTGAAGCGTTTACCTCCAGATAGCGAGGCGAAAATACCCTCAATTCGTGGAAGCGGATATTGTACCGTGTGAAGGACTGGGTTCACTGTCACCTTAAAATCCCCACAGATGCGGACCTTCTTTGGTTCCCCAGGCGTATTACTCAACGACCTCTTCATTACAGGAATGATGGGTGTAGCCCACTCGCTCCAGTCTACTTTGGACAGTACTCCTGAACGTTCCAACCCTTCCAGCTCTGCTTCGACAGCTGGTCTGATCGCATAAGGCACTGGTCTGGCCTTAAGAAACTTTGGGCTTGCATTTTCCTCTATTTTAATCGTTGCTGTTATGCCTTTTAGTGTTCCGAGTCCCTTCTGGAACACTTCTTTTGCGTCAGTTAGCATTTTTGACAGTCGTCCAGGTGTGACGTCGTCATCCTTTTTGGCCTCAACCTTCAGTGCCTGTATGGAATGCCAATCTAATTGTATCTTCCGGATCCATTCACGTCCTAGCAGTGGTGGTCCTCCATCTGGCAATACATATATATCCATTTTAGGTCTTTCCTGGCCTTTATATATCACTTTCACCCTTATTTTTCCTTTGGGGTAGACTTTTTGCCCCGTGTACATCTTCAAGACAATCTCTGTAGCTTTCAAGGGTATGTGTGAAAATAGCCGCTTGTAGTCCCTTTGGTTTATGACTGTTAGAGCTGATCCTGTGTCCATTTCCATTTTCACTTGGACTCCGTCTATCTTGAGTGTAACCCAGATAGTCTGGTGATCCTCCATTTTGGTTACCTTATGTAGTTTCAGACAACCCAGCTCCTTGCTTCCGGAGTCTGTGTCACTTTTCTGTTTGTCTGAACTACTGTCCATCACCTGGTGTACCTTTTTGTACTTCTCCTGTGGAGATTTCTTACTGTTGGTTTTCTTCCCAGACCTGCAGACTCTTGCTATGTGTCCTGCTTTTCCACACTGTCTGCACACTTGGTCCTTGAACCAACAATCCTTCTGGTCATGTGTTGTTCTGCCGCAGCGATCGCACTTCCCTGTTCCATAGGACATTTCATTGGTGCCATATTCTTGCGGTCTCCGTTGTATCTCTGCAGCGCCCCTTGCGGCTGCTTAGTGTAATACTGCCATACTGAAAGCCTTGTCCAGCGTAAGATCCTTTTCTGATAGAAGCCGTTTCTGGGTTCCTTCACTTTGCAGCCCACACACAAACTTGTCCCTTAACGTATCTGCTAGTCCCACTCCAAACTGGCAGTGTTTCGATAGCTTGCGCAGTTCCGTTAGGTACTCAGCATTGCTTTCGTCTTTGTGTTGGTTCCTTTTATGGAACTTAAATCATTCTGCTATCAGCAGCGGTGTGGGGTTTAAGTGTTCCTGTAGGATTTCTACTATGCTTTTGAAATTCTTGTTCACAAGCTTCTCTGGGGTTATTAGGTTTCGCAGTAACCCATAAGTTTTTGCACCCATGGAATTTAACAAAACCAATGCTTTCCTAGCATCTGGCACTTCATTCGCCCTGCAGTACACCTCAATACGTTCCACATATGTCGCCCAATCTTCGACTTCATTGTCGAACGTAGAGATACTGCCACTCTTCTGCATCCCTGGGTGTGATTTAACTGTCAAAAATGGCGTCTCCCGCGCTTCCCCTTCTTCTCCGCTGGCACAAAATGGCGTCTCCCGCGCTTTCCTTCCTTCCCGCGCTCGCCCTTCTTCTCCGCTGCGGCTTCTAAAAATGGCGTTTCCCGCACTCTTCCTTCTTCTCCGCGGCTCAATGGCGTCTCCCGCGCTCTCCCTTCTTTGCACCGCGGAAACTGTTCAGCCCTTGAGCCCTGGCTGTGCTCTGCGCGTTTTATTTTTTGTGCGCCTTTCCCGTTTCCGCCGCTCGGTCCTGAACCCGGCTGTTGCTTTACCCTCACTCTCTCCGTTTTGTTTTTCCTCGACGCCGCTCGGTTTTCAACCCCCGGCTGCGCCCTGTGCGCTTCACCCTCTGTCTTACCCCATCGACGCTGCTCGGCTTTCTCTCCGCCGTCGGTCGGCTCCAGCCGCCGCTGTCCGGGAAGGGTCTGCGCTGTACCTGTCGTCAGTCTATCTCTGATCGTCGTGGCTGGGGAACCAAGCTCGGCTCTCCACAGCCTCCCCGCGATGTTCACTCTCTGCCGGACGACTGGACGGTTGCTCGTGGTCGACGCCCGTGTTTCTGGCCTCGACTTTCCTCCACCGCCCTCCCGGAGCGAATCCTCGAAGGGAAATGCAGAGTTGCAGGTAGATTCGAATCCACACTTGTCGCCACTGTTAGATCAGTGATTCTGAGAGTATGATGTTTTTCAATAACCACACGGATGCTGTAACTTAACAATCAACAGGTATTTACTGGAGTAGGGTAGTCTCAAGACTGGGGTACAGAGGCATGCTCAAGGCTTATATACAGGTGTGGTCACTGCCGGTACTACAGTATAGAGGAGCTGTAAAAGTAATTCTCTCTTAAAGGTACATACACTGCACTGGCAGTAACAGGGAATAGGTTGGGGACAATAGTAGGGAGACCAGGGTCAAAGTCAGAGGTCCCATGGAGGGGCAAAGCCGACGTAGGCAGGATGGAGCCGGCACGGCATATGGAGGGAATCATGGGAGAGCTGTGCACCTCTGTGCAGTGCTTGTCAGTGTTTGCAGCACCTCAATGCTGTCTTCTTCTTAGGCAGTCCCTCGGAACCGAGGGTGACTTGCTTCCACACTAAAAATGAGTTCTCAGGTGACTGATGAGTCCAATGCGGGACCTACAGTCTCTGTCACAGGTGGGGCAGACGATGGTTGAAGGGGCGGGTGGGTGGGGTGCTTGCGTTGACGTGCGCTCCTTCCGCTGTTTGCGCTTGGCTTCCACTTGCTCCCGGCGAAGAGACTCGAGGTGTTCGGCGCCTTCCTGGATGCTTCTCCTCCACTTTGTGCGGTCTTGGGCCAGGGATTCCCAGGTGTCGGTGGGGATGTTACACTTTTTCAAGGAGGCTTTGAGGGTGTCCTTAAAGCGTTTCCTCTGCCCGCCTGGGGCTCTCTTGCCGTGTCGGAGCTCCGAGTAGAGTGCTTGTTTTGGGAGTCTCGTATCGGGCATGTGGACGATGTGGCCCATCCATCGGAGCTGATCGAGCGTGGTCAAAGCTTCGATGCTGGGAATGTTGGCCTGAGCGAGAACACTGACGTTGGTGCGCCTATCCTGCCAATGGATTTGCAGGATCTTGCGGAGGCAGCGTTGGTGGTACCTCTCCAGTGCTTTGAGGTGCCTGTTGTACATGGTCCAAGGGCTCGATTTTGCCAGGCCCGAGGAGGCAGGATTGGAGGCGTGTGAGGTGTTAAAATCGCAAAAAATGGCAGGTGGTTCCGATCCTGCCTCCAGCCTGCCTCAGAGCAATTTTCCCAGAATCGGGGTTTCAGACCCCGTTTCCATCTGGCCTCCAAGAGGCGGGATAGGCCCTTAAGGCCCTTAACAACCAGTTAATTGCCTCCATACCATTTTGAGAGGCCTTTCTGATTTTAACACTTTTCCCCCGTCCTGCACGTCTCCCCTGGCGGCCTCACAAGTGGATTGCTTACTAACAGCTGCAGCTCCACCATTAAAAAGGAGTTTTCACCAATGATCATTTGCAGGTGGCAGAACTTTGTTGTCTCAGGTCTGGGGGAACTTTTAGCAGGCATACTCATTGTGGAAGTTTGGAGCCTGACACCCACCTCCAGTGTGACCTCCTGGGAAACCCCTCACTCCACCTTGACTGAGCACTTCCTCAACTGAGGCATATACCAGAAGCATGGGAACCATTTATTTCCTTTTCTCCTGGACATCAGATTCGGACGAAGACCAGCCGTGGCAGCAGCAGAACCATGAACAACAGCAGCACCAACAGCAGCAGCAACAACAGGAGCGCCAAGCTGCTGCTCACCCACCTGAAGCTGCACAGGCCAGAAGGCGCCAGTGTGTGACCACATTGCTGCCCGGGATGCAAGGGACGCCCTCATGTTGGCCAGATTTGCTTAGCCTGCACAATCAAACACTTTTGCCTTGCACCTTCTTACCAGAGCATCGACAATGGACAAGAACCTATGGATTCCTATCACTCTGACCACCATACTGGCAATTACAAGTCGCTCTAAGCCCTCAACGTGGAAGTTTCATTTGCGAAATGACACAGGCCACAATTTCAACAGTTTGCCATCAAAATTTTTTATCACATCAAGCAACTGATGGCATTTCAAAAATAAACACAACAATGCACCCAAGTGATTACCTTGTGACTACTTGTGCATTATCTTCTTCTTACACGTGCTCCTACGTGGTGCTTCCCCTGTGGCTTCAGCAGATGTGGAGGCCCCTTGCTCACTTTCTTGCTGCTATTGTCTCGACACATTTGGCGGCCGTCCTCTGGGGTTGCGAACCTGTGAGGGCTCGGCAACAGTCTGCTGCTCCTGCGGCTGTGCAGGGGATGAGACGCCCATCTCAGTTGGGTGAGGACTCTGGTGGGGCTCTGACCGAGGGCTTTGCAGTATCATGGTCATGTGAGCGCTTGAAGAGGAGCCCCCACTTCCTTGTTGTCTCCCACCAACATCCCTCTCATGGGTCAGCCCTGCTTCAGAGCTAGCAAGTGGCTTGACAGCACCTTGCTGCACTGTAGGGGGGCCATGAGGACCCGTTTCTGTACTGGAAGTCCTACTCCAGAGGACTTTCATGAAGGTCTGGTTTCTATGCTCAATAGCTGACCATCGCTCCTCAAGAGATGCCAGTCTATTCTGAACAATGACCATGTTTTCAACACTCTGGCGACTTAGCTTCTCGTTGGCCGTAGCCATCCTCTCCTCTACCATAGCCATCCTTTCCACGGAGGTTGCCATCCTTTCCGTAGTGATGCGTTCATGCGCCAATGCCTCCACAAAGGCTCTGCTCATGTTCGCGATGGACTCCTCCATTCGCTGCACACTTGCAGCGACCCTGGAGACAAAACCTGCCAGAGACTCCTGCACCCGCTCCTAGAGTTCCAGCACCGCTCTCCTTCTGGATGGACCCAGAGGCACAGGGTCGACATGCAGCTGAGCTGACCTAGCAGAGTCCTGCGCCCTCCAACGAGGACTCTCCTCTGCTGTCCCTGTCTCCACCAACCGCTTGATGCTCACTTGTGAGCTGTGATACACCAGGTGGCAACACTACTCTATCTCGCGAAGGTCCCACCGAGGTGTGAGTGTATGCGCTGGTGCTGGGTGCACTGAATTCTGCTGACGCTATGCCCTCAGAGGTTGCAGCTTCCTCTGAGGAGTCTTGAAGCTCAGGCTGTTCCTCCTGGATAGTGGGGAGGGGGGCTCTTGATGGTCCTGTGGGGGAATATAGGAAAGAGTTAGAGATGTGAGGGAAAGGTTGCATGCACATTGAATTGTGCAGATGATCATAAGTCAATCTGTTAGAGCATCAGAATCATTTTCAGTCACTCATGCAGTGTCAATGAGAGAGATGCCAAACTATTCTGTCACCAGCTTGCTGTGATGCGCCCACCTATCCGTCCCCCACTTGCGAAACTTCCTCTCGATACCGGCGATTTCCAGGGCCGCCTCCTCCGAGGTGGTGAGCTGGGCTACTGAGGGTGGTCCTCCTCCTGTCCTCGCTCTTTCCCTCTTATTGTGGGTTCTCTTTTCCTGCAATGGGGGACACAAGTGGAGTTTGAGTGAGAATGAAGGAGTGAGAGTAGAGAATCCATAGCATAGATGTTTAGAAGGAGACAAAGGGCACTCCTTGTGTGTTGTAAGTTGTTGTCATTGCATCACAGTGATAGGGAGTGTGAGAGCTGCATGGTAGAATAGTTAATGAATGTGACCATAGAGAGACAGGGAATGGGTAAGGGTGCAGGGATGTCAGTGTCAAGTGGGATATGGAGGAAGAGGTTGGCAAAGTAGAGTGCTGGTGAGGAGAGGCGATGGGGATCAGATTGAAGGTGATGGGAAAGTCATACTCACTTTTCCTGTGCAGAGAAGGTCATGAAACCTCTTCCTGCACTGCAGCCAGGTTCTGCGGCACGTTGAGATTGAGTTGACCTCCTGGACCACTTGCATCCACACAGCTTTAGTCTGCTCGGGAGGCTTTTTCCTCCCTGAGGAAGGGAAGAGCACCTCCTTATTTGATCTTGCTCCCTGCACCAGAGCTTGGAGGGAGGCCTCATCGAACCTTGGAGCACACTTTGGCCTACTGCTGGACATAGTTGCTGAATGAAGTGATCACAACAATGGGCATAAAGTTTAAAGTCTCCAGAAGAAGTAAGGCTGCTTGCAGGCCTTAAATCCAGCAGCATTGATGACGTCATCGGAGGTGACTTTCTGTATGAAAAGACTCATTGGGCCAGGGGTTTCCGCACGCTGGAAATCACGTGCCCAATTAGGGCAAAATCGCACTTTTTTCCCACTTTACATCGGAGTCAGGGTCCTGACACAAAAACCACCTGAGATGCCTCAGCCCGCCCCCAATGGCAAAATCGAGCCCTATGCCTCAGAAGCATACAGGAGGGCGGATATCACTACTGCTCTGTAGACCATGAGCTTGGTGCTGGGTTTGAGGCCCTGGTCTTCAAACACTCTCTTCCTCAGGCGAACAAAGGCTGCACTGGCATACTGAAGGTGGTGTTGGACTTCGTCATCGACGTCTGCCCTTGTTGACAGTAGGCTCCCGAGGTATGGAAAATGGTCCACGTTGTCCAAGGCCTCGTCATGGATTTTAATAATCGGGGAACAGTACTGTGTGGCGGGGGCAGGTTGGTAGAGGAGCTTTGTCTTACGGATGTTTAGTGTAAGGCCCATGCTCTCGTACGCTTCGGTGAAGGTGTTGACGATGGTTTGGAATTTGACCTCAGAGTGTGCGCAGATGCAAGCGACGTCTGCATACTGTAATTCGATGACAGGGGATGGGACGACCTTAGATCTGGACTGGAGGCTACGGAGGTGGAACAGTTTCCCGTTTGTTCTGTAGATTAGCTCCACTCCAGCGGGGAGCTTACTGAGGGTGAGATGGAGCATGCAGCAAGGGAGATCGAGAAGAGCGTTGGTATGATGACACAGCTTTGCTTGACCCCGGTCTGTACGTGAATTGAGTCTGTGGTGGATCCGTTGATCAGGATCACGGCTTGCGTGTAGAACACTGACAGCAGAACTGTCAAAATCCATTTGCGCATGGTCCCTTTAAGGAAATCGGCTGATGACGCATCATCAAATGACGTCATCAGACCTGCTTCCTTCAATTGGCCGGGAAATGTGCTGGGCAGGCTTAACAAGCCCAATCAGGGGAAAATCATTTTGGACAGCGGGCTGGAGCCAGCAGCGGGGTTGGGACCCACCATCAACGTTGCCCATCACAGACCCACCGAGGTTGGTAAAATCCAGCCCGTCATCTAGATGTCCAGAGTAGTCCAGGCGTTCGGAAACCAATGTGAGAAAAGAATCCAGCAGCTTAAAACTTGAAGCGATTGAATAGCAGAGCATCTTAGTTAGTGAAAAGGCAATCAGGAACTTATTTTTGGTCATTTTTGTTTTGAAGATAAAGTACTTAAACATATTTTGACTACTAAGCAGAGGGAAACAAAAGTCAAAAAATGAAGTGGTACATATTCACATTCATATTTACATTCACATTTACATTCAAAGTTACAACTAATAGCCTGTAAGATTGTACAGTATTGATAAAATCATCTTAACTTAAACAACACATTAGCTACATTAGAGGCAAACATCCAGGAAAATTACAATAGCCAGAAGGGTAAGGAGAACATACATTTACTATTCCATAAATAGTGGCTAGCAGGTGTAGTCAAAATAAATATTAATCACCTGGATTTCTAAATTGAGACCCTTCCTGGATCTATTTGTGTAAAGTTTAAGACATACCAGTTCAGAAAAAAATATACAATATATGATTAATAAATATCTGGAACAGTATTATGGGTGGTTAAAGCTAGTAACAAACTTCAAATATTACTGCCCAGGGAAGAGGAGGACAGAACGAATTCAGTTATATTCTTAGTGAGTCTTCTTAATGGGGTTTATCTGGTCATTGTTTGAGAGTTTAAAATGACAGGCATTGAGTGGCAGCTGGAATCCTCCAATCCTGTAATGTTGGGAATATTTATGTGAATATATATAAATTTGGAGGTTGTGGATATGTGCTGATGATCAATGGAGAGTGAGGCAGAATAGAGGACAGGACAGGTGAGGCCTTCCGGGGGATGAATTACCAGAGCCTCTGGGAAGGACCTGGGACACAGTTAGAGATGAATGGGCAAGGGAGCTGGTGGTGGGACCTGGTAAGGCATTGTTGATCAGATCTCGGGGTTTAGCTTTTAAATGTCTTTATGGTGGGAGAGCCTGGAGATGCTGAAGTTTGTGGCAGCACAATGGTCCTGGTTTGTGCAATATACTATGTGGAACTGCCCTTGCAAGGTTTAATTTGTACTTATCAGTAGGTAGTTAAGTGCTTCTCGAGCAATACCTTCTCATCCTTGCCCCACACTGTCAGATCTATCCCTGGCCCTCTCATCTTCCTCATCTACATGCTGCCTCTCGGTAACATCATTCACGCGCACAGGATCAGCTTACACTTGGAGTACTGCATACAATTCTGGTCGCCATATTATAAAAAGGATATAGAGGCACTGGAGAGGGTGCAAAAATGATTTACAAGGATAATACCAGAAATGCAAGGGTATACCTATCAGGAAAGGATGAACAGGCTGGGTCTCTTTTCTCTTCAAAAGAGAAGGCTGAGGGGTGACCTAATAAAAGCCTTTAAAATTATGAAAGTTTTTGATAGGTAAAATACAGAGAGAGTGTTTCCACTTGTGGGGAAGAGCTAAACTAGAGGCCATAAATATAAGATAGTCACCAAGAAATCAAATAGGGAATTCAGAAGGAACTTCTTCACCTTGTAGTAGAGGTGAATAGTATAGAAGCATTTAAGGGGAAGCTAGATAAGCATATGAGGGAGATGGGAATAGAGGGTTATGCTGATAGAGTTAGATGAGGAAAGATGGGAGGAGGCTTGAGTGGAGCATTAATGCCAGCATGGACTGGTTAAGCTGAATGGCCTGTTTCTGTGCTGTATATCCTATGTAATCCTATGTACTTTGATGACACCCAGCTCTACCTCTCCAGCACCTCCCTTGACCACAGCTTCAAATGCTTTCAGATCACTTGTCTGATTCATAAGTTTCTGCAGCTCAGCGTTGGAAGACTGAAGCCATCGTCTTTGATCCTCACCACAACCTCTGCTCCCATGATACTGATTTCATCTCCCTCCCAATCTACTATATCAAGCTAAACAAGAACATCTGCAACTTTGCCATCTTGTTTACAATCGCTCCACCATTGGTGGCCGTTCCTCCTGTTGCCTAGGCCCTAAGCTCTGGGATTCCCTGCCTAAACCTCTCCTCCTCTCTACCTCTCTTTCCTCCTTTAAGATGCTCCTTAAAATCTACCTCTTTGACCAAGCTTTTAGTCACCTGCCCTAATTTCTCCTTCTTTGGCTCAGTGTCAAATTTTTTGTCTTATAATACTCCTGTGAAGCGCCTTGGGATGTTTTACTACGTTAAAGGTGCTATATAAATATAAGTTGTTGTTGAGCCATGAGCTGGGCTTTAAATCTCATGTCCTTTCCATCACCCAGAACTCCACTTATTTTCATAACAATGCCCACCTCAGCCCCTTCTCCACTGCAACCCTTATACACACCTTTGTCCTCGAGACTTATGTACCCTAATACACTCCTTGATGGCCTTCCATTCCCTACCTTCAATTAACTTCAAATTGTCAATATCTCTGCTGCATGCATCCTGTCTTGCACTGAATCCCCTTACTCAATACCCTGTCTTCACTGACCTACATTGGCTTCCTGTCCCCAACACATTGAATTTAAAATCTTCATCCTTGTCTTTAAATCTCACCATGGCCTCATCCCATCCTATCTCTGCAATGTGGCAATCTCCTCCAGCCTAAACTCCCCTGCCCACCACAACTAATCCCCTTACTCAATACCCTGTCTTCACTGACCTACATTGGCTTCCTGTCCCCAACACACTGAATTTAAAATGTTCATCCTTGTCTTTAAATCTCACCATGGCCTCATCCCATCCTATTTCTGCAATTTGGCAATCTCCTCCAGCCTAAACTCCCCTGCCCACCACAACTACTCAGCTCCTCTGCTTCTAGCATTTAGTGAATCCCACCTCCTTCCAAACCATCACTGATGGCACGACCTTCAGCTGCCTAGATTCTACTCTCTGAAATTCCCTCTTTAAACCTTTACATCTCTCCAGGTCTTTTTCCTCTTTTAGAAATCTTCTCCAACCCCATCTCTTTGACCTAGCTTTCAGTCACCCCATCAAATCTCTTCTACCCTAGCTTGGTATTCATTTTATTACACACATCTGTGAAGAGCCTTGGGACTTTTTTTTAAACTTTAATGATGTTATATAAATGCAAGTTGTAATAGTAATTTTTTTTAATTCGCTTATGGGATCAGGGCATCACTGGCAATGCCAGCATTTATTGCCCATCCCCAGTTGCCCTTGAGAAGGTGGTGAACCGCTGCAGTCCGTGTGGTGATGGTACTCCCACAGTGCTGTTAGGTAGGCAGTTCCAGGATTTTGACCCAGCGACGATGAAGGATTGGCGATACACTTCTAAGTCAGGATGGTGTGTGACTTGGAGGGGAACTTGGATGTGGTGGTGTTCCCATGCACCTGCTGCCCTTGTCCTTCTAGGTGGAAGAGGTCGAAGAAGCCTTGGCGAGTTGCTGCAGTGCATCTTGTAGATGGTATACACTGCAGCCACGGTACGCCAGTGGTGGAGGGAGTGAATGTTTAAGGTGGTGGATGGGGTGCCAATCAAGCGGGCTGCTTTGTCCTGGATGGTGTCAAGGTTCTTGAGTGTTGTTGGAACTGCACTCATCCAGGCAAGTGGAGAGTATTCCATCACACTCCTTACTTGTGCCTTGTAGATGGTGGAAAGGCTTTGGGGAGTCAGGAGGTGAGACACTCACCGCAGAATACCTAGCCTCTGACCTGCTCTTGTTGCCACAGTATTTATGTGGCTGGTCCAGTTAAGTTTCTGGTTAATGGTGATCCCCAAATCAAATCAAATCAAATCAAATCAACTTTTATTGTCATTGTTAGTGCACAAGTGCAGTACAACGAAATGTAGGCTTGCGGCTCCCGAGAGTGTACAATTTGGATTAGGACACTTAAACATTTCAACATACATATGTACATATATATTAGCATAAATATGACCATAATAAAGTGCATCGGCAGATGTGCAGGCTTTAGTGTTTATTTGTGGAGTTCAGTAGGATGACAGCCCTGGGAAAGAAGCTGTTCCTAAATCTGGTCGTACGGGTGCGAATGCATCTGTAGCGTCTTCCAGATGGTAGGAGGGCGAACAGACTGTGGCTGGGGTGGGTAGGGTCTTTGATGATGGACCGTGACCTCCGTAGACAGCGTTTCTGGTATATGTGCTCTATATGGTCGGATGTTGAGAGTGGGGGATTCGGTGATGGTAATGCCATTGAATGTCAAGGGGAGGTGGTTAGCCTCTCGCTTGTTGGAGATAGTCATTGCCTGGCACTTCTGTGGCACGAATGTTACCTGCCACTTATCAGCCCAAGCCTGAACGTCATCCAAGTCTTGTTGCATGCAGGCATGGACTGCTTTATTATCTGTGGAGCTGTGAATGGCACTGAACACTGTGCAGTCATCAGCGACCATCCCCATTTCTGACCTTATGTTGGAGGGAAGGTCATTGATGAAGCAGCTGAAGATGGTTGGGCCTAGGACACTGCCCTGAGGAACTCCTGCAGCGATGTCCTGGAGCTGTGATGATTGACCTTCAACCACCACAACCATCTTCCTTTGTGCTAGGTATGACTCCAGCCAGTGGACCATTTCGCTCTGACTCCCATTGACTTCAGTTTTACTAGGGCTCCTTGATGCCAGACTCAGTCAAGTGCTGCCTTGATGTCAAGGGCAGTCACTCTCACCTCACCTCTAGAATTCAGCTCCTTTGTCCATGCCCTATATTCACTGGGGCAATGATTTTCACTGTAATCAAATTCAAAGTAGCTTTTGGCCCCTACCATGAAACATACCTCTACAAGCCCAGGAGGAGGAAACTGGTTCTGCTGCACCATTACACACGTCGCAGCATTTTGTGTCATACCAATCACTTAAAGCCAGTAGCACACCAAACACAGAAACTTCAGAAAGTAATAATGACTTTAGCAAAACAAGTTGCTGATTTTGGGTGAAGAAGAGGCAGAGATGGTGGCCAAAGATGGATTTGGTGTTGCTTTGTAGAGGTACAGCATGGCCAGTTGCCCTGGTGAGTCATTCTCTGAATCCAACCAAATGAGCCACCAATGATATGAAGATGAGCACGAACTGCTAAATAAGACTCCTTCCTCTTCCTAGGACTTCTCCCTGCTGCAGCTCTTCATGAGCAAGAATGCTTATATCTTTCAATGACAATCTTGGCCCAGATTTTGCAGTGGTAATGATGCTGAAACTGTCAGCATTCGCCATCGTTACTGTAGTGTATGTACCTTTAAGAGAGAACTACTTTTACAGCTCTTGTATACTGTAGTACCGGCAGTGACCACACCTGTATATAAGCCTTGAGCAGGCATCTGCACTGTTAGTCTTTAGACTACCCTCCTCCAGTAAACACCTGTTGATTGTTAATCTGCAGCATCCGTCTAGTTATTGAAGAACACCATACTTTAAGATTCACGGATTCAACAGTGGCGACGAGGTCGATTCGAATCTACCTGCAGCTCTGCATTTCCTTCCAAGGATTCGCTCCGGGAGGACGGTGGAAGAAAGTCGAGGCCAGAAGCACGGGCGTCGACCACGAGCAACCGCCCAGTCATCCGGCAGAGAGTGAACATCGCAGGGGAGGCTGTTGAGAGCTGGGCTTGGTTCTCCAGCCACGATGATCCAGCAACAGACTGGCAACAGGTACAGCGCAGACCCTTCCCGGACAGCGGCGGCTGGAGCCGACCGACGGCACAGAAAAGGCCGAGCAGCGTCGACGGGGTAAGAGAGAGGGTAAAGCGCACAGGGCGCAGCCGGGGGGTTGAAGACCGAACGGCGTCGACGGAAAACAAAAAGAGAGAGAGGGTAAAGCACAGCCGGGGTTCAGGACCGAGCGGCGGCAACGAGAGAGGCGGACAGGAGAACGCGCAGAGCGCAGCCAGGGCTCAAGGGCTGAGCAGCATCCGCGGGGAAAGAAAGGAAGCGCGGGAGACACCATTTGAGCCGCGGAGAAGAAGGGAGAGTGTGGGAGACGCCATTTTTGAAGCCGCAGCGGAGAAGAAGGGCGAGTGCGGGAAGAAAGGAAAGCACGGGAGATGCCATTTTGAGCCAGCGAAGAAGAAGGGAGAGCGCGGGAGATGCCATTTTAGACAGTCTAACCACACCCAGGGATGCCGAAGAGTGGCAGTGTCACTGCGTTCGACAATGAAGTCGAAAATTGGGCGACATATGTAGAACGCATTGAGGTGTACTGCAAGGCGAATGAAGTGCCAGATGCCAGGAAAGCACTGGTTTTGTTGAATTCCATGGGTGCAAAAACGTATGGCTTACTGCGAAACCTAATAACCCCAGAGAAGCCAGTGGATAAGGATTTCAAAAGCATAGTGGAAATCCTACAGGACCACTTAGACCCCACACTGCTGCTGATAGCAGAAAGATTTAAGTTCCACAAAAGGAACCAGCATAAAGATGAAAGTAATGCTGAGTATTTAATGGAACTGTGCAAGCTATCGAAACACTGCCAGTTTGGAATGGGACTAGCAGATACGTTAAGGGACAAGTTTGTGTGTGGGCTTCAAAGTGAAGGAACCCAGAAACGGCTTCTATCAGAAAAGGATCTTACGCTGGACAAGGCTTTCAGCATGGCAGTATCACACGAAGCAGCCGCACGGGGCGCTGCAGAGATACAACGGAGACCGCAAGAATATGGCACCAATGAAATGTCATATGGAGCAGGGAAGTGTTATCGCTGCGGCAGAACAACACACGACCAGAAGGATTGTTGGTTCAAGGACCAAGTGTGCAGACAGTGTGGAAAAGCAGGACACATAGCAAGAGTCTGCAGGTCAGGGAAGAAAACCAGCAGCAAGAAATCTCCACAGGAGAAGTACAAAAAGGTACATAAGGTGATGGACAGTAGTTCAGACAAACAGAAAAGTGATACAGACTCCGGAAGCAAGGAGCTGGGTTGTCTGAAACTACATAATGTAATCAAAATGGAGGATCACCAGACTATCTGGGTCACGCTCAAGATAGATGGAGTCCAAGTGAAAATGAAATTGGACACAGGATCAGCCCTAACAGTCATAAACCGAAGGGACTACAAGCGGCTATTCTCACATAAAACCTTGAAAGCTACAGAGATTGCCTTGAAGACGTACACGGGGCAAAAAGTCTACCCCAAAGGGAAAATAAGGGTGAACGTGATATACAAAGGCCAGGAAATACCAAAAATGGACCTATATGTATTGCCAGATGGAGGACCACCACTACTGGGACGTGAATGGATCCGGAAGATACAATTAGATTGGCATTCCATACAGGTACTGAAGGTTGAGGCCAAAAAGGATGACGACATCACACCTGGACGACTGTCAAAAATGCTAACTGACGCACAAGAAGTGTTCCAGGAGGGACTCGGAACACTAAAAGGCATAACAGCGACGATTAAAATAGAGGAAAATGCAAGCCCAAAGTTTTTTAAGGCCAGACCGGTGCCTTATGCGATCCGACCAGCCGTCGAAGCAAAGCTGGAAGGTTTGGAACATTCAGGAGTACTGTCCAGAGTGGACTGGAGCGAGTGGGCTACACCCATCATCCCTGTAATGAAGAGGTCATTGAGTAATACGCCTGGGGAACCAAAGAAGGTCCGCATCTGTGGGGATTTTAAGGTGACAGTGAACCCAGTCCTTCACACGGTACAATATCCGCTTCCACGGATTGAAGATATTTTCTCCTCGCTATCTGGAGGAAAATGCTTCACTAAGATTGATATGGTCCAGGCGTACCTGCAAATGGAGGTAGAAAAAGCCTCGAAACAATACCTCACGATTAACACTCATAAAGGTCTCTACCAATACAACCGGCTGGTGTTCGGGGTAGCATTGGCTCTGGCTATTTGGCAAAGGGCAATGGATCAGGTCCTGCAAGGGATTCCAGGGACCCAGTGTTATTTGGACGACATCCTGGTCACGGGCAAAAATGACAGTGATCACCTCGCCAACCTGGAGAAGGTGCTCACTAGATTGAAGGAATATGGGCTACGAGCTAATCGCCACAAGTGCGAGTTTTTCCAGAAGCAGACCTCGTATTGTGGCCACGTTATTGATGAAGAGGGGTTACATACGTCCCCTGAAAAGACTGAGGCAGTAGTCAAGGCTCCAGCACCAGAAAATGTGTCACAACTGAGGTCGTTCCTCAGGCTGGTGAACTACTACCATAAGTTCTTACCAAATTTGTCTACAGTATTACACCCACTGAACACCCTACTGCAAACGGGGGTACCATGGAAGTGGAATGACGAATGTAAACGAGCTTTCCAGAAGTGCAAAGAATTGATCACATCAAAAGAGATGTTGGCCCATTTCAACCCAGCACTACCAATTCGGTTGGCGTGTGATGCATCACCCTATGGTATTGGAGCGGTGCTGTCGCACAAATTCCCAGACGGGTTGGAGAGGCCAGTAGCCTTTGCGTCTCGGTCACTAACCTCAGCCGAGCGCAACTATGCCCAGGTTGACAGGGAGGCCGTCAGCCTAGTATGGGGAGTAAAAAAATTCAACCACTATCTGCATGGGCAGAAGTTCACCTTGCTGACTGACCACCAACCACTTGTCTCCATCTTTAATCCAAAGAAGGGCGTTCCGGTGATGACTGCACAACGGCTACAAAGATGGTCCCTTTTTCTAGGGGCGAACCAATATGAAATAGAGTATAAGGGCACGAAACAGCATGGAAACGCTGATGGGCTATCACGCCTGCCACTGCCTACTGCGGAGGAAGCACCAGCAGTGGACCCTATCGAAATATTTTATTCGTCAATAATTGAACGCTTGCCAGTAACTAACGCGGATATAGAGAAGGAGACCCGAAATGGTCCGACACTGTCTCGGGTATATGATTTGACGGTGAAGGGATGGCCAACACATGGCGACTCACTGTTGCCAGCATTCTCATCCAGAAGAGAACAGCTGTCAGTATGCCAGGGGACAGTGATGTGTGGATCCCGAGTGGTAATTCCACCCAAGTTAAGGGAGAGAGTGCTCAATGAGCTTCACGAAGGCCATCTGGGAGGGGTGAAAATGAAAAGCCTTGCTCGGGGTTATGTGTGGTGGCCGGGGATCGATCAACAAATCGAGGACCTAACAAAGAGCTGCTCAGGATGCCAGAAGGTCCAAAATGCACCACCACATGCCCCTCTACACCCATGGGAGTGGCCCTCCTCTCCATGGCAACGGGTGCATATTGATTTTGCTGGTCCATTCATGGACTCAATGTTCTTAATAGCAGTGGATGCGCACTCGAAATGGCCTGAGGTGATCAAAATGTCGTCCACCACTATGGAGAAAACGATTGCAGCCCTACGGACCATATTTGCCAGGAACGGCTTGCCAGAGCAGATTTGCTCTGATAACGGACCACAGTTTGTGTCCGAAGAGTTTCGGAAATTTATGAGAAGGAATGGGGTAAGGCATTACACATCCGCCCCGTATCATCCAGCCACAAATGGATTGGCTGAGAGGTTCGTACAAACCTTCAAAAAGGCAGTAAGGGCCATGTGCGATGATGACATTCCACTGCAGCATAAGGTGGACAATTTCCTGTTAGCCTGCAGAAATGCGACACATGCAGTTACCAACCAGACCCCGGCCATGATGTTCTTTAACCAAACGTTGTGATCTCATCTGGATTTGCTCAGACCAAATGTGCGAAGAAATGTTGAGGATAAGCAATTCCAGCACATCAATGAGAAGCCGACAAGGAGCTTCAATGTAGGACAACCAGTCTTGGCCCGCGACTACCGAACAGAGAAATGGCAACCCGGAATGATATGCACACGGCAGGGGCCACTAATGTACACAGTGGATGTCGGAGAGAACATTGTGAGACGCCATGTCGACCAGATCCTAGCGTCACAGGAACGAGTCAACCCCATGTCTCGCGTACCTGGGGATGAACCCGACATACTGGTAGCATCTACCCCAGAAACAGTAGCAGCGGAAACTGATGAACTAACCGACGACAGGGGGCCAGAATCGCCTCCGCACCAAGAACAAGACACTCAGGAAAGGCGCTATCCAGAAAGGATCAGGAAGCTGCCCCAAAGACTGAATCTATAAATGGATTATTTCAGTTAAATGTGCATGTTAAAGTGTTAACTGTTATTTGAATGTTATGGTACTGTTAATCTAAAAGGGGAGGAATTGTAGTGTATGTACCTTTAAGAGAGAACTACTTTTACAGCTCCTGTATACTGTAGTACCGGCAGTGACCACACCTGTATATAAGCCTTGAGCAGGCATCTGTACTGTTAGTCTTTAGACTACCCTCCTCCAGTAAACACCTGTTGATTGTTAATCTGCAGCCTCCGTCTAGTTATTGAAGAACACCATACTTTAAGTTTCACGGATTCAACAGTTACCCCTCTAAAACTGACGGTAACTTCAGGATTTGTATGTCCCAATATTTATTACCCTCTCTGTAGAATTTTTAAAAAGTGAATGATAAAAGCTGCTGGTTTGCTGTCTGTGAGAATTCTTCAACGTGATCGGCTGCTTAGACAGCTTGATGACATCACTGCTACAGTATGCTGGGGATTCCTATAAACAGCCCTATAATCAAATTACAGGAAACTTTGTGATATCCGGCACTGACGGGACCGGCGTGTTGCCGATCTATCAAAACTGCCGGACATACAAAGTTAATGTTGAAGCATATGGAGGTTTTCATCTCCGTATCTGACAACAAACACTGTTGCTTAGCAACAGCTTGTAAACAGTTGGCCCGTACCTTGGAAGCGTCTCTGTAGCTTAGCAACAGCTTCAGAGACACTTTCCAGAGCCTGACTGTTTGAAAAAAAAGCCACGAGAAGAAAAAAAACCTAACAAAACGGCTCCTGATTTCTGCCGGTAGATCGAGATTTCCGGACATACAACCTCTGGATAAACCAAAGTTTCCTGTAGTGTGAGAAAGCTAAAGTTTTTGCCACAGAGATCGCAACATCTTTGTGGGCAGCTTCCTTTGAGATCAGCGGCGATCGCCGTCACTTCGCTGCTGACTGCAAATTCCGGGCCCTTATGTAGCATGCAACATACTACAGACATTCTGCTAGCTTGCTCAGGCTCATACTGCAAAGCACTACAAGATCAGTGGAAGCATCAGAAACATTGGCTGGGAATTTCCTCGGAGCTGCTCCTGCTCCGCTGCCATAACTTTGCTAACAGTGCAGCGGAAACCCCATTTATGTGAGTTTAATTATTAACCTTTTGTGTGAAACCTAGGCAAACCCTTTTGGAAGCCAACATACACCACATCATAGGGCTTTCCACAGTCCACTTGGATTAGCATTTCTTGAAAGAAGACATGCAGGATCTTCCCCTTCTGAATTCATGTTAACAGCTGATAAATAGTTTATTGTTACACAAATGAACCTTGAGTTTACTTCTGATAATTAATTGTATTATTTTACATAAAATGGAAGTAAGACTAATGGGTCTGTAGTTGCCTTTTTTGAATATGGGCACCATATTAGCCTGTTTTCCAATCTCCTGGTACCTCCCCAGTATCCAATGACTCCCTCGTAATGATTGTCTGTGCTTCATAAATCTCTTCCCTAATGTCTTTCAGCAGTCTGGGACAAATATCATCTATTGCTGAGGATTTCTTTGTTTTGAGCCCGATTAGCCTGTCTAGGACTTCCATCTTATTTATAACTAAGGTATCAATTTTACTTGGAATATTTTTGTTTGGAGAAGGCATCTTGCTCATGTTTTCACTTGGAGAAAGAAATCATTCAGTATATTTACTATTTTGTGCTTATCTTCAGTTTTAAGCCCGTTTACATCTTTTATGGTTTTCACCCCTTCTCTGACTGCCCTCTTGCTGCTGTGGTACTGAAAGAACTTTTTCCTGTTATGCTTTTTTCTTGCTCTCTCTCTTTGCCCTTTGATCGCCCTTATAACAGGCTTCTGGGTTTCTTCTATTCATTCCAATGAGCCTTTTTTCCTTTCTCCCTGTAGGATTTATACATTTTATTTTTCCTCTTTATCTCACTTTTAATTTGTTTGTTCATCCATTTAGGATCATGATAGCTTAGGTAGAGGTTGTTCATTTTGGGAATGTACTTACCCTGTATGCTCAGCACAATACCTTTAAATGTGTTCCATTTGTCTTCCAATGAAGTAGTATTAAACAGACTCCCCCTTTGCTTCAGCTTATCCCTGATTTCATCAAATTTATCCCATTTCAAGTTCTACACCTGGCTCGATAGCAAAATACTGCGGATGCTGGAAATCCGAAATAACAACAGAAAACGCTGGAAAAACTCAGCAGGCCAGGCAACATCCATGGAGAGAGAAACAGAGTTAACATTTCAGGTCGAAACCCTGAAGAAGGGTTTCGACCTGAAACATTAACTCTGTTTCTCTCTCCACAGATGTTGCCTGGCCTGCTGAGTTTTTCCAGCGTTTTCTGTTATTTCTATACCAGGCTCCTTTGCCTTCTCATTCCTGACATATGAGAAAGTGCCTGAACTCTAATGCCATTTCATATGCAAGAGATTAGTGTATTACATGTGCAAAGCATGAAAACATTCATTTTGTATGCTCCACCTTTATCAAGCAATAATCCCTAAATTTATATGCAGAACAAACCTAACACAAAGGCTGTGCACTATATTATCCCACTAGCTCAAAGGTCCTTTAGCAATTTTGTGAGAGATATTTAGTGGTCTCAAATTGGGCAGACTCAGGGATTCCTCCAGGTACAGTAACATAGTGGTTATGTTACTGGACTAGGGCTGCACAGGCAGAAAGAAATTGGGTGACCATCAGGCAGAGCAACAGAGGCAGGCAGGAAGTGCAGGGAACCCCTGCGGACATCCCCCTTTCAAACAGGTATACCAAGTTGGATACTGTTGAGGGGGATGACTCACCAGGGGAAGGCAGCAGCAGCCAGCTTCCTGGCACCAGGGACGCTTCTGCTGCTCAGAAAGGGAGGAAAAAGAGTGGGAGAGCAATAGTGGTAGGGGATTCTATCGTAAGGGGAACAGATAGGCGTTTCTGTGGCCACAAACGTGACTCCAGGATGGTTTGTTGCCTCCCTGGGGCCAGGGTCATGGATGTCACTGAGCGGCTACAGGGCATTCTTAAGGGGGAGGGTGAGCAGGCAGAGGTCGTGGTCCACATTGGGACCAACGACATAGGTAGGAAGGGGGATGAGGTCCTGCATCAAGAATTTAGGGAGCTAGGTAACAGATTAAAGAGCAGGACCTCAAAGGTTGTAATCTCTGGATTACTCCCAGTGCCACGTGCTAGTGAGTATAGGAATAGGAGGATAGAGCAGATGAATGCGTGGCTAAAGAGTTGGTGTAGGGGGGAGGGTTTTACTTTCCTGGATCACTGGGCCTGCTTCTGGGAAAGGTGGGACTTGTACAAGTCGGACGGGTTGCACCTGAACCAGAGCGGGACAAATATCCTTGTGGGGAGGTTTGCTAGCACTGTTGGGGGGGGTTTAAACTAACTTGGCAGGGGGATGGGATACAGAGGGCAGCTGAAATAGGGGGTGATGTGCTGCCAATTATAGAGGAAAAAACAAGTCAGCTTGGTAGACAGGGCAAATATATAAGGGCAAGGCTGGATGGCATCTATTTTAATGCAAGGAGTCTTGCAAATAAGGTGGATGAACTGAAGGTGTTGATAAACACATGGGAGTATGATATTGTTGCTATCACGGAGACATGGTTGAGGGAGGGAAAAGACTGGCAACTCAATATTCCGGGGTACAGAATCTTCAGGCGAGACAGAGGGGGAGGTATAAGAGGAGGGGGTGTCGCAATATTAATTAAGGAGTCAATTACTGCAGTAAGGAGGGATGATATATTAGCAGGTTCCTCTAATGAGGCCATATGGGTGGAGCTTAAAAACAAAAAGGGGGCAAGCACTTTGCTGGGAGTGTACTATAGGCCTCCAAACAGTCAGGGGGAGATAGAGGAACAGATATGTAGGCAAATAATAGGGTAATAATAATGGGAGATTTCAACTTCCCCAATATTAACTGGGATAGTCAGAGTGTGAAAGGCTCAGAGGGTGTAGAATTCTTAAAGTGCATCCAGGAGAGCTTTTTGAGCCAGCATGTAGAAAGTCCTACAAGAGAGGGGGCGGTACTGGACCTAATTCTAGGGAATGTGGCCGGCCAAGTGGAAAAAGTGCTAGTAGGTGAGCACTTTGGTGATAGTGACCATAATATGGTAAGATGGGCCGAAGGGCCTCTATCCGTGCTGTATAACTCTATGACTCTATGACTAGTAATCCAGCGGCCTGGACTAATGAGTCCCACCACGGCAGCTGGGGAATTTAAATTCAGTTAATTAAATAAATCTGGAATACAATGCTAGTATTAGTGTATTGATTTCTTTGTGGGTTCAATGACGAGACATTTATGAAAGAGAATGTCTTTTAATCTAAAGCTTTGTTCAACTCTTTATACAGCATTTACAGGAGACATCAAGCTAGTGATGCATCTAGAATGAAACTGAAACTAAACTAACTGCCTTGCTTCTCTTGGTCACATGCCCTCTGCTGGTCAGGCACAAGCAATCAATACATGCAAACATGCTATTAAGGCATCATAATCGAACAGGCAAATACCATCTCTATTTGCTGATATCATTACATCTCCTTTTCTTAAAACAAAAGTATTTTACTTTTAACTAACAACATGTTTTCTTTGTATTAATCTGCATTTTAACTGTAACACTTAATGAACTTACATTATCATTATCATGATCAAGGTTTTTTAACCTTGCTTTGTGTGTTCACATGAAATATGTCAATACACTAGAACTTGAAGAAAGAATAAGATAACATTACTTCCTTCTATAACAATAGTCCTTAAATTTGCTCAATGAGTCTCTCAGGAGGCTTCACGTGTCTTGAGGATTTTCTGATTGATTGTCCTTGAATCTGAGTTGTTGCCTCAGATGATTGGTTCTCAGCTGTGTGATCAGGTTGTTCAACAGTATCAGTCTCTTGACCTGCTGTGGCTGGTCCCATGATAAGATCTCGACGATTTCTTCTCAGAACAGCACCCTCATCTGTCTGAATGGTGTATGATCTTGGTTGAACTTCACTCAGGACAGTTCCCTTCTGAGTCCATGTGTTTGTTTTGTCTTTCAACCTTACTTGGTCACCAGTGTGGAGTTCAGGTAGGTTTTGTGTTCCTCTGTCATAGTAGTACTTTTGCTTTTCTTTCTGTTGTTCTTTGAACTTCCTCACTTTCTCCCCATCGTTTGTTTTCAGGAGGTTCTCCGGGATGGGTAGGTTTGACCTTCGCCGACGTCCCATAAGGAGTTGGGCTGGTGACATACCACACTCGAGCGGCGTTGTGCGGTATACAAGCATGCTTTGGTAGAAGTCAGTTCCACTGTCTTTTGCCTTATACATCAGTCTTTTCACTGTCTGGACCGATTTTTCCACTAGACCATTGGACTGTGGAAAGTGAGGACTTGACGTTGTGTGGACAAAGTCCCACTCTTTGGCAAAGTGTCGGAAACTTGCATTGTAAAACTGGGGTCCGTTGTCTGTGAAGACCTCGCTTGCCACGCCATGTCTGGAGAATATGGCTTTCATACATGTTATCACAGCATCTGCAGTGGTGGTGTACAGTCTACAAACCTCTGGATACAGGGAGTAATAGTCTGTGACTACAAGGTAGTCCTTCCCTTGACATACGAATGCTTTGTGCATTGAGTGCTGTTGGAGTTTTGCTAAGTGGGAGAAAAATCATTTAAGTGTATTTTGTGAATTTTAGTGTGTTAAGAAGTCAATTATTTGAAGTAAGTTTAATTTTTTAAGGGTTTTTTAAACTCTTGGGCAGTTTAAACAGGAAGTAGAATCCAGGTATAAAAGGGGAGGGGCTAGTGCGGTGCACGGAGTGCTTTGTGCATTGAGTGCTGTTGGAGTTTTGCTAAGTGGGAGAGTTCGGATAAGTGGGAGGTGAGGGTGTGTTTTTTGCTCTGTTTTATTCCCCACTCCCAGGCTTAGACAGCACTGCGGAGGCGGAGCAGCGAGACAAGTCAACCAAACAGGCTCCACAGACAGTATTCAAGGAGGAGGTTGGTGATCAGCTGGTTGGTTGGTTTTCTTCCTTCTCTTCTCTTTCATACCTTTAAGTTGGTAAGTCCTATTGAATAGTGGTGTGATATTATCATATATATCCGGGCAGGGTCTTCATAACTAATAATAAGAAATTTAATTAATTATATAGAATGGAGCAGGTGATGTGTTACTGTTGCGAGATGTGGGAGCCGGTGAACCCCATTGAGGCTAACGGTGATTACATCTGCGACAAGTGTTTGCTGCTAGAGGAACTCAAGTTCCATGTTATGGAGCTTGAGACCGAGCTTCGGACACTGCGACACATCAGGGAGGGGGAGAAGTTCCTGGACTCTATGTTTCAGGAGATGGTCACACCTATGAAGTTAATTACTGCAGATGTAGTCCGTGGTCAGGGACAGGACGGTGTGACTACGAGTGAGGAAGGTACAGGGATCCAGGATGTAGTGTTGAAGGAGACGCAGCCCTTGTTCTTGTCCAGCAGGATCGAGGTTCTTACTCCCTGTGAGGGCGGGAGCGGGGACTGCAGGGAGGATGAGCAACCTGGCCACAGCACCGTGGTACAGGGGGCCATTCAAGTGGAGGGAGTAAAAAGAAATGTTGTAGTGGTAGGGGATAGTATCATTAGGGGGATAGATAGGGTTCTCTGCAGTCAAGAGCGGGAGTCCCGAAGGCTGTGTTGCCTGCCTGGTGCCAGGGTTAAGGACATCTCTTCTGGGCTGGAAAGAAACTTGCAGTGGGAGGGGGAGGATCCAGTTGTCGTGGTCCATGTTGGTACAAACGACGTAGATAGGACAAGGAAGACGGTTCTGTTAAAGGAGTATGAGCAGCTAGGGGTCAAATTAAAAAACAGAACCTCAAGGGTAATAATCTCTGGGTTATTACCTGAGCCACGAGCGAATTTGGCTAGGATAAATAAAATTAAAGAGTTAAATGCGTGGCTCAAAGACTGGTGTGGGAGAAATGGGTTTTGCTTCTTGGGACACTGGCACCAGTACTGGGACAGGAGGGAGCTGTTCTGTTGGGACGGACTCCACTTGGCCAGTGCTGGGACTAGAGTCCTGGCGAATCATATAACTAGGGCTGTAGAGAGGGCTTTAAACTAATTAGTGGGGGGGAGGTTTCTAGAGAGCAAATAATAGAAATGACAACAGAGAAGGTCATAGACTTAGGTAGCAGTGGGGGAATTAAAAAACAGAATGTGTCAGGAAGGGACAGAAGGTATGGAGTAAAAAGTAAAGTACTAAAAAGGGAAAAAACAGGAACTAAGTGTTACAAAACATATTTGAAAGTTCTTTATCTGAATGCACGTAGCATTCGTAACAAAATGAATGAGTTAACGGCACAAATAATGACATATGGGTATGATCTTGTGGCCATTACAGAAACATGGCTGCAGGGTGACCATGACTGGGAATTAAACATACCAGGTTATTTAACAATCAGGAAGGACAGGCAGGAAGGGAGAGGAGGTGGGGTGGCTATGTTAATAAAGGAAGGAATCACTATAATACAGAGAAATGATATTGGGTCAAAGGAGCAGGATAGTGAAACAGTTTGGGTGGAGGTAAGGAATAATAAGGGGAAAAAAACACTAGTGGGTGTAGTCTATAGGCCTCCGAACAGTTGCAACTCTGTTGGACGGAGTATTAATCAGGAAATAGTTGAGGCTTGTAATAAGGGAACAGCTATAATTATGGGGGATTTTAATTATCATATTAACTGGACAAATCAAATTGGGCAGAGCAGCCTTGAGGAAGAGTTCATTGAGTGTATTAGGGATGGGTTTCTTGAGCAGTATGTAACTGAACCGACCAGGGGGCAAGCAACCTTAGATCTGGTCCTGTGTAATGAGACGGGATTAATTAAAAATGTCCTAGTAAAGGATCCCCTTGGAATGAGTGACCATAACATGGTTGAATTCCATATTCAATTAGAGGGTGAGAAGGTTGGATCTCAAACAAGCATGCTGAGCTTGAATAAAGGAGACTATGAAGGTATGAGAGCGGAATTAATTAGAGTGGACTGGGAAAATAGATTAAAGGGTAAGACGGTACATGACCAGTGGTGTACATTTAAGGAGTTATTTTACAACTTCCAAAAAATATATATTCCACTGAGGAAAAAAGGGTGTAAAAGAAAAGATAGCCATCCGTGGCTAAGTAAAGTAATTAAGGATAGTATCCGACTAAAAACAAGGGCATATAAGGTAGCCAAATCTAGTGGGAGGATGGAAGATTGGGAAGTCTTTAAAAGACAGCAAAAAATAACAAAAAGATTGATTAAGAAAGGGAAGATAGATTATGAAAGTAAATTAGCAAAAAATATAAAAACAGACAGTAAAAGTTTCTATAGTTATATAAAAAGAAAAAGGGTGGCTAAAGTAAATGTTGGTCCCTTAGAGGATGAGACCGGGAAATTAATGGTGGGAAACATGGAGATGGCAAAAACACTGAACAATTATTTTGTATCAGTCTTTACAGTAGAGGACACTAAGAATATCCCAACACTGGACAAACAGGGGGCTCTAGGGGGGGAGGAACTAAATACGATTAAAATCACTAAGGAAGTGGTACTTGGTAAAATAATGGGACTCAAGGCGGATAAATCCCCTGGACCTGATGGCTTGCATCCCAGGGTCTTGAGGGAAGTAGCGGTAGGGATTGTGGATGCATTGGTAATAATTTTCCAAAACTCACTGGACTCAGCAAAGGTCCCGGCAGATTGGAAAACTGCTAATGTAACACCCTTATTTAAAAAGGGTAGTAGGCAGAAGGCTGGAAACTATAGACCTGTTAGCCTAACATCTGTGGTTGGTAAAATGTTAGAGTCCATTATTAAGGAGACAGTAACGGGACATTTGGATAAACATAATTTAATAGGGCAAACTCAGCATGGTTTCATGAAGGGGAAGTCATGTTTAACAAATTTGCTTGAGTTTTTTGAGGAAGTAACATACAGGGTGGATAAAGGGGAACCAGTGGACGTAGTGTATTTAGACTTCCAAAAGGCATTTGACAAGGTGCCACACAAAAGATTATTGCTCAAGATAAAAAATCACGGGATTGGGGGTAATATTCTGGCGTGGGTGGAGGATTGGCTCTCTAACAGAAAGCAGAGAGTTGGGATAAATGGTTCGTTCTCAGATTGGCAACCAGTAACTAGTGGTGTTCCGCAGGGGTCAGTGCTGGGTCCCCAAATCTTTACAATCTATATTAACGATTTGGAGGAGGGGACCGAGTGTAACATATCAAAGTTTGCAGATGATACAAAGATGGGAGGGAAAGTAGTGAGTGAGGAGGACATAAAAAACCTGCAAAGGGACATAGACAGGCTAAGTAAGTGGGCAGAGATTTGGCAGATGGAATACAATACTGGAAAGTGTGAGGTTATGCACTTTGGCAGGAAAAATCATAGAGCAAGTTATTATCTTAATGGCAAGAAACTGGAAAGTACTGTAGTACAAAGGGATCTGGGGGTCCTGGTGCACGAAACTCAAAAAGTTAGTATGCAGGTGCAGCAAGTGATTAAGAAGGCCAATGGAATGTTGGCTTTTATTGCTAGGGGGTTGGAATATAAAAACAGGGAGGTATTGCTGCAGTTGTACAAGGTATTGGTGAGGCCGCACCTGGAATACTGCATACAGTTTTGGTGTCCATACTTAAGAAAAGACATACTTGCTCTCAAGTCAGTACAAAGAAGGTTCACTCGGTTAATCCCGGGGATGAGGGGGTGGTCATATGAGGAGAGGTTGAGTAGATTGGGACTCTACTCATTGGAGTTCAGAAGAATGAGAGGCGATCTTATTGAAACATATAAGATTGTGAAGGGGCTTGATCGGGTGGATGCGGTGAGGATGTTCCCAATGATGGGTGAAACTAGAACTAGGGGGCATAATCTTAAAATAAGGGGCTGCTCATTCAAAACTGAGATGAGGAGAAACTTCTTCACTCAGAGGGTGGTAGGTTTGTGGAATTTGCTGCCCCAGAAAGCTGTGGAAGCTACATCATTAAATAAATTTAAAACAGAAATAGATAGTTTCCTAGAAGTAAAGGGAATAAAGGGTTACGGGGAGCGGGCAGGAAATTGGACATGAGTCTGGGTTCGGAATGGTCATGGCCCTGTGGGTAGTGGAGCGGGCCCAGGGGCCGTGTAGCCTTGTTCTGCTCCTACTGTGTTCTAATTCTGTTAGATTTCAGGAGATGGTTTTATTCCTGTTCCTGGCTGGGGTGGAGATCGCCTTTACAGAAGGTAAGTACTGTAGAAAATATAGGGACAGAGTGATCTCCTGGAAGAATTTCGATCGCCTAGATGGGTCGGAGAGGAATTTCCCAGATTTTTTTCTCCCAAATTGGCCATTGGGTCTTTATCTGGTTTTTCGCCTCTCCCGGGAGATCACATGGGTTCGGGTGGATGCAGAGTGATAGAAGATTTGAGGTTAGGATCAGATCAGCCATGATCTTATTGAATGGTGGAGCGGGCTCGAGGGGCCGATTGGCCTACTCCTGCTCCTATTTCTTATGTTCTTATGTTCTTATGTCAGCGCCTACCTTCTGGTAAGGTCTGTCTGGCGCTGGGTGTGGCTTTAGTGGTTCTACCGGATTGCTTGCTCGATATTTCAGGCATATTGTGCAGTTTGACACCTCATTTGTCACATCTTGGTTGATTCGTGGCCAGTACATCACCTCTCGTGCTCTTTTCTTACACTTTTCGATTCCCAGATGTCCTCCATGGATCTTTTTTAACATCTCTTTTCTCAGACTCTTTGGGATAACTATTTTACTTCCTTTGTAGATGATGTCTTCGACCACTGATAGTTCTGCCCTGCAGTTCCAGTACTCTGCCATGTCAGGTGAGCAGTCTTGCTTCATGTTGGGCCATCCATCCAAAATGCTTTTTCTCAGTCGTCTCATTCTTTCATCTTTGTTTGTCTCAGTCTTTATGAGCTCCATTTTTGCATCTGCTATGGGCAGTGCACTTGTGATCATGTCCACGTAGGCGTTCACTTTTTCATCCATTGTGGTGTTTGCGGGCTCACTTGGGTCAACAGCTCTGGACAACGTGTCTGCTGTATACATCAGTTTACCCGGTGTGTACGCAACATTCAGTGTATAGCGTTGCAGCCTGATCATCATTCTTTGTATTCTAAGCGGACAGCTATTTAGTGGCTTTTGGAACAATGCAATCAAGGGCTTATGGTCAGTCTCTACACTGATTGCTTGTCCTGCCACAAACTGGTGAAATCTTTCACAGGCGTATGTGATGCTGAGCAGCTCCTTTTCTATTTGAGCATATCGCGTCTCCGCGTCTGTCATTGAGCACGATGCATATGCAGTAGGTTGCCAGTAGTCATATTGTTGCAGAAGAACGGCACCGAGCCCACTCTGTGATGCATCTGATGATATCTTGATGGGTCTCGCTGGGTCATAAAACCTCAGAACTGGTTCCTCTGTGAGCAGTTTCTTTAGATCGCTCCATGACTTCTCATGCTCATGATTCCATTCCCATTCTATGTTCTTTTCAGTTAGTCTTCTCAGTGGCGCCATCTTTTCTGAGAGGTTGGATATGAATTTCCCCATGTAGTTGATCATTCCATTAAACCTCTGCATGTCCTTTTTGCATTGTGGCTTTGGCATATTCTCAATGGCGGACACCTTTCTGGGATCTGGTCTGATGCCCTCACTGCTAAGGATATCTCCCACGAATGTCAGTTCTGTCACCCCGAGCTGGCATTTCTCTCTATTCAGCTTCAGGTTTGTTTTCCTTGTTGCTTCCAGCACTTTTTTCAGTCTCTCGTCATGCTCAGTTCTCGTGGTTCCCCATACTATGATGTCATCCATTGATGTATCAACTCCCTCCAGGTGCTCATAGATCATATGGATAGTTTTGTGATACACCTCAGGAGCTGAGGCAATGCCAAATGGTAACCTTAGGAATCTGTATCTGCCAAATGGACTGTTGAACGTGCACAGTCTTGAACTTGCTTCGTCCAGCTTCATCTGCCAAAATCCTGATGATGCATCTAACTTGCTGAAATATTTTGCATTTGCAAACTGTGCCATGATTTCCTCATGTGTAGGAAGCTTGAAGTGCTCTCTCTTTATTGCTCTGTTTAGATCTCTTGGATCCAGGCAAATTCTGAGCTTTCCATTCTTTTTGTCCACTGCGACGAGGGAACTCACCCACTCAGTTGGCTCATCTATCTTCTGAATCACGTTCAGGCTTTCCATCCTGTCCAACTCTGCCTTCAGTTGCTTTTGAAGAGCAAACGGAACTTTTCTGCATGGATGTATGACCGGTGTCATACTTTTATCTACTCTGATCGTGTGTTCTCCTGGAATGCAGCCTAGACCCTTAAATAGGTCTTTGTACTCTTTCATGAGTTCATCATAGATTGTCTCTCCTTCGCTTTCCACAACGAGGACTCTCTTTACCAGGTTCAGTCTCTCACAGGCTTTTAAACCTAGTATGGCTTGCACATCCTTTGGCACCACGATTAATGCTAGCATGTGCTCTCTGTCCTTGTGTGTTACTTTGACAATGCATCTTCCTTTCACTGGTATTTCAGTACCTGAGTATCCTGTCACTTTCACTTTGATTCCATGTATCTTTGGTCTGGGTCTAATTTTCTTAAAATCAGTCTCTGATATCACATTAACTTGTGCTCCAGTATCCAATTTAAATGGAATGTGTATGTCATTCACTTTTAGTGTCAACATCCAGTCTCTTTCTTCTTTTATGTTTTCAGACACAACATCTACATAGAACTCCTCTATGTCGCTTTCATCTACTGCATGGACCTTGCTTTGTTGCATTTGGTTCTTACAGCAACGAGCATAATGGTTGTTCTTGTTGCAACTATTGCATGTTTTACCATATGCTGGACACTTTTTTGGTGGATGCTGTGTACTGCATCGACTACATGACTTTCGATTGCCCCTTTCATTTTCGTTCGCTGGCCACGCCTCTTTTTTCACATTGGCGCTCTTTTTGTTAAACGGTTTGTGTCCGTTCTTACTCACTGCATCCATGTTGCAGCTATTGTCACTGAACAGCTCCTTTGCCTGCAACTTCACAGTCTCTGTAGCCCTACACAGTGCTATGGCTTTTTCCCAGGTCTAGATCTTGCTCTCTTAGCAGTCTTTCCCTTAGACCATTATCTGGAATACCACACACCAGTCTGTCTTTTATCAGCGAGTCTGTCAGTCCCCCAAATTCACACGATTTGCTTCTGTTTCTCAGTTCAGTCACATACTGATCAATAGTCTCACCCGTTTTCTGTACACATGTGAAAAATCTGTGCCTCTCAAATGTCACATTACGTTTAGGTATGCAGTAGGCCTCAAACTGTTCCATTATTTTATCTAGCTTCATTTTGTCTCCATTAGCAGCGAATGTGAAATTATTATACACCTCCAGCGCTTCATCACCCACGACATGTAAGAACACTGACGATTTCTTATTATCACTTTTCTCGTCAGCTCCGATTGCCGCTAAATACAACTCTACACGTTGTTTGAATCTCCTCCAATTTTCAGCCACATTACCTGTTAACTGAAGCGTCGCTGGTGGGTGTAAACCTTCCATTTTTCACTTCGTTAGCTATTCTCCAATGGTAAGCAACGATGTTCTCTTTTGGCTTGCTAATTTGTGGAGAGCTGATTTAACTTCAGATTTTTTCTCTTCATCTCTTTCAATCACTTCTGACACCATGTATTGATTTCTTTGTGGGTTCAATGACGAGACATTTATGAAAGAGAATGTCTTTTAATCTAAAGCTTTGTTCAACTCTTTATACAGCATTTACAGGAGACATCAAGCTAGTGATGCATCTAGAACGAAACTGAAACTAAACTAACTGCCTTGCTTCTCTCGGTCACATGCCCTCTGCTGGTCAGGCACAAGCAATCAATACATGCAAACATGCTATTAAGGCATCATAATCGAACAGGCAAATACCATCTCTATTTGCTGATATCATTACAATTAGTAATGATGATCAGTAAACTATCGGATTGTTGTAAAAACCCATCTGGTTCACTAATGTCCTTTAGGGAAGGAAATCTGCCATTCTTACCTGGTCTGGCCTCTATGTGACTCCAGACACATAGCAATGTAGTTGACTTTTAACAGCCCTCTGAAATGGCCTAGTTGTACTGAACCGCTACGAATAACAATAATAAGAATAAAACTGGATGGACCACTGGCTTTGGACACGACGGCAGACCCAGCTCAGTTGAACCTGCAAAGTCCTCCTTACTAACATCTGGGGACTTGTGCCAAAGTTGGGAGAGGTGCTCCACAGACCAGTCAAGCAACAACCTGACATTGTCATACTCGCAGAATCATACCTTCCAGCCAATGTCCCAGACTCCTCCATCATCATCCTTGGGTATGTCCTGGCCCACAGGCAGGACAGACTCACCAGGGGTGGTGGCACAGTGGTATTCAGTCGGGAGCGAGTGGCCCTGGGAGTCCTCAACATTGACTTCGGGCCCCATGAAATGTCATGATTTCAGATCCAGCATGGGCTAGGAAACCTCCTGCTGATTACCACCTACCCCCTTCCTTCAGCTGATGAATCAGTACTCCTCCATGTTGAACACCACTTGGAAGAAGCACTAAGGTTAGCGAGGACACAGAGTGTACTCTGGGTGGGGGACTTCAATGTCCATCACCAAGAATGGCTCAGTAGCACCACTACTGACCGAGCTGGCTGAGTCCAGGACATAGCTGCCAGACTGGGCCTGCAGCAGGTGGTGAGAGAACCAACACGAGGGAAAAACCTACTTGACCTCATCCTCACCAATCTGTCGCAGATGCATCTGTCCATGATAGTATTGGTAGCAGTGACCACCGTACAGTCTTTGTGGAGATGAGGTCCCATCTTCACACCGAGGACACCCTCCATCGTGTTGTGTGGCACTACCACCGTGCTAAATAGGATAGATTCAGAACAGATCTAGCAGCTCAAAACTGGGCATCCATGAGGCACAGTGGACCATCAGCAGCAGTAGAATTGTATTCCATCACAATCTATAAGCTCATGCCCCAGCATATCCCTCTTTCTACCATTACCATCAAGCTAGGGGACCAGCCCTGGTTCAATGAGGAGTGTAGAAGAGCATGCCAGGAGCAGCACCAGGCGTACCTAAAAAAAATGAAGTGCCAACCTGGGGAAGCTGCAACACAGGACTACATGCATGTTAAACAGCGAAAGCAGCATGTTATAGACAGAGCTAAGCGATCCCACAACCAACGTATCAGATCAAAGCTCTGCAGTTCTGCCACATCCAGTCGTGAATGGTGGTGGACAATTAAACAACTAACGGGAGGAGGAGGCTCCATGAATATCCCCATCCTCAATGATGGCGGAGCCCAGTACTTGCGTTCAAAGGACAAGGCAGAAGTGTTTGCAACCATCTTCAGCCAGAAGTGCCGAGTGGATGATCCATCTGAGCCTCCTTCTGAAGTCCCCACCACCACAGAAACCAGTATTCAGCCAATTTGATTCACTCCATGTGATACCAAGAAATGGCTGAGCGCATTGGATACAGCAAAGGCTATGGGCCCCAACAACATCCCAGCTGTTGTGCTGAAGACTTGTGCTCCAGAAATAGCCGCGTCTAGCCAAGCTGTTCCAGTACAGCTACAACACTGGCATCTATCCGACAATGTGGAAAGCTGCCCAGGTATGTCCTGTCCACAAAAAGCAGGACAAATCAACCCGGTCAATTACCGGCCCATCAGTCTACTCTCAATCATCAGCAAAATGATGGAAGGTGTCATTGACAGTGCTATCAAGCGGCACTTACTCACCAATAACCTGCTCAGTAATGCCCAGTTTGGATTCCGCCAAGACCACTCAGCTCCCGACCTCATTGCAGCCTTGGTCCAAACATGGAAAAAGGAGCTGAATTCCAGAGATGAGGTGAGAGTGACTGCCCTTGACATTAAGGCAGCATTTGACCGAGTGTGACATCAAGGAGTCCTAATAAAACTGAAGTCAATGGGAATCGGGGGGAAAACTCTCCACTAGCTGGTGTCATACCTAACACAAAGGAAGATGGTTGTGGTGATTGAAGGTCAATCATCACAGTCCCAGGACATCACTGCAGGAGTTCCTCAGGGCAGTGTCCTAGGCCCAACCATCTTCAGCTGCTTCATCAATGGCCTTCCCTCCAACATAAGGTCAGAAATGGGGATGTTCGCTGATGACTGCACAGTGTTCAGTGCCATTCACAACTCCTCAGATAATGAAGCAGTTCATGCCCGCATGCAACAAGACCTGGACGACGTTCAGGCTTGGGCTGATAAGTGGCAGGTAACATTTGCGCCACCGAAGTGCCAGGCAATGACTATCGCCAACAAGTGAGAGTCTAAACACCGCCCCTTGACATTCAATGGCATTACCATCGCCGAATCCCCCACCATTGACATCCTGGGGATCACCATTGACCAGAAACTTAACTGGGCCAGCCACATAAATACTGTGGCTACAAGAGCAGGTCAGAGGCTAGGTATTCTGTGGCGAGTGTCTCACTTCCTGACTCACCAAAGCCTTTCTCCCATCTACAAGGCACAAGGAGTGTGATGGAATACTCTCCACTTGCTTGGATGAGTGCAGCTCCAATAACACTCAAGAAGCTCAACACCATCCAAGACAAAGCAGCCCGCTTGATTGGCACCCCATCCACCACCTTAAACATTCACTCCCTCCACCACCAGCGTACCGTGGCTGCAGTGTGTACCATCTACAAGATGCACTGCAGCAACTCGCCAAGGCTTCTTCGGCAGCACCTCCCAAACCCGTGACCTCTACCACCCAGAAGGATAGGGGCAGCAGGCGCATGGGAACACCATCACCACCAAGTTCCCCTCCAAGTCACACACCATCCTGACTTGGAAAGTTATTGCTATTCTTTCATTGTCGCTGTGTGAAAATTCTCCCTAACAGCACTGTGGGAGGACCTTCACCACACGGACTGCAGCGGTTTAAGGAGGCAGCTCACCACCACCTTCTCATGGGCATTTAGGGATGGGCAATAAATGCTGGCCTTGCCAGCGATGCCCACATCCCAGGAATGAATAAAAAGAGAAACATAAGCAAATATTGCACAATTGCCTCCTGCTGTAATGCTTTACGGCAAGAGCAATTTCTTAGATTTGGTGAGAAGTTGGCAGGCAGCTATGATAAAGCAATCGACTAGTTCGACCTTATAGCACTTTCCTGTTCCAAAAAGATCTTTTGTATTTATTATTATGAACCATGTCATCAATGCGCTTCTCAGGTCGATTAATCAAGAGGCCCTTGATTGGTGTGAGAAAGGCACCTCCATCTATATTCCCCTCTTTCTCCTGGATAATTAATAAATATTCAGTAACTCACTGAATATGTAAAATGTGATTGTGATTGTCAGTCAAGACTAGGAATGGAGTTCAGGCATCCTTGTGTAGACTGACTAGTCTCGCAGCTACTGGAAGGCACAGTAAGACATTTCTATCAATGTACAGCACTTACGAGAAGCTGTTACTTTCTAGTAAGTATAACATTTTAATTTAGAATCATGATTCTAATCAGACTGCAGGTAAAACATTTATGTATTAATTATATGTGTTAAATAAATCAAGCAACTCAAATTAATGTGCATGTTTAGAATGGGGTTCTGGAAACACAAGAGGAAACTATTTTGAAACCGTGCTTTGAACTAATGAGCACTGGCAAAGAGGAATGATCCGTGGAGACAGTCAACCAGTGAAAACACATCACCTCCAAATCTTGCTGAAATGTCATTTTCCAGAGATCTTGAACTACTGGGAAAACACTGCGACAGGAATAATTCTATCGGCTAAACCACAGACTTCAACATCCCAAACCCAATGGGCTTTGGATTCTAGAAGGAGTAGTTTGTGAATAAAAGCAAAATAAGCATGGTGATTCTTTTCAAGCATAAGGAAATGATCTAATTCCCCTCTGATGCAAATCGTACCTGTTACTGGCCAAAAACTTCTATGGGGGAGAAATTGGGTGGAGCCGCAAACGGGGCGCCAAGCTCGCCTGGGCGCCAGATTTTGCGCTGCAATCGGAGCAGCAGCGATCGCTGGAAATTCAGCTTGAGCGCCCCAAGAGGGCCACGGGGCGAGGCTCGAGGCGCTCCATGTCCCTCTTAGGGCGCTGAAACTGAATATCGCAGCGCAACGTGCCACAGCGCCACACGCTGCGGCACAGTGCGCTGCGGTACTGCAGGCCTTCCTCCCATTCTTAAGGGGGAGGGGCCTGCGCCAGCGCAATGAGCGATCACGAGTGCCGGCAAAAGAGCCCGGCACCGAGGAGAAGTGCCGGGCTCTTGGAAAGCAGCCGGCAATGCTGCGGGGGGAGAACAGGAGGCCGGGGACGGAGGCGCTGGCAGGCGGCCGCCAAAAAAAACGGCCGCCCTGCACCTCCACCTTAATTTGTGCCACTGCCGCCACAGGTAGGCCCCATGAACCGGGCGGGATTAGCGAGCAGCGCTACAGAGGCGGTCGCTGCCAAATATCACGGCATCGGTGGCGGCGCAGCGCAACAGGCTAACGCCGCCATTAGTGCCCCAGCTAAATATCGCGGGAGGCGTGGCCAGTGGCACTAAAGACACTGAGTGCCCTCTTTAGGCGCTAACTGGTGGCGCAGCCCACCGAATTTCTCCCCCAAAAGGTTTTAAAAATAGCCCTGGAACATCCAAAGAAATCCAAGGATATAATAAAAATTCTAACACATTTATTATTTTCCTCTGGGACTACCTTCATCCAGACAACCCCGTTTAGTGTAATATCAGTATTTTTAGTAGGATATCGTAAAGGTCTTCTCCAAGGATGTGCTGTGATGATTGTTCTTCATATATAAATTAATGGTACTGATGAAATAAAAGAGGAATGATGATTTACAAAGTGCATTTTGTCTTCTTGCCCAGTTACCATTACTGTTTTGCAGTGGTAGGATTCCCTGGTATTGGGCTACATAATTTCTAGTTAAGGATGGAATTTTATCATTGGAGTGTTTGATCAAGTTTATAGAGCTGGCTCAAGTTAACCTAAGAACTGTTCAGCACTGCCGCAGATCCAGTCTCATTACCATCGCTGAATCCCCCATCATCAATATCATGGGTGTCACCATTGACCAGAAACTTAACTGGACCACCTTCTGACTCCCCAAAGCCTTTCCACCATCTACAAGGCACAAGTCAGGAGTGTGATGGAATACTCTCTACTTGCCTGGATGAGCGTAGTTCCAACAACACTCAAGAAGCTCGACATCATTCAGGACAAAGTAGCCCGCTTGATTCGCACCCCATCCACCACCTTAAACATTCACTCCCTGCACCGCCGGCGCACCGTGGCTGCAGTGTGTACCATCTACAAGATGCACTGCAGGAACTCGCCAAGGTTTCTTCGACAGCACCTCCCAAACCCGCGACCTCTACCGCCTAGAAAGACAAGGGCAGCAGGCGCGTGGGAACACCATCACCTCCAAGTTCCCCTCTAAGTCACACACTATCCTGACTTGGAAATATATCACTGTTCCTTCATTGTTGCTGGGTCAAAATCCTGGAACTCCCTCCCTAACAGTACTGTGAGAGTACCTTCACCACACAGACTGCAACGGTTCATGATGGCGGCTCACCACCACCTTCTCAAGGGCAATTAGGGATCGGCAATAAATGCTGGTCTTGCCAGCGACGCCCACATCCCATGAACGAATAAAAACAAGTGTTGCTTGCAGAAATCACTACACGTGATCCAGTTTTTAAAGCTGAAAACTTTTGAGCTTTGAAAAGATAGCCATTAATCCGTACTATTTATGCGAAATTCCTCCATTTTTGTAGCTTCCAGACTGCAAACCCTGAACTTTGACTGGCTAGTGACCGTAGGCATCTCCATGGCTGTTGCTAATGCAACTCTATGGTCAGTTAGTCCAGTTGGCTTGTTACCTCTTTTAAACTTGTGTTCAGTGATCCAGACAAAACTGGCAATTTGCCAAATGAAAGTACCAGCTGAATGTGAGAGTCAATCCTAGACTTTATAGTCCACTGTGCAATGCACTGCTGCAAAATTCCACTGAGCTGCCTACTCACAGTTTAGGGATGCCACTAGTCAGGATACCTGTTTGACCCCTGGTGACAGGTTTGGCAGAATTGTTGTGGGACCTTGCTGCACACAAATTGGCTGCTGCTTTTCCCTACATTACAACAGTGGCTACACTTTAAAAGTACATCATTGGCCGTGAAGTGCTTTCATACATCCTGAGGTTGTGAAAGGCACTATATAAATACAAATTATTTCTTTTTAGGCATTTGCCTTCAGAGCACCACATAAGTTGCACACAGGAGACAACACATGCCAGGAGCAGCTCCCTCCTAGGATCAAGCTGCCATGAGGGGATGGCCATCTCAGACCTGGACACTGCACAGTCAAATTTCTAGGCTTAGATCTTTGCAAGCAGAAACTGTTGTACTTCTACCAGGTTCTCTTTTGGTAGTCCTCAGTTTGATTTCAAGAGTAGCAAAACTGGCCTTTATTGTGCCTTCATTTTAAACCCCAAAGTTTTATCTTCAACATTAGTGACACCCTGAGTGATTCTGCAGCTGTATTCATACCCTGCCTGGCTGTGGTGTCCACTGCAGATGCCATTGCTGTTATATCGTGATCCATGGCAATCTACATGTCTGAGAACCTTTGATGTACAACAGTGTTCAACTGTTTGGTAGCAGTGGTAAGATTTGTAAAGTATGCAGACCAGCCCGCATTTCCCTTTACTTGAGCCATATGACATGTTCAGCAGTTTATGCTTATCAAAGATTATCCTTTTTATTGGTGGCGTCATTAAGTTAGAATAATACAGGGATTCTGCAGAGCCTGTGGCTGTGGGGAATCTCCACTTCACAATGGCCAGCCCTTCTTCAGCACCCAACCAGGCTTCTTCCTCACCAGTGATACGTGATTCACTCGGCTTTCCCTCTTGACAATCAGTACAACCCACCGGGTAATCTGTGTCGGAACTGGTGCATGCTCGAATCCTGCGGGTGATGCTGAGTTCTGAGGCAAGTGTTGTAGTGTTGAGATACAGGTCTCTGCCTTTTGCACCTGCTCCAAATTGGGCCTTTCTGTAGAGATAAAAAAAATGCATCCCCAGGTGAGCCTCATTTCCGACATGTGCCTTGTTCCACTTGGTGTGCCAGCCCGCACCTCTTCCGCCACGCCAGGGCCAGGGAAACTCCTAGCCTGGCAGTCCCCTGCCTGACCACGCTCCCTTTATCTGATGCACTTCCACAAACAAGGCCCCAGGAAAACTGCTGGACCTGGACCTGGACCGAGTCCCAGCCTAACGGCTGCAAGTCTCTGGAAAATCGGGCGACCTTTGGCCTCCCACCTGCAATCATGGAAGTGTGGGGAAATTGGTTTTGGGGAAGGAGCACTCCTGCTCCTCCTGGCCACACAAAAGAAAATTAAAACATTATCTGGAAGGCATCTTCAGAATTTGGACCCTGCTGGCTTTAGGTGGGCAGCTTAGCCGTTAAATAATCTGGGTGGCTTTTCAGTGGGAAAGTAACTAGGAGGGTAGGGTTAAAATCTCCCTCATGATTTCACATACCAGGAACATTAGCATCTTTACTAATATCAATGTCCTCTGGGCCATGAATAGACTCGCAGCTAATGACTTCCATGATAGTCTCCTCGAAAGAGATAAGGATTTCACTGGGTGCCTAATACCTCCCGTCCCTTGCCCGTTGTTTAGCTTTAATTGCAGATTTCTTTTGCAAAGAAAAGTACATTATACATTGGATCAAATAAAATTTGCACAGTAATAATTATCACAGTGTGCATTTTACTAGGTACTAGTGAACCTCATGGTTGGTCTGAGGAAACGCTATGTCGTTTAGCTGTATTTATATTGAGTTAAAAAGAAAAATGGCAGAGTTAGGCAACCCACAGCACCTCCAATGGCGGGATGCCTGAACTTCAGGCATTACAGTTTTACCTATGAAACGAAATAGAAGCAGGCATTACTGTTACTCATCAGGTGCTGCAGCAACTCCACTGGCAAGAGTGTGTCATACAGGTGGCAAGTTTGCACAGGCAGCTTCCATTATAAATATGGACATAAGAATTTATCATGGAAATTTTTTTAGAAGAAGTGGGCACAGGAATAAGATTTTTAATATATTATAAATAGATATAACAGATTGAAATATGAAGTACCTTGCTAGATGAAGTTCAGAAAAGATTATCTTTTTAATTAATTCAGAATGTATTTTGCTATAGGCAACCAGCAATCTTTTCCACATGCAACTTGTCCAGTAAAGATTTAGTAATCTGCTGTAATCCTTTTCAAAAGTCCTCATTACCTCTCTTTTCTACGCTTGTATCAAGTAACTGGATAATTTAGTCTTAACAATATTCTACAGTAAGCCTACTCAGGCAAACATGCCTGACACCTGAAAACTCCTTGGATAGGGAGTTCTAACTATATACATAATAATTGACAAACATAGCTATGTAGAGGAATGCATAGCTATGACACTTTTGTTGGGAATTTTCTTGGTGGTTCTCCTGATCAGTTGCTGTAACTTCGGCAAAAGATTAGCAGAAACCCTGTTTGCGCGTCTACCTAAGATTGCCAGTGATCCGCTGAAGTTGGAGAATCTCCAAGGAATTTCCCGACATTCTTGGGCACACCCTTCAATGTGCAATGGTTGATAATGTGTTGAGTTACCAGCAATTGCCTCGCACACCTTTGAAGTACCTGGTTACTTCAGACCTGTAGGGCCATTTTGAAAAATGACCAGCAGGGCCTTGTTTGTGAGGTGGGCTTTCCTGGTTCACCTTGCTCTATCCATCAGGGCACATCTCAATTGATACACTTTCCAATCCATACATGCCTATTTAATCACATAATGGATGATTCAGCAGCATTCTTGGAGCTTTGTTCTGATTTGGATCCACACTTACACATTAATTAACCAGTTAGTAGCACAGCATTTTGTGATTTTGTACCATGAAGGAAGGAGCAAAGTGAACCAGCAAATCCCCTCCACAAATAGAGGCCCTGCAGGTTATTGTGGAGACCAACCATCTATGTCACTAGGCTGTTTGTGATACTGTGGCCTAGAAATTCAGTCGCGTTTGCGCCCACTTATTGGCTATAGAGTGGTTTGCGCCAGAAGTTTTTTAGCGCCCGAAATTCAGTTGGTCCCTAACATCAGCGTTAGCCGGTAGCGCTGCGCCGGCACTGATGACGTCATCGGTGTGCGCAGCGCCCCGGTTCCAATGCTATTCCGTGCCGATGGCCAAATTCAGTTGCGGCCGCCTCGCCCGTAGCGTTTGAAAAACGGTGCCTTGCAGCTCCGAGAGGCCGGCGCATAAAGGTGGAGGGGCGGCCGGCCGCTTTCCCGGCGGCCGCCTGGCCGCACCTCCCTCCCCGGACTCCTGCACCACCCCCCCGCGGCATTGGTGTCTGACTCCCGCGAGCCCGGCACTTCTCCGTGGTGCCGGGCTCATTTGCCGGGGGAATCCAGCGGCGATCTCACGGCTGCAGGCAGCTCCTCCTTAAGAGAAGGAGGAGGCCTGCAGTACCCCAGCCTGCCGCACCGCATCGGGTGCCGCAGCGGCAGCTGGACGCCTGAAACTGACTTTCATCGCCCCAAACGAGGCGGCCAAACCCTGCAATAGCGCCCGCCTCCGTCTTGGGGCGGCGCAACTGAATTTCAGGCGGGCGCTACGGGAATCCGGGCGAGCGCAAAATTTCGGGCACTAAAGACCTGGCGCGGCGATACTGAATTTTTAGCCCTATAACTTTAATGTAGTTCCCAAAGATTTTCTATTTTTTTTAAAACAGGAAATAATTTTTAATTTAAAAGTAAATAAATAAAACAGTTATATAAACAGACTGACATCTAATCATAAGCAATTATTATTCACAGACAAAAATCGAGTCACACCCTCTGTTTAAAACATTGTCTTCCTGTTTTTCACTGAAAGTAATTGCCTCGTGAAAGGCAGCACGGGTTTGATTCTATGTACCTTTTTCTTGTTACATAGTCATCCTTTCTGTTTGCACCCATTTAACAGATCACAGGTTCTCGCTATCAGGAGCTGTAAAATGTGTGCGTTTCACTGTATTTCTTTTGCTTGATCTTCATGCATTTTGTTCTCGTTTCTTCATTGCCCGTACAAGCCCTCTGTCAATCAAATCTAATTGTCGTGGGTCATCCTTAGATCTGATACAACTCCCCCACTGGCAGACAAAGCAATTGAACATCAGTCACTTACAAGGGCAGATCAGGAAAAATTATAATAAGTGGGCACTGAGGGAGCTTGTGAAGGCTTTAATAAATATTTACAGGTATTCAGTATTTCTCTTTACTATGAACACCGCTGGGCCCCTCCCCATCCCTTTAACCTGACACTTTCACTTCAATGCTGTTTTCAATTCAATATTTTCAGTTCAATATTTTCAGTTTACTTTTTCTTATTTGGCAGCAAACATGTTGCTTTTTTTCCATGCTATATTCCTTCTTATTCTGCTTTTCCTGTAATAGGTGCCAGTATTCACAAAGTCAATGACTGTGTCGAGTACTGATTCTGCTCATGGTTTCAACAATCATCTGTATTCACTAGAATTTACAACAAATCATTTGATTTTGTAGTCAGCTGCGAACATTCATTACACTTGCACTTGCCCATAGACATTTTATGGGCTTTTGCACTGGAAGTTCCTGTCAGCCAACTGTCCAAAAAGCGCAGCGTCCTCTACAGAGCATCTGGGGCCTGTGTATCTCCTTAACCAATCAGATTGAAGAATCGTTAATGAGCAGCGCAGAGTCTGAACCAGGAAGTGGAATTCAATGTCAAATTAGGTAAAGAACGTGAAATAAAGAGAGGGAAAGAAAGATTGGATTAAGAGAGAGAGATAAAAGAGACAGAAAGAAAAAGTAAAAGAAATATTTAATTTTTAATTAAAAAAAAATCTACAACAATAATTAAAAATCTGAAGGAATGGGACTCCACAATTACAAAAGTTAATTTTCATTGCCAAAGAGGTTGTTTGGCAGTAATTAAGACTTATCACAGTGTTAAAAGGATGGACAAGCCCTAACTTTTTTGGCGAGTTTATATGGTGTATATATCAGGTAAGTACAGCAACCTCACGCCGAATGGTGAGTCTCTCGGCGAGATACCATTATCGCGCAGCTTTTGGAGGAGCAGGGCAGCACGGACAGCAACTTCCTAATTTCCGTGTTTCACTGCGCATGTGTAGTCGCTGAAAGTTGCTGTCTGATTTCCACGTAAATAACGGTGATCACTGATAGCCTCAGCGTCATTACTACTGCAAAATCCGGGCCATTATTTCAGCTCAACTGAAGGCCATTTGAAGTCATTGGAAAGTAAAATTGGGCAAGGTGTACAACAGGTGGCTGATCCAATCCCATCAGTTTTCTGTCAGGTGGGTTGGGTTAAAATTATCCCCATAGTGAGGAAAGGGATTGGGGATGGTAGTCTTGGGAGGTTTTATGGTGTGTGGAGTTTCAAGCAATCTGGAGTGGGACTAAAAAGAGCAGGTTAGCAACTAAAAAACAGAACTGAAGAATACTAAGTGTGAGTAAAAAAAAAAGCCAGACTGAGTGAGAGTGAAAGCAATAAATACTGGGAATGGAATTTAAATAAAATAACAGAGATGTGGCTGAAAACAGAAACATTCGGAATAGCTCTTCAAAACAATTAAAATGCTGGGAGTAGTACATAAAAAGCTAGGCTGACAGTAAAAAATGACAAACACCAAGGGCTGAATTTTGTCGGCGCTTAGAGTGTGGGTTTGGAGGCGGGTCCGCTGTCAAAATTGAAATGATTGACAGCGGGTTGGGAACCTGCTGCGAACCCGCCTCCATGTAAGTTTCCAACGTGTCGGGCCTGCAATTTCAGAACAGACCTGACACCAAGTGGCAGGGGAGGCATTTAAGATACTTAACTGCTTGTTAAGTGCTTGTTTAATACTGGTTTGCCAGCCTTTTTCTATTTTACCACATTTTTAATGGGGTTCATGTCATTTGGAGATCACATCAGGTAAGTAGGTCGAGTTCTCTGTGTCTCCCCATTGCTGTGAATAGGTGACAGTTGCAAAAGTGGTATGAAAGCTACCATTTCACAGCTGGTCACTTTCCAATGTCAGAAGTCTTCAGGACTTAGAAGACACTTTTGAACAGTATGCATGTTTGGAGTAAACTCTCTATCCACTGTCACCTCCTTGGAGCAAGCTCTCTTATCATTGACAGATTGCTGCTGTCATCTCAACTTCAGCTGCCATCTATTCCAGCAACATCGGTGCCCTTGAAAAATTCTTACCTTGGTCCTCTGAATCCCTCCACAATCATCCCCAACACCAACATCACCAGGCACACCAACAACAATACCAACCTTCTCTGCAATCACCTGATGCTTCACAGGACACAGGGCATCAGCACCCGACAACATTGCTGCCCGGGAGGCCAGCGATGGCATCACCATGGCCAGATTTACTTCACTTGACGCTGTACACCCTGGCTGCCACATGATGCGCCAGGTTAACACCACCCCACACCATCACCATAAAGCATTCCTACAATGACCAAGCCATTTCTTTCACACTCATCACCATTGCGGGGGATACCGTTATATCTCATCATTCACTCGAACTCATTAAGACACTTCCAAAGGTGAGCACAGATCTATACAAAAATGCAAAGTGTTGAAAATAAAGATTTCAATGTTTGACAACACATTAGCAGAAAATTTACATGAACATTGCATAAAACACCGAAGTGCCTATCCTTGTGTGTTGTTAGTTGGTATGATTGCACTAGGATGAGGGTGAGTGTGAGAGGTGGCTAGTGAGATGGGGAAGTGATAACGTAGATAGAGAGGGATGGGTGGAAGTGCAAAGTAAGTTGGTGTGAGTATGGATGTGCAAGAGTAGGGTAGGGAAGGCAGAGTGATGGGGATGTGATGAGTGGCACAGCAGGATGAGGTTGAGTGTGGCTTTGCAGTAACGTTTCGTGATCTACTGAGATCATTGAAAGGTTTGCGCCACTGCAGCCTGATCCTCCTGACGACATCCCTACTTGCGCCCTCCTGTGCAATGTACAACTAGACTGCGTTGGTCTCCTGGGGAGGTCTCTTCCACCCACTGGAAGGGAAGAAAACCTCCCTGCATGCTGTGACTCCCTCCATTAGAATATGGAGGGAGTCATGCGAGAGCCTGGGTGCAGCCGTGCACCTTTGTGCAGTGCTTGTCAGTGTTTGCAGCACCTCAATGCTGCAGAATACTGACAGCACAACTGTCAAAATGAATGTGGCCGTGGTCCCTTTAAGGAAACCGGCTGATGATGCATTATCAAATGACATCATCAGACCCGCTTCCTTTTAGTTGGCCGGGAACCCCGCAGGGCGAGCTTAACAAGCCTTATTAACGGAAAATCCTTTTTACAGAGCGGCTGCTGCTGGGAATGGGACCGAAACCCGCTAATCACCTCTCCCGCTGCGGTGCCGCCTCCGCTGGCGAAATCATGGCCCAAGAGTGGGGTTAAAAAATGTATAGTGGAGCTAAAGATTAAAACAAGAATGCAGGATTTCAAGGAAACAGCAGAGCTATTACTTAAAAATAAGAAGGCTGGGAGCAACACTAAAATAGTGCACAAGTACCAGGAGCATGACTTAAAAATATAAACACCAGGTGAAAGACAACATATCAACTCCAAAGAGCAGCAGTGGAACTTACAAAAAAAAACAAAAATGAGAAACAGGAGCAAAAAATGTGTCAGATGTGCACTTCCATATATCCAACAGAATGGAGATCAGAGCTGAAGTACATTAATCACATATTATTAAGATAAAGTCCAAGAATTAAGCCGTATATGGCAGAAAGAATGCACTTGCCCTGTAGAGGAACAATTTAGCTTCTAACTACACGTAGCTGCCTCAACAACACATAATGCTGCATTTTTTAGAAGTATGAGAACATTAGCTGCTCTCAAGAATACTCGTGTCAATAAGAAAAAAAGTCTCAGGTTCATATTTTGCATCCTATGAAAATAGGGGAGAAGGGAATGACTGTGCCACCTAATGATAAAATTGGGTATTAGAGTAAAATAAAACCATGTTTCCTGGAGAAAGACTGTTAGAAATATTCTAGTGAAACATTTAATAAAACACAGAAAGGAAGCTTTTGAATAGAATGGAGTGTTTTGCTTATGGTTGAGACACTGGAGTTGTATATTAGCCTTAGTAAGAATTACAAAGTGAAGGATAAATTATTTCAGAGGAAACCCTGCCTCATCTGGCTGGAAACTTTTCTGTGGCTGGAGCCTAAGAAAAAACTCCACTCGCCGTGTATGTAACATGCACTGTAGCTTTCTGCTGCCACCAACTGAGCACTGGCCAATCCCTGCATTGATTCAGGAGGCAATTTTCGGTATTTTTCAAGGAACTGTGTTTGCGATAAATCCATGTAGTGAGACAAGGACTCGAAGAGGCGATATTGTAGAATTAGCACGAATACTTTATTAACAAACAGAGTAACAAACATCATGCCTGCATCCTGGCATTTCACCTTTGCTGACCTTGACAGGAAGCAAACCTCTGACCTTAACTGGAAGCAAACCTCTGACCTTAGCAGCAGCATTGGCTACAGCACCACCTGGTGGATAACCTTAATCATAACATCACAGATTACTATATCCCTCCCCCCTTAAGATTTCAGTATGAATTTCTTAACAAACAACCATTCCTGAGGGTCACATAAGGAGTCTCCGTTTACCATGTTCCATACTTGATGAATCTAACAGTTCAGTATCAATCTCTCTGGTGGCTTGCGAGTCCATTGTGAACGTCTAACAGTAAAGTCCCTGCTTGTTTGTGGTGAAGCCACCAGCTGCTCCTGAGCAGTGCTTAGAGTATCTGACTCTGCAACGATGGTTTCCTCTTGATGAATAGGTTCCTGTGGAATTGTCTCTGTCCCTGGTGGTGGCACCACAGATGCACTTGGATAACTGGGGGCAACCCTGTCTTCAGTCATCGCATTTGGAACCTTCATTTCAATTTCCCCTTGTCTGGGAAGTATCTGATCTACATGTCTGCATACTACCCTACCATCTCCCAACATGACCTTGTATGATACTGGACCTGTCATTGAGTCTATGAAGCCAGGGATCCACTTTGGTCCATAACTGAAATTCCTGGTAAGGACCGCATCTCCTTCTCCAAAACTTCGGCTCTTTGTTCTTTTGTCATGGTTCTCTTTTTGTTTGTTTTGTCTGTTTTCCATTTTCCTTTTTAGGTCTGGGTGGACAAGGTCAAGAGTGAAGCGTAGTCTACGACCTAATAACATCTCAGCAGGAGAGAGTCCTGTGGTGGATTGAGGTGTTATTCTGCAGCTGAACAGAACCCGTGACACTTTGGCTGCTAAACTCCCTTCTGCACTTTTTTTCATCATCTCCTTAAATGTTTGTACGGCTCTCTCCGCAAGTCCATTCGAGGATGGATGATATGGAGCCGAGGTCACCTGCACTATGCCATTTTTTCTCAAGAACTCTTTTGTCTCTGAACTCACAAAACAAGTGGCATTGTCACTCACCACGATCTCCGGTAGCCCTTGATTACTGAAGCTCCGATGCAGGCAGTCTATAGTAGTAGTGGCGGAAGCTCAATTTACAGGATAAACATCCATCCATTTGGAATGTGCATCAATGATTATGAGGAACATCTTCCCCATGAATGGACCCGCATAATCTAAGTGCAATCTTCTCCATGGTTTATCCGGCCACTCCCAGGGGTGGAGAGGAGCCGCTGCTGGTGCCTTCCGGTGTTCCTGACAAGTGCTGCATGTCTTGACTAGATTTTCTATCTCTTCATCTAGCTTTGGCCACCACAAGTAACGCCTAGCCAAGGCTTTCATACGCGAGACCCCAGGATGACACTGATGTAGTTGCTCTAGGATAGACTGTCATGCTGGCTGTGGAATAATCACTCGTGCTCCCCACAACACGCAACCATCCTGCACACTCAGCTCTGTTTTCCTGACACTGTAGGGTGTGAAGTCAGCCCCTTCCAGATGCTGTGGCCATCCCCTCACCACATATTCTCGAACTCTAGACAGTACTGGGTCTTTACCTGTCCATGTTCTTACTTGCTCTGCAGTCACAAGTGCTGTGTCAGTGTCCTCCAACATCAAAACTCTGTCCTCTGGAGCTGCACGGATAGGTGTGCCTGGCAGTGGAAGACGGCTCAAGGCATCTGCGTTCCCTGGTACTTGCCCGCCTTGTAGACAATGACATACTCATATGCCCTCAACGTCACTGCCCACCTCTGGATCCGGGGTGACACCATCTGTGGAACTGCTTTCATTTCATTGAAAAGAGAGAGAAGAGGTTTATGATCGGTGCATATGGTGAACTTCCTGCCATACTTGTGGAACCTCTGTAACCTCTGTAACCCAAACATTACTGCTAACCCCTCTTTGTCTAACTGGGAATAGTTTTTTCCGCTGGTGTTAGAGTTCGGGACATAAACCCTATTGGTCTTTCAGTTCCATCTTCCATGCAGTGTGAAAGAACTGCCCCCACCCCGTAAGGTGAAGCGACACAAGAGAGAATGATGTCTTTCTCTGCATTGTAGTGAACCAGCACATCCGACGACAGCATCAGTTTCTTGGACTGTTCAAATGAAACCCCCTGCTCCTCTCCCCACTGCCACTTTGTCTCCTTGCGCAGTACTTTGTGAAGAGGTGCTAACACAGTTGACAAGTTTGGTAAAAACCTGTTATAATAGTTCAGCAGTCCCAGGTAAGCTTTTAACTCAGCCACATTTGTAGGAGCAGGGGTGTCCTGCAGTGCTTGTACCTTCTCCTTGAGTGGATGGAGCCCGGTGGCATCCACTCTGTGTCCCAGGAACACTGCCTCATTCCCCAGGAAAGTGCACTTACTCCGCTTGAGCCGGAACCCTGCCCTCTCCAATCTCTGTAGTACCTCTCTCAGAGTGTTCAGATGCTCCTGGTCAGTTCTTCCCATCACCAGAATGTCATCCAGATAGATGGAAACATGTGGAATCCCTTGCAGTACACCTTCGATTGTCCTCTGGAAGATAGCTAGACTAGATGAGACACCAAACGGTAAGCGGTTATATGTAAACAAGCCCTTGTGTGTATTTATGGTGACATACTTCTTTGATTCGTCATCCAGTGTAATCTGCAAGTAGGCATGACTCATATCCAACTTTGTGAATTTCTTTCCTCCAGCCAGGTTTGCAAAGAGATCCTCTGTTTTGAGAATCGGATACTGCTCTAGTTTGGACACCCGATTGACTGTCAATTTATAGTCTCCACAGAGTCTTACCGAATTGTCTGGTTTTAAAACAGGTACTATGGGAGCTGCCCATTCCGAACATTTCACTGGCTCCAGTATGTTCTCTCTCAATAGACGGTCAAGCTCAGCCTCTACCTTTGGCTTCATGGCATAAGGCACAGGTCGTTGTTTAAAAAACCTTGGCAGTGCCTCCTTGTCTACATAAATCTTAGCTGGGGGCCATTAAATGTGCCAAGTTCCTCCTTGAACACATTCTCATGTTCACTCAACACTTCTTGCAAGGCCAACTGGTTGACCGCATCTATTTGATGTACTGCTCCCCAGTCTAATTTAAGTTCTTTTATCCAGCCCCGACCTAACAGGTTTGGTCCGGTACCCGATACTATAACTACAGGTAGCTGTTCCACTGTGTCCCTGTGTTGCACAGTTACCTTAGCTGTACCTAATGTCGCTACTCGTTCACCTGTATATGTTTTAAGATGCAGGGAGCAAGACTTTAACTGTGGAACTTTTGCACGGTTCCACAATTTTAAGTACTCTGCCTTGTTCATTATGGTCACGCTGCACCCTGTATCCACTTCAAAGTTCACCTTAGAGTCATTTACTGTCAGTTGCAATGTGATAGGAGCCACTTTTGGAATGTTCTCTAACATGCTATACATTATGAACATGTCCTTTTCTTCCTCAGCTTCCCCGCTGATGTGGTGTACTCCATGTTTTTTCACTTCTCTCCCTTGGTTTTGCTGTCCTTCCCCTTTTGGTTTGGATTCCTCCACAGGTGATTTCGCCCTGCAAGCTCGTTTTATGTGTCCTTGTTTCCCACACTTGTAGCACTTTTCCTCCCGAAACCGGCATTCACTCGCCAGGTGATCGCCCTTGCATCTATAACATGCCTTCACATGCTCACGTTGTGGTTTCTGATGCATGTTCAACTTGTGCACAACAACCTGACCTGCAACTTGCGTAGCATTAGCCCTGTCTGAACCCTGTATTTCTTTTACATCTCGGTTCGCTGTCTCTATGGCTTGAGCAAGTTCCACTGCTTTTTCATAAGTAAGCCCAGTCTTGGATAATAATCTACACTGCATTCGGTCATCCGTAATTCCGCAAACTAGCCTATCTCGCAGCATTTCCTTCAGGTTGTTTCCATAATTGCAATCTTGTGCTAATTTACGCAACACCGCTACATGGTCCATTACGCTTTCTTCCTCTTTCCTGTTCCTTGATTTAAACTTGAACCACTGTACAATCTCACTAGGCTTAAGGTTGAAATGTTCTTTTAGCAAAGCCACTAATTCAACAAATGATTTGTCTCCAGGCTTTTCAGGACTGAGCAGATTCTTCATCAAACTGTAGGTTTGGCTTCTCACTGAACTAAGCAGAATAGCTTTCCTTTTTCCGGCATCATTTATTTCATTTGCTTCGAAAAAATAACCCAACACTTCACAGTATTCCTCCCAGGTTTGTGCTTGACTATCAAAAGCGGAAACCATTCCTACCGTGGCAGCCATGCTCTCTTCCAACTTGTAGCTAACTGCAGCTCGTGATTTTGTTGTTTAAACGTCCTGGCAGACTTCTCTTCTTTATCCAGGGTCCTGTTTTACCTCATCACCAAATGTGATCAATCCATGTAGCGAGACAAGGACTCGAAGAGGCGATATCGTAGAATTAGCACGAGTACTTTATTAACAAACAGAGTAACAAACATCATGCCTGCATCCTGGCATTTCACCTTTGCTGACCTTGACAGGAAGCAAACCTCTGACCTTAACAGGAAACAAACCTCTGACCTTAGCAGTAGCATTGGCTACAGCACCACCTGGTGGATAACCTTAATCATTACATCCCAGATTACTATATCGTTCCTCTAGATTAAGGAGCTGATTATTAGGAGCTGAGAATAGAATTCAAGATGGCTCCTGGACGATCAGCTCCCTCGGGAGCTCCTTACTGTGCACCTCTATCCTTAGTCATCCACTGTCATCCTTTGCCCTTTCTCCCTCAATCTCCTCTCTTCCACTGTTCCCCTGGCTCTAATAGTGGGTGCATTTTAGCCCCATTAACTGCTAGTTTAAACTGCCACTGCCCATCCCCTGACCATGCCTGCTCTTTGCTTTCCTCAGTGAACACTGGATCTTTTCTCAAATTTGGCTTCCAAAATCCTGACCTTCTCTGGTCATCAAGACTATGCTTCTGCACTGGACTATACTGGACTACATCGTAAGACTCAGCTGCAATGTCTCTGATCTGCTGCTCAGTTGCTTAAATTTTACACTAACTGATCATTTTACAGCCCTTCCCCCACCGCTGCTGTTCCCTGCTGAGCCTGTGACTGGCTGACTGGTTCTACTGGTTTTTCAGCTCCAGCTATAGTCTGGTTCCTGGCTATAGTTTCACGCTATTCCAATGCACTCCTGGCCGACCTCCCACATTTTCCCTCGGTAAGCTTGAGGTCATCCAAAGATTTGCTGCCCGTGCCCTAACTCGCACCAAGTCCCATTCACCCATCACCCCTGTGCTCGCTGACCTACATTGGCCCCCTGTTAAGCAATGCCTCGATTTTAAAATTCTAATTCTTGTTTTCAAATTTCTCCATGGCCTCACTCCACCCTATCCCTGTAATCTCCTCCAGCCCAAAAACCTTCGAGATATCTGCACTCCTCCAATTCTGGCCTCATGAGCATCTCCGATTTTAATCACTCCAGCATTGGTGGCCATGCCTTCTGCTGCCAAAGCCCTAAGCTCTGGAATTCCCTCCTGAAACCTCACCGCCCCTCTACCTCTCTTTTCTCCTTTAAGATGGTCCTTAAAACCTACCTGTTTCTGCCCAAATATCTCCTTATGTGACTCAGTGTCAAATTATATGTGATAATGCACCTGTGGAGCGCCTTGGGGCATTTTAGTACATTAAAGGTGCTAAGTTGTTATTATGTTGGACCAGAAATTTGGGTCCCCACGGGTGAGTATGCGCTGGGTACTCACGCGTAGGCCCAACGAAAGTGTCGGTTTCGTGCATGCACTGCGCATGCGTGGGAAACCGGAACTTCTGTTCCCTTAAAGGAAGGGGTTCACAGGTCGAACGCGTGCGCCGGAGAGGCAGTGCATACGCCTGGAACTTCCATTTTTTTACAGGTTTCTCCGGAATAGGGTAAGTCTCCAGCAGTTACACTTTTAAAAAGCAGTCGTAAGGCCTACTTTTAACAAGGTAAGTGGTGAATTAACTAAAATTAAAACATTTTTTCCACAGGTTTATTATTTTTAAATACTTTAAAGAAAGGTAAGTTTATTTTTAGCCCTGTTAAAAACTGTAATTAATTTTTTCAAAAATTTAAATTATTGTTTAAAATAGTTATTTTATGTAATATATAGTTATTTAAAAAATGTGATGCAAAAAAAAAATAATTTGAAGTTTTAGTTATGTTTTGGGGCCAAACTCTATTCATAGATTTGACAGGTCTTCCTGTCAAATCTATGAATAGAGATTCCCTGCTACGATTGGCTCTCCATGGCCCACGTGATCCCAGGGGACGCTTCGAACTAACTGCGCCCCTGGGATACGCAAGCACTGCGCACTGGCAGCTGGAGCAGGCCCAGGATTGGAATCCCACACGGGCCCACAGCACAATGGCCGGCGCACTAGGTAAGTGCAGGTCGGGGGCTTGCACCCGTGGGAAGCCCCCGACCCGAGTTTCTGGCCCAATGTTCCAGAGAAGTGGTGCATTTAGCCATTCTTGCATGAGTGCAGAAAAAAATCCATCGAGGGAGCCCTTATACACTGAAGAAAATCATACAGAGAGCCCCACTGGTGCTAAGGAGGGGCGAGGCCTATGAAGAAGATTAAAAAAACACATTTTTCCTTAACTTATCAGTGCAAGGAACGGGACCATCTTCTCAAAAAAATAGCGCTATGAGAAGCAGCACCTGGAGCAGCGCGGCCGGTTTGCACGGAGAGTGATACATGCAAGAGAATGCAGTTTATACTTTCCAAAGTAGTGAATGCAAAATTATCTTTAGACAGCTTAAAATGATCATGTTAAAATGTTTAAAGTTAACCCAGCACATTAACATTGAATGTCACATGACAACTCTGTAACCTCCAGACAAATTAAGTTCAGCGCCATTTCCTGTCTTGTTTGAAAATGATTGCCTCGGGGCCTATTATAGCTGAGGGTGTATTCACTTCTGCATCATTTAGTAAAATGTGGCTTTCTGAGACACAGAATAAATACAAGAATCCTGGAAAAATAAGCCAAAGAACTATGGATTGAAATTGCATTCTTTGATGGAAGATCTTTGTATCTTTACTTGATGGCATAGAGTGCACAGAAGGGAATCTTTGAAATATATGGGCTTATGATGTTGCCAGCTTGGGCAATATGATCTTAGGAGCAGTTCAAACGAGTGTTTGAAGCAGAATACACTCAGATTTACATGAAAGGAGCTGCAAATAAAGAAGCTGTGACTTGGGAACAGCCTCAGCAGTTACACTTTTGCTCCTATTTACATTGATGCAAGAAAATGATTTGTTATCTCAGTTCTGGCACAAACCAATATAAATAATTCTATTTTCTATTACTTGTAATCTTTGCTTATACATATGGGGTGGAGGGGGGGCTATTTTCGTATATAACGTATATTGGGCAGGCAGTGGGTGGGAGCCTCGATCAATATTCGTGGTTGGGTCTCATTTGAGCAGAAGACGAGAGCTGCCAGTGCTAATCATGCTCCATATAGGTAGATTGCTAATTGAGAAAGCAAGAACTGGATGGTCGCCACTTAAAGGCAGACTGCAGCCATTAAAAGGGAGGTGCATGTTCCAAAGGGTGGTCAGTGGAGAGCAAATTATTAATGCAGCAGGCAGCATAGCATTCTCCAAGGCCCCCCAATTCTCCAATACAGCCATGAAGGTGATCGTGGACTGCAGCAGTTCAAGAAGGTGGCTCACCACCACCTTCTCAAGGGCAATTAGGGATGGGCAATAAATGCTGGCCTTGCCAGCAACGCCCATATCCCATAAATGAATTTTTTTAAATTGAAGAATAGGAAGGAGATCCTCTTTTGCTCCGATGGGCGATGGATGCCCCATAAAATTAGTCAGCAGCAATATGAGATGGTTGGCTGAGCAAATCAATGCCAGCAGCATTTTTCCAAAGGCCTGGCTACAGTGCAGGGGAAAAAATGTAATGAACTCACCAAGACTGCCAATGTAAGACTCCCTTTCACATCTCTCCCTGTCTGTGCAGCTCTGCACCAGTCTACTTTAGCCCCAGAACTAGCAATCCTTCCTTTTCCTCTCCTGCATCAGAATGGGTCACTTCACTACACCTCCTTCTGCTTGCACTTACACACTCAACAAGTGCTACTGTCCTCACAACTATTTTCCCCTCTTGGCCACATTTGCTGCTCCTTCCTCTTACCATGCACAATATGCTAAGGTGCCTCATACATCTTCCGATCCCTCAATAGGACATGTACTAACCCATGCCACTCTTCTTGCAGGGTAATCTGGCACATAACCAAAGGGAGACTTCAAGAACAGGAGGAGGAGACTACAAGCTCTGACACGAGTGGAAGGGATGGCCATCAACATCACTGGCAGAGAGGTGATGTGCAGCATTGGAGAAGGGGGCTGGAGTGTTTGGACGTCTTCCCTTTCTTTTCAACCCCGCGCCCCCCCTCCCCCACACCCCACACCCCACACACACATATGCATTCTCAACATGACAACCTGCTTCTGTATTGCGCTGCCGGTCAAGATGTCAGCATTGGCTCAGTTGTAGCGCTTTCACATTTAGGTCAGAGATTGTGGGGTTAAGCCCTACTCCATAGACATAATCTAGGCTGACTCTTCAATGCAGTACTGAGGGTGTACTGCACTGTCAGAGGTGCTGTCTTTTAGATGAGACATTAAACTGAGGCCCCATCTGCCATCTCAGGTGGACGTAAAAGATCCCATGGCACTATTCGAAGAAGAGCAGGGTAATTTTCTTGGTATCCTGGCCAATATTTATCCCTCAACCAATACCACTTGTTTATTTATCTCATTGTTGTTTGTGGGACCTTGCAGTGCATAAATTGGCTGCCATCTCTTCCGAAATAACAGCAGTGACAACACTTCAAAAGTATTTAATTGGTTGTGAAGTGCTTTGGGAAGTCCTGGAAGTTATGAAAGGTGCTATATAAATGCAAGTTATTTTTTCCTTCTTTATCTGCTGCTGCTTACTCTTGCAATTACGTGCTAACCCTTGTCCCTCTGCACTTTTTCTGGGTCCTTCAGACAACTTGGATCCCGCAGCTGCGCAGACTGAATGGGAGAAGCCTCTCAAAGTTACAATGTAACTTGCGCTTGCCTTTCCAAGCTACTCCTGCCAGGCATTTTGTACTATACTTCTGTGAGCTCTGTGCTCTTGTATTCCAAATACTGCAGTGCTCTTGAGTCAGGTCTGCTCAAGCAGTACCTTCAGGCTTGCATCTGCAAACCTTTTAGATTCTTTCTGCTATTCCTTCAGCTGCTTACTTGCCACTTACTGTCTTGATATAAGATTAAGCAAAACTGCTTCACAAATACCATGGGCTTTAAGATCCAGCCTGCAGCAAGTTTGATCTTACTGCCCACAAATTTGCTATCTCCCTATACAGGTGTTACATTGGCTGGGAGCTCACTTCCTTCATGTTAATGAGGAAGGCCACTGAAGTCTGAACATCGCCCACCTACAAACAAATTAAATCACAGTGATTTATTGGGTGTGAAGCCTGCAGTATCTGCTCCACCCCCAATAATCCACTGCAGTTTAAAAGCTTATTTATTGTGTTAGGCACTTTGATATGATTTAATAAGGAATCCATGCATTTTAAAAGAATCTCCATGCATTTTAAAAGAATCTGGAGAAGAGATAGCAGAGGCACTATTACACATATTTCATAATTCGTTAGTAAAATGTGTAGTGACAGAGGAGTAGCGAATTGCTAACATTATACCTGTAGTTAAGAAGGGAGGTAGAGCATGTCCAAGGCACTATAGCTTAATATTGGTGGTAGGAAAAATAATGGAATCCCTACTAAAGGAGAAAATAGAAAAACATCTGGAAGCCAAAAATATAATAACGAATAGTTAGTATGGATATCAAAAGGGAAAGTCTTGCTTGACCAACCTCATTGAATTCTTTGACGAGTTAAGAGAGAGAGTAGACAAGGGTAATGTAGTAGATATAATTGATCTAGATTTCCAAAGGGCCTTCGATAAGGTGCCACATAATAGACTAATGAATAAGGTCAGAACATACAGAGTTGGGACAAGTAGCAGAATGGATAGCTAGCTGGCTGCAAAACAGAAAGCAGAGAGTAGGGGTAAAGGATAGCTATTCACAGTGGCAGAAGGTGGGTAGTGCTGTTCCACAAGGATCAGTGCTGGGACCATTGCTGTTCACTTCTGGAGAGATTCAACGTTGTGTGAAGGAGTCTTGGGTACTGAGCAGCACTTTGCAGGTTCATTTTGATTTGACCTTCCTTGCATTGATTTAGAAAAGACTATGGGGGCTGCACTCTGAGCTCTTTCCCTGGGCCTCTCCATTGTTCTTTCCAGCAGAATTGATGTACAGGTCTCTCCAGGCTGAGGTTCAAGGCTGCAATGAGCAGGGTGTGGATAGAGAGCAAGATCGACCCTCCCCTTTAAGAACTGGCTGGCGCCAGTGTGTCTGTGTTCCATTGCTGACTGACATCACATGAGTTTCGCCAATGCTCTGAGGTAGCGCCTCGCTCCTTGATGTTAGCACCTTAAGAGAGGTGTGCAGTGCCTGATTTAGTGCTCCAATCACCTCCAGGGGCGATAGAAGCCAAGTTTGCAGTTGGAGGCGATAATTAGCACCAGGCACTAAACTTTGCACCCAGCCAATAATAGCGCCCCCAAACGGGGCGATACCAAATTTCTCCCCCTTAGAGTATTGTGTACAGTTCTGGTCACCATATTAGAAAATAGATATAAAGGCACTGAAGAGGATACAAAAAAGATTTACAAGGATGATACCAGAACTGCAAGGTTATGCCTATCAGGAATGGATGAACTTCTTGAAAAGAGAAGGCTGAAGGGTGACCTAATAGAGGTTTTAAAAATGATGAAAGGTTTTGATACAGTAGACACAGAGAGAGTGTATCCACTTGTAGGGAAGAGCAAAACTAGAGGCCATCAATATAAAATAGTCAACAAGAAATGCAATAGGGAATTCAGGGGAAGCTTCTTTACTCAGAGAGTGGTGAGAATGTGGAACTTGCTACCACAGGGAGTGGTTGGAGCGAATAGTATCAATGCATTTAAGGGGCGGTTATATAAGCATATGAGGGAGAAGCGAATAGAGGGTTATGCTGATAGAGTTAGATGAGGAAGGATGGGAGGAGGCTCGAGTGGAGCATAAACGCCGGCATCAACTGGTTGGGCTGAATGGCCTGTTTCTGTGCCATATATTCTATGTTATTCTATGTAATTCTGTACTTATATAAATGAAAATACTGTATTATATCGAAATACACAACTCAGATACAGGCCATTCAGCCCAAGCAGTCTGTGTCAGCATTTACTCTGCACACAAGTATCGTTCTAATCATATTTACATTTCTCTACCCTGTTTCTATTTCCCTTCAACCCCTTTTCCTTCATCCACCCATTCATTCTATCTCGAATGTTGACATAATTTCTTCCTCAACCACTAACCTGGGAAGTAAATTCCACAGCCTCACAACTCTTTGTGCAAAGAGGTTCCTCCTGCCCTCTGTTCTAAATCTCTTACATTTATTTTTGTAACTATGGCCCCTCAATCTTGACCCCATAACTACTTTAAACAGACTTCTACTCTGCGTCTATCTATTCCATCCCATCATTTCATAATTTTAAAAACTTCTAATACATCGACCGTAATGTATGACGTTCTAATGAAAAAAGACCCAACTTTTCAAGTCTTTCTTCGTATTTGTATTTCCTCTTACCAGATAGCATCCTAGTGAATCTGTCTTATACCCTCTCTAAAGCCTCAATGTCTTTCCTATAGTGCGGAGCCCAATACTGCACACAGTATGCTGAATTTTCCCTCATAGATAATTATTGTTACAATTACTTACACTATCACACTCACTGTATCAAGGTAACAAGAATTTTATCCATCAACACTAATAAGGATAATATTTTGTAGATTTAATTTCTGAGTATTTTGAAGCAGAAAGAGAATGAGATGACAAATTCTTGATATTTTATATTTTTCTGCTCTGCTAATCCCATTTAACCCCCCCCCAGCTCTTCTTCTGTCACACACACTCTATTAGATGGGGGATGGGAACCACATAGGCTGCAGACGTCTCCATGGCCAACATCAAAACATATCCATGATTATCTAATAGAGATAAACATCCACTAGACTAGATACAATCACTTTCCCTTTAAATAGAGCACTATGGGCTGAGCAGTCGGCTACCTACTGCCATCTAGTGCCTAGAGTCAGCTTTGGCTCAGTTGGTAGCACTTTCATTTTGGAGTCAGGGTGTGGGTTCAGGTCCCATTCCATGGAACTTGAGCATAAGATCTAGCCTGCCACTCTAGTGCAGTACCGAGGAAGTGCTGCACTGTCAGAGGTGCTGTCTTTCGAAAGCCCTGTCTGCTCTCTCAGATGGACATAAAAGATCTCACGGCTCTATTTCAAAGAAGAGCTTGGGAGTTATCCCCAGTGTCCTGGCCAATATTTATCCCTCAACCAACATCACTAAAAACAGATTATTTGGTGATTATCACATTGCTGTTTGTGGGAGCTTACTGTGTTTAAATTGGCTGCCGTGTTTCCTACATTACAACAGTGACTACACTTGAAAAGTACTTCAGCGATTTGGGACATCCTGAGGTTGTGAAAGGTGCTATATAAATGCAAGTCTCTTTTTCTTTACCTAGTGTCCCCCAGGTACTCAGAAACCTCCTTGGAGCTGCTTGTGGAAGAGATAAGAGTGAGGAGGGATTTCCTGTTCCCCAACAGTGTCAGGAAGGTTTCCAAACACTCTGTCCACCAGGCATGGAGAGAGATTTCAGATTTCATCAGCTCGAGAGTGTCACCCCCAGGACCTGGATAAAATGCAGGAAGCACTTCAGTGACTACACCAGAATAGCAAGGGTGAGAATTACTCTTCATCCCTCCCCCTCTCTCTACAACACATGGCAGCAGTCTGCAGTCGGTTCCTCTTAGGCTCGAGCAGCCAGGAGTCACCGGCCACGAGCACCTCAAGTGTCCCCACATGAACAACATCAGCCTTCCACCACCTCTGCTGAAGCCACTGGGGGAGCACCTCAAAGGGGCAGTAGAGTGAGGAAACTTACTGTTAAGAATAGCACTTGTGGTTGAACACTTGGGTGTTAAGAGATTTAGGCCTAGAAATTGGGTTGGGGCGCCAAAGTGACGCAAAAGTCGCCTGAGCGCAGGATTTAGCGCAGCGTTTGAGGCTTTAGCGATCATCAGATATTCAGTTTCATTGCCCCTCGAGGGACACGGGGCGAGGCTCGAGGCGCTCCGCGTCCCTCTTACGGCGCTGAAACTGAATATCGCAGCGCAACGTGCTGCAGCGCCACACGCTGTGGCACGGCACGCTGCGGTACTGCAGGCCTTCCTCCCACTGTTAAGGGGGAGGTGCCTGCAACAGCGCGATCCCCGCTCGCGAGTGCCGGCAAATGAGCCCGGCACCAAGGAGAAGTGCTGGGCTCTCAGGAAACAGCCAGCAATGCCGCCGGGGGGGGGGGGGGGGGGGGGTTAGGAGACCGGGGACGGAGGTGCTGGCAGGCGGCCGCCGAAAAAGGCGGCTGCCCCGCACCTCCACCTTAACTTGCGCCGCTGCTGGCACAGTATGGCCCCGTGAACCGGGTGTGGGTAGCAAACGGCGCAACTGCGGCATTCGCTACCAAATATCGCGAACGGGGCGTGAATGGGGCGCTGCGCACACCGATGACGTCATCGGTGGCGGCGCAGCGCAAATGGCTAACGCCACCATTAGCGCCCCTGCTGAATATCGCGGGAGGCGCAGCTAGTGGCGCTACAGCCACTGACTGCCTCTTTAGGTGCTAACAGGTGGCGCTACTCACCCAATTTCTCCCCTTTAATTTTGTAAATAAATTCATCACCTTTTTCACATTTGTGAGTTTGGTGTATGGTCTCTTGTAATTGTAGCTGGTTCATCTGAATTGTCAGAATGTCACTGATACAGAGGTTGGCTGAATGGTTTGACTGTTCTTTAATGCAGAATAAAGGGAGCGGTGAAGGAGGTAACAAGAACTGTTAAGACAGTGGGGTTTTTTGTCACTTTCAGATTAGTGGATTGATCTGGTCAACGAAAGTGCTCCCAGGCCTCCCTGGCTGCCAGGTGTTATGTTGCCCCTCCTTTTGGTTCTTGCTCACCTTCACCCAATTATTCCTCATTGGAGGATGCCTCTTGCTGTTGCTGTGCCTCCTCCAACTCCAATCCTTGTTGAATAGCCATATTTTTCAAAATACAGCACACTACTATGATACGACCCACTTTGTCTGGGAGATATTTCAGGAAGCCCCTAGGGCTATCAAGGCATTAGAACATAAGCTTCCAGATGTTAATGATGTTTTCAGTGCGGTCACATGGCTATTATTGTAGCTGTGCTGCTCAGCTGTGGGGGATGTTATCAGCCAGGTGTGGAGGGGGTATCCCATATCCCCAAGCTGCCATCCTCTGACATTTCTGGAGGGGTGGAACAGTGGCATCTCCGGATGAAAGCAGCTGTCAGTAAAACTGGCACAGACTTGCATAAACCTTCAGCAGTGATCTTACATCAGTTGGACATCAATCAGATAATAGCCCTTCGTGTTGAGAAAAGCTTCTGGCTTGTCCTCTGGTGCCCTGATAGCTGCATGTGTGCAGTCAGTGATGTCCTGTACACGAGGGAAGCTGGCCACTGCTGCAATGCCCAGAGGATTGAAAACCTGGTGAGGCTACAACACAGGACTACTTGCATGCCAAACAACGGAAGCAACATGCGATAGACAGAGCTAAGCGATCTCACAACCATTGGATCAAATCAAAGCTCTGCAGTCCTGCCACATCCAGTCGTGAGTGGCGGTGGACAATTAAACAGTTAACAGGAGGAGGAGGCTCCAAAAATATCCCCACCCTCAATGATGGTGGAGCCCAGCATGTGAGTGCAAAAGACAAGGCTGAAGCATTTGCAACTATCTTCAGCAAGAAGTGCTGAGTGGATGATCCATCTCGGCCTCCTCCTGAGGTCCCCAGCATCACAGATGCCAGTCTTCAGCCCATTCAATTCACTCCACGTGATGTCAAGAAACGGCTGAAGACACTGGGCCCTGACAACATTCCGGCAATAGTACTGAAGACTTGTGTTCCAGAATTAGCTGCACCCCTAGCCAAGCTGTTCCAGTACAGCTACAACACTGGCATCTACCCGGCAATGTGGAAAATTGCCCAAGTATGTCCTGTCTACAAAAAGCAGGACAAATCCGACCCGGCCAATTACCATCCCATCAGTCTACTCTCAATCATCAGCAAAGTGATGGAAGGTGTCGTCGACAGTGCTATCAAGCGGCACTTACTCAGCAATAACCTACTAACTGACGCCCAGTTTGGGTTTCGCCAGGGCCACTCAGCTCCTGACCTCATTACAGCCTTGGTCCAAACATGGACAAAAGAGCTGAACTCAAGAGGTGAGGTGAGAGTGACTGCCCTTGACATCAAGGCAGCATTTGATCGAGTGTGGCATCAAGGAGCCCTAGCAAAACTGAAGTCAATGGGAATCAAGGGGAAAACGCTCCATTGGTTGGAATCATACATAGCACAAAGGAAGTTGGCTGTGGTTGTTGGAGGTCATTCATCTCAATCACATGACATCACTGCAGGAGTTCCTCAGGGCAGTGTCCTAGGCCCAACCATCTTCAGCTGTTTCATCAATGACCTTCCCTCCATCATAAGTTCAGAAGTGGGGATGTTCGCTGATGATTGGACACTGTTCAGCACCATTCGAGACTCGTCAGATACTGACGCAGTCCGTGTCCATATGCAGCAAGACCTGGACAACATTCAGACTTGGGCTGACAAGTGGCAAGTAACATTCGCACCACACAAGTGCCAGGCAATGACCATCTCCAACAAGCGAGACTCTAACCATCTCCCCTTGACATTCAATGGCATTACCATCGCTGAATCCCCCACTATCAACATCCTGGGGGTTACCATTGATCAGAAACTGAACTGGACCAGCCATATAAATACTGTGGCTACAAGAGCAGGCCAGAGGCTGGGAATTCTGCGGCAAGTGTCTCACCTCCTGACTCCCCAAAGCCTTTCCACCATCTACAAGGCACAAGTCAGGAGTGTGATGGAATACTCTCCACTTGCCTGGATGAGTGCAGCTCCAACAACACTCAAGAAGCTCGACACCATTCAGGATAAAGCAGCCCGCTTGATTGGCACTTCATCCACCACCTTCAACATTCACCCCCTCCACCACTGGCGCACTGTGGCTGCAGTGTGTACCATCTACAAGATGCACTGCAGCAACTCGCCAAAGCTCCTTCAACAGCACCTTCCAAACCCGCGACCTCTACCACTTAGAAGGACAAGGGCAGCAGACGCATGGGAACATTACCATCTACAAGTTCCCCTCCAAGCCACACACCATCCTGACTTGGACCTGTATCGCCGTTCCTTCACTGTCGTTGGGCCAAAATCCTGGAACTCCCTTCCTAACAGCATTGTGGGTGTACCTACACCATATGGACTGCAGCGGTTCAAGAAGGCGGCTCACCACCATCTTCTCAAGGGCAATTAGGGATGGGCACTAAATGCAGGCCTAGCCAGCGACGCCCACATCCCATCAATGAATAAAAAAAAAGCTCTCTTATTCTGGCTGTTGGCATCCATTTGGAAAGTAATGTACTGAATGATTTTGGTTAAGAGATCATTGGCGAGCATTTTAATGCAGCTGTGCACTGAAGACTGCCCGACACGGGTGATGTCTCCTGCAGCAGCCTGGAAGGAGCCTGAGGCGAAACAGTTCAGGGTGGTGGCAACTTCAACAGCTACTGGCAAATCATGGCCCACTGGTCTAGCAGGCAGTCCTGCTGCAGGATGCTGCACTGCTCTGTAGTAGCCTGCCTGCCTGGTGAAGCGCAGCCTCCTGGCACACTGCTCCTCTGAGATGACCAGGAAAGGGGCTTATAAACCCTGTGGGTCTCGGTAAGGCCTTCGATGAGCAGTTCACCTCACCTGCTGTGCCCTAACAGGGCCAGCTGCTGCTTATCCTGGTTGCCGAGGCTGCTGCTGCTGTTACTCTACCTCCAACTGCTCATCCATCTAGAAGAAAGATGCAAAAATGTCACCAATGAATAAGTTGAAAATGCTTAGTCAGGGTAAGTAAGGCAACCAAATGGCAAAGAAGCAATCTCCAAGCACTTAAATGCCTTGGTAATGCATTAATCAGAAAAGCACAGAAATCCTATTCATCCAAATGAATGGCGAGTACCCATTTAAATGTTGCTGCAAGTTGTGTCAGTCAGCTTCTGAGACCAGTCCATGAGGTATCACTGAGTTGGGGTTAAAATTGCAATGGGGTCCGAATTATGTAATGGGAATATCATTTAAATATATTTATCAGGCACCTGCCAGTTTCCGGTTGGTGTGTTTTGGAACAGGGTCAGTTGCTTCTTTAAAATCACAGAGACTTTATGACAAGAATGGGGTGGAAAGTGGAGTTCGACTATCTTAACCACTCACCTGCCTTGTTTCCATTGGGAGGGTAGGGTTAAAACCTGGGCCTTAGTATCTGCAAGTGGTAGGAACTAATAGTGGAGAGTGAAGATCAGTGTAATTTGGAAACAGATGTGTTTCTGCATCTTGATTTCCTTGACAAAAATGTGCAAGTTGCCTAAACAGATTAAGCTTCCGTTAATCCCTTCTGCTGTCACTAGATACTATTAGTGTCATAATATTGGTGCTAACCCTATTTACCCATGTTAATGTGAGTCTTCTTAAAATCCCTCTTCCAGTAGCAGTCAAGCAGGATTCCCTTTAGATTTCATGCTCAGTGTGATAACATTCCTCCATGGCATTGTTTGAAATTAAGAATTAATGTTAACTCCCACATCCTGCCCAAAATAAAGTTTATTTTTGGTAAGGTGGCACTACAAATTTCCCTTTGCATTGAGCACTACAAATTATGAAAATAAAACCTAACATCCCCCTTCTTGAGTTTCAAGCACAATTATGATGAGTAACCTATCTTAATATAAGAAACTTGTAAAACATACCTTTGAGCACTGAAGTTTTAGATGTACAATGTCATTGCGCAGCAGATACCCTGTTTACAACTTTGGACATACCATTGCATTGATTGTTCATTGACTATGGTCAGTTCAATTTATCTGTCTTCTATGTCTTTCAGATTCTACCTGCTATAAATGCTTTATTTTAAGCTCTTGTTATTTAAAATATTAAACAGCATTTTGCAGATTAATTTCAGTGCTGCAATTTATTTATATGCGCTCTACTTAAACCTCTGAGAAAATGTCAACAAAACTGTGGAAAAACACATACGTTTAAGAGGATCACACGGTACTGATTGAGTATAAATATTAAAATCTGTAGAATCCTGGTAGGGGAATAAGTCTAGGATGGTTTCTGAAAGTGCTGTAGAAAATTCAATTCGATATATTACTACAGTAGGTTTGCTGGGGTACGAATTCTTGACAGTTTTACAAAATTGTTGTTGGGCTACCTTATTGAATTTTTATTCAATAAAATTTGTAAAAGTTGATGAGCTCGAAAAGTCATCTTTAAATTTTTGGAGCAAGAACTTCCATCATGTAGCAACAATTGGATGAAAATATTCTCCATAAAAGGAAGCAGAATACTGGAGGCTCGCACAGATCCTGAATAGTTTATCCTATCTGAGTTACATTTTTTCCACAAATGAAACCTTTGTCTTCTCACAAGTTTGGGAAAGTGACCCTTGGTATTTAGTGGTTTATACTATAATTGCATTGAATTATTGCATTCAATAGGGTTTTGGGCAAATTGCTGTAAAAAATAAATGGGAGTTTTGATTCAATACAGATTTCCAATTAGCAGTAGTCTTTTGCTTCATTTTCAGTAAAAAAAAACCCTTACATGTATCGTTTGACCTGAGGTGTGAAGTAGTCGTGCTTACTATGTGGTGAACTGTAAATTGAGTTTTGTACATTTTTTTACGTATCTCATTGAAATGTTATTTAAAAAGCTACATTTCGTGAATGGAATCATGTCATAGGTGTCTGAACTTTTTCTCTTAGTAAGTGTTTGAAAGTTGAAAAACTTGTTTGTTTTGTAGCAAAGGGATGAATAAAATTTACCAATGTCAGCTACATTATTCATCTTGATTGGCTCTTCCATGTAATATGACTTTTTGTGTGTAGGGTTTTAGTATTTATGAGGTGATTCTATCTTATCACATGGTGCAGAGGAATGATATGGTAATTTAAAATTGGGTTTAAGTTGTAGCTCAATGTAAATTATATGGGATTACTGCCTTGGCTATCTCAATGAAAAAAAGACTGTAATTTAAAAACAGAAAGTCAGCCTTAGCTCTAAATTAGCACTTGTAAAATGGTTGTCTTAGGATCAAACAAGAAGCAGTTTTACAATAGGACAATGATATAAAGGTTTGTAAGAAACTGACAGCATCAACTTAAATAATAAAGAGTTAACTAATTCCCATCAGCTTCTTTGTAAAGATGGTCTATGAATAATTCTTAATTCATTCGCATTGACAGAATAAAGACACTGGATTTAAAGGTTTGCATGATTCAAATTCTGTCAGATAAATGTCAAGGAATCCAGTTACCATCCACAAAAGTAGAGGAATACCATTAATGACCTGTAAGTGCTTGCAGTTACATTCGTTTGGTTACCGTATTATTGCATAGAACCATTCTTTACAGATTAGACGAGTTTCTGGCTTTTATCCTTTAACCCTTGCTAATGTCACTGGCATTTTGTAGAATGTAGTTCTGTTCCACATTCCTTAACATCCCCATGAATGATACAGTAAAATAAAATATCAAAGTTATAATGGTGACTAGTATAAAGAATATATAAATAACGTGAAGATACTGTTCCTTGTTATATCTACGGAAGTGGTACAAAGATATTACCTGCTCAGTCCAAGTGAGTATTCCTATATCCAAAAGGCTCACTTAAAGCACATCCATTGTTAACACTAGTTATTGGCGGAGACTGATCCTGAAACTAAACACCCTCTTTTGGAGAATATCAATTATAAATATTTAACAAACAGGCTCATTATACAAAGATTCAAACTGTATGCCATAGTTATCATTTGATTAGACTGGTCTCAAGAAAGGATTATAATTTGATTTGAACTCTGTAACAGTTTGTGTATCAAGAAATCACCATTACTAATATATTCTGTATAGGTATTAAATAAAAATTAATCCTTATATCTAGATATATATACATCATCCTTATTTTTTTCATGATTTTATCACAGTATATTTTACTTTGTAATGACTTCAGTTTTATGCGGCTTTCCTAATATGTTATAAGATGACACAAGGATGTTCAATAGTTGTGTGATTAATTCTATCACAGAGAGCTTAGGAACATGCTAATCAGTGTCTAGAATTAAAATAACAACAGTGGATCGGTGTAATTTGCATAGAGGTCATGTTTTTTCTAATATGTGTCTTGTAGTAACAGTTAGCATGTAAAAGAGGCTGGTAAAATTTGACCCACTGACATTTTTAAATTTCAAATTATGCATAAAGTGTGCATTAAATTAATTAGGGAATTCATTAAGAAATAAAGGTACAAGAAACAGTCTAGCAGCTTGTAATATCTTAGTAATGTAAAGTCATTTAGTATAATTGTTGAAGTCAAATTGTTTCATAAAAAAATTTCATTGTTAAATTATTATATTAGTCTAAAATTTATGAAGCTGATTAACATTACTATTAATTACTATTAGAAGAAGACAGTAGATCTTTTAGTGATAATAAAAAAGTGTTCAGCCAGATGGTTGAAATTACGGGAACATGTTCATTGTAGATGTGCCCATATTGTAATGTACTGATATACTGCAATATGGGAAATTCATAATAACATTTGTCTATTTTTGCTGTCGCAAAAATTGACCATCAAGAGTCTGATATGACAACAGAAAGAAGATTAACGGCAGCATAACAGAACCTTTTTACCTGGATGGGGCAGCTACATTTCGAGAAAAATTACAGAATAATTGGCATTCAGTAACGCTGTGATTATCAATAGGTCGTGGTACTGGATTAAAATGATTATTGTATGATCACAGATCAGATTGTGACATCCATAATGATCAGCTTTACTAATACAATGTTTGATCAGATGTCAAAATGAAGAATAAGACATAAACTGAGGCAAAACAAAGCTAATTGTGAATCTTTCCACATAAATATTAATAAATATTTCCTATTATATGTGAATAAATATAAAATATAACTACTAACAGCATTCATTTCAGTATTGATATTATTGAAAACCTATTAACTGTCACTTGAATTAGCCAAATACATTAAAAATTATGATAAATGAGATATATAGTAGGCAACAACAAATAAGTAGGTGTTTGCTTATTGCAATTTCAAGGAATTGCTTTTTGTGAGTCAATAATGCATTACAAACCCTCTCAACCAGTTCTGTAAGGAAGCTGGTGACTGACACAAAGCAATGTCTAACCATAACATTTGAGCTGTGGCTCCCAGTAATTTTAGCTCCGGACTTACTCTATAATCAGTAAAGTTCTGTACTTTTTCCTAATTATGACCTATAATGCCTAGAATTTTGAGGCAATACCCTTAAAAATGCCTGGTAGAATGAGCTAGTTTCCCACTTACAGGTTGTTAAAATGGTGGAATTTTATCCTAGTGATATATAATAACCACTTGCTCAAGGACGGTGCAAAAGCTTGTCATTCTGGAGGAAAAAAAGGACTGTGGAGACTTTGAAAACTATTTGTACTTTTCTAAATGAGCACCAAGGGGGTGAAATCTTCACAATGAATTGGAAGATGCATTGTTATGTTGAAGCTCTTAAGTGTAATTGAAAATCCAAAGCAACCATAAAATTTCTTTTTTAATGTTGTTGGCAGAATTTTTATGTTCTATTGCTGTGTTTAATTTTTTAATCAATTTGCTAGTTCAGCCAGTTTGGTTTTGCATCACAGCAATTTCTGATTTTTTTTTTCATCTTGCAAGTGTTAATCCTTTCAAATTCAACCCTGTTCCAGTCTTAGGAGGAGAATTTGAGTTAAGTATTCAAAGAATGAGGAAGACAGTGAGAGATACAGAGCGAATAAACGTATAATCCAATGTACTGGTTTAGATTACAAACCTGTTTTAACTAACATATATCTCCCAAACCCGCGACCTTTACCCCCGAGAAGGACAAGGGTGCACGGTAACACCACCACCTCCAAGTTCCCCTCCAAGTCACACACCCTCCTGACTTGGAAATATATCGCCGTTCCGTCATCGTCGCTGGGTCAAAATCCTGGAACTCCCTCCTTAACAGCACTGTGGGAGTACCTTCTCCTCACTGACTGCAGCGGTTCAAGAAGGCAGCTCACCACCACCTACAGAAGGGCAATTAAGGATGGGCAATAAATGCCAGCGATGTCCACATCCCATGAACAAATTAAAAAAAATCAGCATATATGTTTGGCAGTATCTCATAGCTATCTAGAAAGTACTACAATTTAGGGGCTTCATTTTCTCACCTACAGAACTATTGTTTTTACTTGGTGGGGAGGTGGGGGACAGCGTGGGGGTTGGGGGGGAGGGGGTGGGGAGGGTGGGGAGGGTGGGGGCGGGGAGATTGCTATTATCTTCTGCAGAACTTGTTCCACCCATTTTATTTTAGTTAACTGTTTATCTAGTGAGTAATCCATTGACCATAAAGACAATCTGATTGTTGGGAAGAAAGTTCTTTCTGAGTGTCTTCATGATAATCACATGCAAACGTTTTAGCCCATGTAAGATGATATAGGAAAGTGTCAGTTTAACCATATTAAATGTTTGTAAACTAATGAATAATCTCCTTAATTTTTTTCAGCAACATATTTTCTAAAAGGGTACCAAAGTGTAGGTAAACATCACTTAGTTAACACCAAGGAAATTTGTCAATGGTTAACTGTATTTATTGGAAATGAGTGTGAACACTTTGAAGGAGTAACACAGGTAGCCTTTTCTCAGTAAGATGAGGTGTTGGTCCTATGAGGCAACCCATAGCTTTGTATGTTTACCCATAACGTCTTGTATTTACAGAAAGGTTTTTGATCCACTTATTCAATACATACTTATTAGTGCAAATGTTTAAAATGAGCTAGTTTGCTTAGTTTGCAAAATAGTGGTTGTCTGTTAAATTTGTTTAAATTCTAACAATGATCAAGTTTACTTTTACTTTTAAGATTATTCCCACTCTCCCTGTTAATCAAGGCAATGAATGCAGGACTGGCATTACCTGGGTAAAATGTTCATTGATCAATGGTACACACGTTACTTTCTGTATGTGACTGACTTAAGATTTGCATTGCTTTAGCTGTTATGAAATGTGATTGATGTATGATATCTACCTCAGAAGAATTTAGAAAATTGCAACTAAACAATGAATTATAATTTGAAAATGTTTATTGCTTTTTTGTTCATGTGTCACTTTAAAAATGTTACCTGTCTTATGAATAAATCAGAAGAGAAGGACTTTAGTTTTTTTGAAAGTTGAATGCTTTTGTTAAATTTGTATGAAGGGAATTCACAAACAAATGATTTATATTATCTCATTATTACAAAAGGGACCTGAGAATATACTATTCAAATTAACTTTTTCACAAATGAAATCATTCTTTTCTTTATGCTACTTTTCATCTGGCTTTTGTCTTGTTGCAGAATCTTTTTTCTATTTCTCTTGCAGTCATCTATTGTGCCCTTTCCTTGATCTGATAGCATTAAACATATAATTAAGTCATAAAGGAGTGAACTGATGAGTATAGCAGATGGTAATTGCCTCCTACATTTGAATTAAATGATATGCATTGCTACAATTTACAGCCCTTGCCTCATATTTTATTCAGCAACCTTTTATCTCTTTTCCTGCAGAATTATTCTGCAATAAATTTAGACATCTTATCAATAACTCTACTGATATCAGCAGCAGAAATTCAGCACAACAGGGAGGAAAATGGAACCTGTACGTTTTAATGCTGTTTTAAATAATTTTCCATAATAATTGAATTATCAGCTGATGGAAATCTCACAGAGTACCTCCATGCTTTTACCTTTGAGTCAGTTGGGTGGAATAGTGGAAATGTAATAGTAAGTGGAAATTTTTGCTGTAATTAAGACAGAGGAAATGACATTAAAATTAGTTCGATGTTTTATTTGTTTGCACACGCTGGGTGTCCTGCTTGTAATTTATTTGGTGAGTTTTTTTCTAAAATCCTACTCATGGGAACTTCCTACACTTAAATGATTAGCAATCAGCCTTCCAATAAATAATATAAACAGCTTGAAGAAGGAGAATATTCAAGTAGGTGTCATCTTGTTGATTGCAGGTAACAGAGTACAAATCAGAATTATGTATGAACGTTAACAATAAAACAATCTGTCTGAATTCCATTGAGTTCTCCAAAAATATGTGACACAGGAACAGAATGTGAAAAAGATAGAAAATAAGATGGGGAGAGTAGGAGACAGACAGAAAGAGGTGCCATGAGAGAGAAAGGAAGATGGAAGCGAGTGAAATGGAGAAAAGAGAAAGCAAGAGAGGGAGAGAGATAAAAGAGAGAAAGAGAAGGGGCCAAGAGAAATTATAATTACTATACAGACCAGTGTTGTAATATGTTGTAGTTAGCAGCATTTTCATCATCAGTAAGTTCAGTAGTTTATCTAACACGTCTTTTAAGTCAGTAACTAAATTACTGCACATATTATCTACAGTTTCAATTTTATTTTTAATATTGACAATGACAGTAACTGTCATTGTCCAGACAAAATAAATCTCAGTAAAGATTGGCTGTGTGGGTCATTAAATTGTAAATTGGGCCACAAGCGCATCGCCCTGATTGTCTCCAGTATTAGTGTATGCAGGCTAGCAGTGGCAGTGCATAATTTGCCTAAACTTTAGGTGTTAACTAAATGGATTTAGAGCCCAATGAACACCCAAAACTATTGCCCGTGCCAGCAGAAAATTCTGGCCAGTGTCTGTATTCTGTGACTTATTATAAGCCTATGTTAAAAGCTATGAAATCTAATATATTGGCAAAGTTAATAACAGGTAGCTTGGAAAGATTAGAATGTAGTAATATAATAAATAGAGTTCAAATAACATCATAAACCACATAAGCAATGCCTGAGTAATTTATAATAGCCCTCCAAGCCCCTAGGTTTCATGGGTGCCTTGATATCACTTCAGAGTTGCTGTTTTTTTTAACGTACAATGTTAATATTTTCAGGTGGTTTTATTCAGTAAGGGGACTGTTTTTGTATCAACCGTAGCTGTGAGTCTGTGTCATGTCATTGATTTGTGATGATGTCCACATTAAAACATAAAGGACCGCAAAGTCATTACAGCAGGTTTATCCTGAAACAATTTGCTTTCAATGGCTGGAAAATTCTACAGCGTATATTAAATGCCCACTATTACTTCCCTTTGTTCAACTTGATTAAAAGTTAGTTACATGTATTTTGGTATTCACCCAATGACTCTGCTAAAGAGATTTCCCAGATAAATTTTGTTGTTCGATATCAAATTTATGAAACTCTACTGAAAAAGGATTTATTTTGTACTCCTCTATATTTTTCATCATCCCTTTCTCTGCTCTAACTTCGACCTTGAGCTTCAAGAAAACCAAACTAGTCGAACAGAAGATATGTTAAATATTCTGACACTGATACAGTTTTGTGGATTTGAGGGATGGTGCAGATATTTGATTAAAGGCTGAAAGAGGTGAGCTACATTTATGTTGTTTCCTATTAGAGGCAAAATGTTTCTACTGATAGTTTGGTACCAGCAACTGAGGAATTATCCCAAATCTGGGAGGCAGACTACAGTGTTAGCTTTCACATGGACCTGAACCTGTAATCACCCAGGCATGATACATACGCACAGTGAGAATCCTACTAGCACACCACATGATTGTGTGTTTCACTTATTTTTTTAAAAGGCAAAAAAATCTGGCCTTTTGTCTTGAAGTTACTTTTAAATTAAATCTTATGAGTTACTGATCATTTGACTAACAGAAACTGATGACATTAATTCTAAAAGGCTTTCACGGTGCATTATGAGTGTTTGTCATTAAAATAACTTGCCCTCATTTTGTAATAGAAAATGTTCTCATGGTAACCAATTCTATGGTATTATCCACTTACCACACATTTAATAATAAAATAAGTTCGCCAACCAACTTTGTTAGATAAAATAAACCAAAGAGAAGCAGGTAACATTATGACTAACTTATAGGTTTAAGAATTTTTTATCCCTGAGTTAAACTGTCACAAATGGATGACTTAAATTCTTCCTAGGGTTTACTTATAAAATTTTTCATTTAGATACCTGTAGAATTCCAATAGTTTGTTCAATATACTGCTCTCTAAAACTTGGTTGTGCATAATTTAAAACTTAGGATAAACAGGAAGAAAATTACTCAGCTTTTCTAATGAATCTTAATGCTTTTGCAAATGTAAGCAATATAAGGAACCACCAGACAATAATCACCATTAGCAGATTAACAATGGTAGGAGATTACAGAATAAATATATACCATTAAAAAAGAAGACAGCTTCAATTTTGGGATACTTTGAATAAATAAAGAAATCGCAGAAGCGGGCATATAGGAGCTGTAGGTATGTTAAAAATAAGAGGGAATATGAGAAAATAAGGAACAAAGTTAAGAAAGGAATAAGAAAAGTAAAGAAGCAATATGAGGAGAGACTCACAAAAAATATTGAAAAGAACAGTAAAATATTCCACAAATATATCAGTAAAAAGAATTATTAAATGTGAGGTGGAAGCCCTGTGAATAGAGGATAGTGAGTTTGGAGAGGATAAGTGAAACTGGCAGGATACTTAACAAGTGTTTTGCTTCAGTGTTTACATGACAGAAGGATATTGGGAAGGAGGTAAATCCTGAATTTGTTAAAAATGAGATGAGAGATGACAGGAGAGATTATAATGGGGAATAAGGAAATGGCAGAGACTTTAAACAAATATTTTGTATCTGTCTTCACAGTAGAAGACACAAAAAGCATACCAAAAATAGTGGGGAACTAAGGGGCTAATGAGAGTGAGGAACTTAAAGTAATTAACATCAGTAGAGAAAAAAGTACTTCAGAAACTAATGGGACTAAAAGGCGGCAAATCCCCCGGACCTGATGGCCTATATCCTAAGGATCTAAAAGAGGTGGCTGCAGAGATAGTGGATGCATTGGTTGTGATCTTCTAAAATTCCCTAGAACCCCCAGTGGATTGGAAGGTAACAAATGTAACCCTGCTATTCGAGAAAGGAGGAAGAGAGAAAACAGGCCAGTTAGCCTGACATCAGTCATCGGGAAAATGCTGGAATCCATTATTAAGGAACTGGTAACAGGGCACTTAGAAAATCATAATGGGCCAGAAATTCGTGAACGGGGCTTGCCGCGCGTGCAAGGTCCCGATTTGCACTTACCCGACGCGCCTGCCGATCACCTCCAGGGACGCCTGGAATTCCATTTTGAATCTGAAGAATCCCGGGCAGCGTTTGACGTCACGCCGCCCAGGAGTGCAGCCAGCGCGAAGCCTGGAGCGCGCTGTGCAACTGAGACACGCCCCTTGAGGTCTCAGTTTAACAGGACACGCCCCCAATGTTTCTGCCAAGCTGCTAAGCATTTTTACATGCAAAGCAGCAGTTTAAATAGGTTTTTGGAAGTTTTTTGAAGCTTTTGGTAACTTTTAAAAACGTTTACATTATTTTGAAGAATCTGAAGTAGTTTTAAACAGAATTAAAGCAATTTAAAGACTTTTAAAAGCCCTAAAAGATTTTTTTTAATTCCATTTATTTATTTAGCAATGTCGTCGTCATACGTGTCTTCACACTGTTCCCTTTGGGGAACTGTATGAAGTGGTGGAAGGATTTATGGCCATGATTAACGCTCATTCCGTGACCGTAACCATCTTTGAACCAGCCATTAGGGCGGTTAGTCCTATGGCGGGAGGGTTTTACGGGCTCCCACAAGCTATACAAGGAGGGGGGGCCACCCACACCCACGGACGCAAATATCCCACTGGATGTCAACCCAGAATTTAGAGCCGGAGCTCCGACTCCACTTGCCGGGACTGTCTGGAGCGGGGTTCGAAACCCTACCCTGATCTGGCCCAGCGGCGGGGATCCTACCGCTATGCCAAAGGCCCAATCCGATTAGCAACGGGAAATGGCTGGAATGAGCACAATTCACGGCATTAAAAGAACTCACAATTGAACTGATGATGACCTCAGCAATCTCCTCAAGGAGGTGGAGGCGCAGCGCCTGCTCATCATTGGTAATGAGAAGTCAAAGGCGCCGCAAAAAGGGCAGATGATAGCTTGGTCTTTCAAGTGGCAGCATAGGGCTCCAGTCACGGGGAGGGAAAAGGCGCAGGAAACGTATGGGTGTCACCTTTTGTGCGGAGTGGGCCTTTTGCGTAGCAGTAAGCATCCCCGCCGCTGGGCCAGAAGGAGTAGGGTTTCGAACCCCACTCCAGACAGTCCCGGCAAGTGGAGTCGGAGCTCCAACTATAAATTCTGGGTGGACATCCAGTGGGATACTTGCGTCCGTGGGTGTGGGTGGCCCCCCCCCCCTCAGATGGGTTGTGGGAGCCCGTAAAACCCTCACGCCATAGGACTAACCACCCTAATGGCTGGTTCAAAGATGGTTACGGTCACGGAATGAGCGTTAATCACGACCATAAATCCTTCCACCACTTCATACAGTTCCCGAAAGGGAACAGTGTGAGGATACGTACGACGATGACCTCTTGCGCAATGCACCTCCTTGGACCCTCAGTCGCAGATGCGAGGGGGCAAATCGTGCAATTGTTAAATTTTTCATTTTATTGACATGTAAAATGTTGGCCCAGTAATTCCCTTCCAAATGCGTGAGTACGGTCGGGGTACTTATGCGTCTGGCCGGAGGAAATGCCGGTTTTCAGCATGCACAGTGCATGTGAGGAAAACCGGCATTTCCTGTCCTCTGAACGAAGGGGTTCAGAGGCAGAACGCGTGCGACTGCACAGGCAGCGCGTGCGCAGTAAAATTCGCCGCTTTCATTCATGCTTTCAGTGAGGTCAAGTCCTTACAACTTACACATGAAAAAAGCATGGGTACAGTTGCTCCAGAGGCTGCGGAGGAAGATATTTCTTATCGTGGAGCTTCTGAAAGTATGTATGTCTGTATATATTCCTTTGCGTGTTATGTATATATTCCTTTACTTATGTGTATGAATGTATTATTTAATTATGACTTTCAGAGAAAGTAACTTATTGGAAAATCATAATTCAAAACATACATTCATACACATAAGTAAAGGAATATAAAACATACATACATATACGTAAAGGAATATATGCGGACATACATACATAATTACTTATTACTGATGAAAAGTTTATTTCTTAAAAGTGCTGGAAATGTTACATTACTCATTTTAGAACACTCATTTTCACATTCAATTCACACAGCCACAATTGCTCCTTCTACCTACCGTTCTGAAAACCCGTTTAAAAAAAAAAATTTAAACTTTAAAACTTACTTAACATTTCTTAAAATAACTTCCCTCCCTTTCCCAAACAAAAATATTGCCTTTCAGAAGCTCCACGATAAAATATATCTTCCTCCGCAGCCTTGGAACAACTTTACACATGCTTTTTTCAAGTGTAACTTGTAAGGACTTACCCTCACTGAATCCATGAATGAAATCTACGAAGTTCACTGCGCAAGCGCTGCCTGTGCAGTCGCATGCGCTGTGCCTATGAACCCCTTCGTTCCGAGGTCTGGAAATGCCGGCGTTCCCCGCATGCGCTGTGCATGCTGAACGCCGGCATTTCCAATGGCCAGATGCGTGAGTACCCAGACCGTACTCACGCATTTGGTCACGAATTTCTGGCCCAATATGATTCGGCAGAGTCAACATGGTTTTATGAAAGGGAAATGGTGTTTAACAAATTTATTAGAGTTTTTGAGGATGTAACTAGCAGGGTAAATAAAGGGGAACTAGTGGATGTAATATGTTTGGATTTCCAAAAGACATTCGATAAAGTGCCACATAAAAGGTTGCTATGCAAGATAAGGGCTCATGGGGTTGGGGGTAATATATTAGCATAGATAGCGGATTGGTTAATGGACAGAAAACAGAGTGTAGGGATAAACGGGTCATTTTCCGATTGGCAGGCTATAAATAGTGGGGTGCCGCAGGATCAGTGCTTGGTCCTCAGCTATTTGCAATCTATATTAATGACTTAGATGAAGGGACCGAGTGCAATGTATCCAAGTTTGCTGACGATACAAAGCTAGGTGGGAAAGTAAGCTGTGAGAAGGACATAAGAGCCTGCAAAGGAATATAGACAGGTTAAGTGAGTGGGCAATAAGGTGGCAGATGGAGTATAATGTGAGGAAATGTGAGGTTATTCACTTTGGTAGGAAGAATAGAAAAGCAAAATATTTTTTAAATGGTGAGAAACTTATTAAATGTTGGTGTTCAGAGAGATTTAGGCATCCTCGTACAGGAATCACTGAAAGTTAGCATGCAGGTACAGCAAGCAATTAGGAAGGCGAATGGCATGTTGGCCTTTATTGCAAAGGAGTTGGAGTACAATAGTAAGGAAGTCTTATTACAATTGTACAGGGCTTTGGTGAGACCACACCCGGAGTACTGTGCACAGTTTTGGTCTCCTTATCTGAGGAAGGACATACTTGCCTTAGAGGCAGTGCAACGAAGGTTCACTAGATTGATTCCTGTGATGAGAGGGTTGTCCTGTGAGGAGAGATTGAGTAGATTGGGCCTATACTCTCTGGAGTTTAGGAGAATGAGAGGTGATCTCATTGAAACATATAAGATTCTGAGGGGGATTGACAGGGTAGATGCTGAGAGGTTGTTTCCCCTGGCTGGAGAGTCTAGAACTAGGGGGCATAATCTCAGGATAAGGGGTAGGCCATTAAAGACTGAGTTAAGGAGGAATTTCTTCACTCAGAGGGTTGTGAATCTTTGGAATTCTCTACCCCAAAGGGCTGTGGATGCTGAAATGTAGAGTATATTCAAGGCTGAGATAGATTTTTGGACTCTAGGGGAAATCAAAGGATATGGGGATTGGGCAGGAAAGTGGAGTTGAGGTCAAAAATCAGCCATGATCTTATTGAATGGTGGAAAGAAAGAAAGACTTGCATTTATATAGCGCCATTCACGACCACCGGACGTCCAAAGCGCTTTACAGCCAATGAAGTACTTTTTGAAGTGTAGTCACTGTTGTAATGTAGGAAACGCAGCAGCTAATTTGTGCACAGCAAGCTCCCACAAAGAGCAATGTGATAATGACCAAAAAATATATTTTTGTTATGTTGATTGAGGGACAAATATTGGCCAGGACACCAGGGATAACTCCCCTGCTCTTCTTCGAAATAGTGCAATGGGATCTTTTTATGTCCACCTGAGAGGGCAGACTCGGTTTAACGTCTCATCTGAAAGACGGTACCTCCAACAGTGCAGCACTCCCTCAGTACTGCACTGGAGTGTCAGTCTAGATTTTTGTACTCAAGTCTCAGGAGTGGGACTTTGAACCCACATCCTTCAGACTCAGAGGCAAGAGTGCTACCAACTGAGCCATGGCTGAAACAGGCTCAAGCAGGCTCGAGGGGCCGTATTGCCTACTCCTGCTCCTAATTCTTATGTTCTTATGTAATAAATAAAAGGAAAGTATTTGAGAAATTAGTTAAGCTAAAGAAGAACAAAGTGCAGGGATCTGATGGTATATCGAAGGATCCTGAGGGAAATGGGGAAGAAATATTGAAAACTTGATAAATTATGAAGTCGATTTTAACCCAACTGCCTAGAGGGAATAGTGTGGGCAGGGGCTAAAATGGCGTGGGGGGGGGTGGGTAGTGGGGGGTGGAGGGGCAGGGGTTGTGCTGCATTTCCCAAGGCACCACCGGGAGTACTTGGGCTTCTTCAAGCTATGCAATGAGTATTTGGGCCTTCCCAGCCCTGGAGGAATCCCTTTCCCCAGCACTAACTTCATGCCGGGAGCTGTTGCTTTGGATCCCCCGTGTCCCGGACTCCCGACACAATTTTGTCTCTTGCCAGCTCATCACTCCCATTAGTTTTGGGTGGGAAACAGTGATGAATTATTCAAATGAGGCCTGGGAGCTAGATTGACCCAGGCCTCACGCTGAGCCCTCTGCAGGGAATTCTCCCCGACCCATCAGCCCTGAGTTAAAACTGACCCCAATTTTTCAGCGTTCTAATGAGAAGTGGATGTGTACCAGAAGACTGGAGAATGAGCAATGTGATAACCATTTTCAAAAAGGGAGACAGAGGTAATTACAGGCCAGCTAGGTTAACATCTGTGGTAGGGAACATTTTGGAATCTTTAATTAAAGATCAAATTGCTAAATGAAAAGATAAAAATAATTAGAAGCAGCCAATATGGATTTCAGAAAGGATAATTGTGCTTGATAAATCTAACAGATTTATTTGAGGGTGTGACAGATATGGTTAATGGAGAGCAGGGAGTGCAGCGGATGTTGTGTATATGGGGCTAAAAATTGAGTTGCGCCCCATTTGGACTTTTGAAAAGCCTTTGACAAGTTACCACACAGGAGAAGATTGGGGAGGGGCAGGGTAGTAAATTGGATTAAAAGCTGGTTAGTAGGAGGATATAGAAAGTTAGAGTTAAGGGCAGCTTCTCAGAATGGCTGGAACTTGATGTTCCACCCTTTGGGACAGTCCCTTGCATTTGGGAGGAGGGAGAGAGGCTGTGATTGGGAGGTGGTAGGTCAGCACGCGATCGGGAGGGGGAGGCCAGCACTCCATAGGGAGGGGGTAGGTCAGCACGCGATCGGGAGCAGAAGAGAGCTCACTATTAGGAAAGCTAGAGCTGGGGGAGGGCAAAGGCTTCCTTGAGCGGCCGAGGGGAGCACTCCTGCTCCTCCTGGCTCACAAGGAGTCCTGGAAAGGCACTTACCTTGTGGAGCCGGCAGCTCCTGCCTCTTTATCCTTGCCAGCTTTCCAGGCCCTGGGAAACCCCTGCAGCAGCAGTGAATTTTAAATCGGGCTCCCATTTGCACTGTAGGAACCGATTTAAATATGTTAATTAAGTGTCCCACCTCTCCACAGCGGGACACTAGGACGCCCCGCTATCTGGCGCTGTAAAAAAGGTGGCGGCTGCGTGTGTGGCGGGTTGGGGACATGTTCCGCATCTTTAACCATCCCCCTCCCCCCCCGCCCGACCCTCTCCTGCCCGTTGTGTGGGGGTTAATAATGAGGCCACTAGAATGCTGTCTGTTATGAGGAAATATAAATATGATGAAGGAAGACGTAAATAACTGGTGCTGTTTTCATTAAAACAGAGGAGATTACAGAATTATTTGATAGAGGAGTTTAAAGTTATGAAAGGGTGTAAAACAATAGATAGAAACAGACTATTTCCAGTGTTTGAGGGGTGAAGAATGAGGGGACATACATATAGGGCAGGGGTTTCCACTAGGTTCCGCTCGTGTTTTCAGCACAGTTTGCCAGAAATCGGCCAAACCAGCGCAAAAGATCGAGGAATTTCAAGCACAAATTATGTTCAGTGCAAATTGAGTTTCTGCGGTCTTTTGCGCTAGTTTAAACAACATTGCGCTAGGAGCCGGTCCAGCCCACAAAACTGGCCACGCCCCCAGATCGAATTAATCATCATGGAGAGTTTCCACTGATTGCGCCTGTGTGCGGGCCTTCAAGGAGGCTCTTACAATTAAGTATTTTTTTTAGGTTCAAGGTTTTAAAGGCTTTTAAATATTATTTTTTTAAATTTACTCAGAAACTGACTACTGTACACTAATGTAACTAGTAAATGGTTCTGTATAGTCTTTTAGTTATTTTCAGTTATTTAATATTGGGTTACTCACAGGTGGTGGACTAGACACTGCTTAAAAATGCTTATTTTTTGTGAAAAACACGTTTACAGCTGTATTAACAAAACTGCACCAGGTTACCACTCTTAAATGTATCAAGGAATATTTTATAATGCAACATTTACCAAAAAAATTACGTTTTAAAATGCTGCCCGATTGCGCTGGTTCATTGGAAAATTTTACATTTGGCGATATGCAAATGAATTTGAGCAGAAACTTGAGCAAAAAAAACCACTTCTCAAAACTAGTGCAATTTTGAGCACAATTTGTGCCCAGATTGCTGAGTGCGCCCAAAGCGGAAACTTTTGGCCATAAGATTAAATGTAAGAGGTTTAGGACAGAGTGTAGGAGAAATGATTTTACACAGAGGGTTGTGAGGCTGTGGAATGTACAACCAGAATGAATGATTGAAGCACAGTCAATGTCAACATTTAAGAATAGGCTAGATCAGTGGTTGAAGGAAAGATGGACAAAGGGATATTGGAACAAGGTAGGCACATGGGATTAGCACTACTGCTCATGGGCAGGATAAACACCAATGCAGACTGTTTGGGCTGAACGGACTGTTTCTGTGCTTGAATTTCTATGTAATACTCTGTATAAACCGGTAATAAATGATTGCATTTAGAAAATTCAGTGAGTTTTAGTGCAAAATCTGGAAAAGCTATGAAACAATTTGTCACAGGATTTACAGGGGAAAATGGGCACACTTTGAGAGACATAATTTTATGAGTTTGCACTTCCAGTAGCACAAAAATTGGAAACTTGGATGCACTTGGTCCTCGGATTTCTGACCAGAGGGTCAGAGGTTGTAGGCAGTGCATTCCAGAATTTCCAATATGTGCTGCCAGTGGGCAAGGCTCCCCGCTGGAAGCATTGGGCAGTTTTCAACTTCGCCGCCTGGGTGGTAATACTGCAGCTTGAATCACCCACCCCTTATAGACCTCAGTTGCTTTTCATCCCATTCATGGACAAGTGCTATAGTGGGCGGATGATCTGTTCAACCACATTACCCCACAGCTGGCGAAGCTGAAAAGTATCCTCATCGTCTCAGAAAATCACTTCCTTATCTACCAAGAATTTTACTTTGCTCCAGATTATTGATAATTCCCCATTCTTATTAGACTTGTGTTGATAGTGCTCTATATTGTAATATGTATGCATGCCCTTTACATGTAATAATTGATTGGTTACTCAGGTTATATGTGTTGATTGATTTTAGATGGTTCGTACCAATAAGAAATGTTTGTAAGCTAACAATAGTGCTTTGCTGTGTTGAACAGAGGAAAATAATACATCCAAGACTAATGAATAGAATACGCTGGTTTAGAAATTTAATCCCGGCATGCCTGTTTTTGCAGACACGAAACCGGCACTGAGGTCCAATATGGTGGGCAACGTGCGCATGTCTGTCCAGCACCAGAAGTGCGTGCCTGCCATATTGGATCGAGTGGCCCATGGGCGTCTAGGGTGCGCACCGGAAGCATGCAAAAACGACATTATAATATTTTAGAAGTGCCCTAAACTGGTTAAGGGCCCTTTTGTGAAATTGTTCTGCCCTCGTGCCTGACTCGCCATGTGATAAACTCGTTCAGCAAATCAGGGTGCTAACAGTCAAGAAGGAGCCTACAGAAGCGCTATTTAAAGGGGTCATCCCCTTCATACAGGTTAGTTGCTGGTTTGTCCTGTTAGGCTGCTAGTCAACTTCTGGGCCTTTTTTGGGCAATTTTTTTCCATTGCTCAACTGTATTGTGAGTTCTGTGAAGGACATTTTGCACATGCTGGACTGCACTTCTGCCTGCAAATAGTTTATTTCCCCAGTCATGAGTGGTCTGTTAGGTCTGCCTTTGATGCTGGAGGAGGAGGAAGGTAGATCAAATGTGATTGTCAAGCCAAGGAACAACACGTTTATGACTAAAGGTAATTTGCAACCCTTATGGAGCAGACGTTTTAGGCAACAATATTTTTAATCTTTGTCTGTATTGAACACCCTGTATAAAAGGTCCATGGATAATAAATTACCACATTTAATGGGCCATCAAAAGTGAAAAAATCCAAGCATAATAAATCACACTGTATAAAGGTCTTTCCGTATCAAAAATCAAACATAGAGGAACTCTATAGTCAATCACCCTCTATAGAGGGTCTGTGTAATGTAACTTATCTTGTGCAAAGGGGCTGGCACAGAGTACATCACTATGTACAGAGTGTATAGGTTGGTAAACTTTAAAGGGACTGTTCATAGTAAATTCTGAGTATAATGAACCCTGTATAGACAATCTCAGTATAATCAATTCACTGGATGTAAGGTCTGAGTATTGTAAATTATTCTGAGTAAAAGGGCTGTCTATGGTGAATCGCAGTATGTTGGGGCTGAGTTTAGTAAATTACCCTGTATAAAGGGGCCATCTATGTGAATCCCCCAGATGTAGGGTCTGAGTATAGTAAATTACACTGAATCAAGGGCCTGTCTATAGTGAGAGCCCAGTATAAAAGCTCTCAGTATCATAAATTACCCTGTACATAGGGGACATCAGGGTCCAAGTGAATTCCCTCTATGTAGGGTCTAAGTTAGTAAATGATTCTGTATAAAAGAGGCCAAGAGGGTCTGAGTATAGTGAATTATGTCTGTCAATGGGTCTGTCTATCATAAATTCTTATATATACAGTATAGGGTCTGAGGATAGTAAAATATTATTGAAATTAATTTCCTTTCAAATGAGTAAACAAACTGAAAGAACTGAGTTTTGGGTTGTTCACCTAAACCTGTTAATTAGTCCCTGATATAAAATCCTTTACCTGAGATAATTTTTTTAATGGGATGGGGGCATCACTTGTAAAGCCAACATTTATTGCCCATCCCTAATTGCCCTTGAGAAAGTGGTGGTGAGCTGCCTTATTGAACCGCTGCAGTCCGTGTGGTGAAGCTACTCGCACAGTGCTGTTAGATAGGGAGTGCCAGGATTTTGACCCAGCAATGATGAAGGATCAGCGATATACTTCTAAGTCAGGATGGTGTGTGACTTGGAGGGGAACTTGGAGGTGGTGGTGTTCCCATGCATCTGCTGCCCTTGTCCTTCTAGGTGGAAGAGGTCGTGGGTTTGGGAGGTGCTGCCGAAAAAGCCTTGGCAAGTTGCTGCAGTGCATCTTGTAGATGGTACACACTGCAGTCACGGTACGCCGGTGGTGGAGGGAGTGAATGTTTAAGGTGGTAGATGGGGTGCCAATCAAGCGGGCTGCTTTGCCTTCGATGGTGTCGAGCTTCTTGAGTGTTGTTGGAGCTGCACTCATCCAGGCAAGTGGAGAGTATTCCATCACATTCCTTACTTGTGCCTTGTAGATGGTAGAAAGGCTTTGGGGAGTCAGGAGGTGAGACACTTGCCACAGAATACCTAGCCTCTGACCTACTCTTGTAGCCACAGTATTTATGTGGCTGGTCCAGTTAAATTTCTGGTCAATGGTGACCCCCAGGATGTTGATAGTGGGGGATTCGGCGATGGTAATGCCATTGAATGTCAAGGGGAGGTGGTTAGACTCTCGCTTGTTGGAGATAGTCATTGCCTGGCACTTCTGTGGCGCGAATGTTACCTGCCACTTATCAACCCAAGCCTGAATGTTGTCCAGGTCTTGTTGCATGCGGGCATGGACTGCTTCATTATCTGAGGAGTTGTGAATGGCACTGAACACTGTGCAGTCATCGGCAAACATCCCCATTTCTGACCTTATGTTGGAGGGAAGGTCATTGATGAAGCAGCTGAAGATACATGGAACAAACATGGTTATTTTATTTGTCCCTGTCCATAACAGGCCTAGTTATTTGTTTCTCTAATTAAAGAAAGCAAAAGAAAAAGTATAATTTGCCCACTGACCTAAATTTGTACTTTTTTTCCCTTTTGTATAAAATCTATAATAAAGCAGTGGTAGATTATTCCCTTTTGAATTAATTGTATTTATTCCATCCAAACCATTTTTCTTTAAAAAGTTAATTACATTTTATTGGGTTAATATATTTATTGATGGTCCTGTTTTCCAATCAGTTTGTACAGAAAGGCATCCCTTTTATAAGGCTGTCTGTTACACTATGACCTCTGATATCGCACCCTTTTTCCAGGGTTCTCTCATTAACAGAGATCCGGTATAAAATACCCAACGTATGCCACCCTTATTTAAACAGTTTGGATCTCAAAGATGACATTGTGAGTGGTGGGTGTCTACTGTATTATATGGTCTCATTTTATTAAAGCCCCCTAATATATTCCCCTAGTTCCTACCTCTCACTGTGCTGCTGCACTAAAAAACTCATTACAATACCATTAAAAAAATTATACGCTGAAATTCCAGTACCCGGAATCTCTTCACTTCAAATGTCAGCTGGTATAATATATAGAAATGACCTAAAAATGACAATGAGATCAGTGGAAAGGGGATACTGTAACTTTACGCGTCATGTGTAAGAGCAACTATATTTGACGCTTTTTAAAATGCGCATCATCTGCCCACGAAGCAGTTCAAATTAACACAATGACAGTATCAGTAATGGAAATGGTAGACTGGGCTATTTCACTGGTAATTACAATAATGCCTTCAGATTAGTCCATTAGATTTCAAAGAAGCAAAGTTATTGCATGAGAATTTAATTGCATTAATTGCATCATAATCACTGCCTGCCTTTGCAGTTTGGCCACAGGAAAAAAACAAGCTTTCAGAATGACCAATCTGAAATAAGCTGCTCTCAAGTGGGTTGCAAAATGAGTGAGGATCTGTAGGGTAGATACCACAGACATTAAAAAAAAACTAGGCCAATAATCACATGATCTTTTGCCAATCAGGTGCTCTGATTCTATGTATTTTTAAATTCACTGCCATGAAAACCTTTGTTTTGTGTCTGTTGTGTGCTAATACTTACATAACTGCATTAATGCCATTAAAATGGTTTAAAATAAATTATTTAGCAATTTAGACCACCATCGCCAACCATCCTGTATTTAGCACAGGCAGCGTGAGCAATCATATTTTCAGAATGTGTGTGTGATTTCCGGATAAGGGCATGGAGCAGAACTTATCCTTTTGACTTTGAAACAGCATTCAAAAGGAAAATAGGTGTTTGAGTGTGGGAGATTACTAATACAAGTCAAGTGTTTTTGCAATCAAATTCTTAATCCTCTTGCCCTGTCCCTCTCCCAAGCAGCAAGACAGTTTTGCAAAGATCACAAGGATGAGGGAAACCAATCAGCCCATTCAGCTAATCCTTCCAGAGGAACCTCTATTTTCACATTTAACTGCTTGTTGAATGATTCCAGATTCCAGACATTTTGCACCCACTGCCCCACTAAATGTTCAGTTAAATCAGAAACAGTAGGGGCCCCATCATGGATCCACTAGAAAAAATGGAATGGCTAAAATTTCCAGATGGAAAAGGGTTAAAGTTTCCTTATGTACAATTAGTACAAAATATGAAGCAGCACTGATATAGAGAATACATTTAACCATCGAGATAAAAGTAAAGGGTCGGTGTTTCAAAAAATTGGAGTAAGGATTGAGTAGTATGTATGTGAATGGACAAATCTTTCAAATCAAAATTGGAGCGTTAGCAACATTAATAACCATGGAGGGATATGGCTTAGTAGTGATAATGGAGATGCACCTTAGATTTGCATAGAAGTGATAGCTAAATAATCCTGGTACAGGTATAACATTTTCAAGAAAGATAGAAAGGGAATGAAGGGAAATGGGTGGGATGGCAGTGTTAGTAAAGGATTCTATCACAGCGCTAGAATGCAAAGATGTCCTAGGGAATTGCGCTAAGACAGAATCTATATGAATAGAGTTAAGAAATAGGAAGGGCAATGGTACAATTCTTGGGCCGGAATCTTACCAGTGCTGCGAGTGCGAGTTCGGAGGCGGGTCTGCTGTCAAAATGGCCGTGATTGACAGCGAGATGGAAGTCCGCTCTGAACCCGCCTCCTTGTTCATTTCCTAAGTGCCGGCTCTGCCTGTGGTTTGCAGACCCGGCACTAAGCGACGGGTCAGGCAATTGAGGTACTTAAGAAGCTGCTTAAAGGTATTTAAGCAGCAATTTACCAGGTCCAAATGATTTTTCCATGTTTTTTACGAGGTTCCCGGTGCTCGGGGATCACGTCAGGTAAGTGTGTCGGATTCTCAATGACCCTCCGTTGCTGTGAATAGTTGACACCTGCAAAAGTGGTATAACAGCTACCATTTCACAGCTGTTCAATTTCCAATCTTAGAAGCTGGAGCGTTCAGGATTTGGAATACACTTTTCAGCTTTATGGAGGTTTGAAGTGTTTGGAGCAAACTCTCTATCCAGCGTCACCTCCTTGGAACAACCTTTCTCACCATTGACAGATGGCTTCTGTCATCTCAACTTCATCTGCATCTATCCCATCAGCATCGGTGCCCTTGAAAAAATCTCACCTTGGACCTCAGAATCCCACCACGATCAACCCCAACACCAACATCACCAGGCATACCAGCATCACCAACAACAACACCAACCTTCTCCGCAATCACCTGATGCTGCACAGGACACAGGGCATCAGCACCCAAGCACATTGCTGCCTGGGAGGCCAGGGATAGCCTCACCATGGACAGATTTACTTCACTTGACGCTGTACACCCTGGCTGCCACATGATGTGCCAGGTTGGCACCACCCCACACCAACGCCATAAAGCATCCCTACAATACCCAAGCCATTCCTTTCACACTCAGCACCATTGGGGGGGGAGGTTCCGTTATGTCTCACCATTCAGTGCAACTCACTAAGCCACTTCCAAAGGTGCACACAGATCCGTCCAAAAGGCAAAATGTTGAAAATAAAGATGTCAATGTTTGACAGCACATTAACAGAAACTTTACATGAACATTGACGATAACACCCAAATGCCTACCCTTGTGTGTTGTTTGTTTGTATGATTGCACAAGGATGAGGGTGAGTGTGAGGGGTTTGCTAGTGAGATGGGGAAGTGATTATGGCCCGGATATTCCAATCCCTACGGGTGTGTACGCGCTGTGCACCCACCCGCAGGGACAACGGAAATGCCGGTTTCAGGCATGCACAGCGCATGCGCTGAAATCCGGCATTCCCGATCTGTCAAGAATGGTCTTGACAGATCAGACGCCTGCCCTGGATAGGGCCTCTGCGGGCGGATAGTTCCGCTTTCTGGAGCCCCTCCGCCCACAGAAAACCCTTAGAAACATAGAAACATAGAAGATAGGAGCAGGAGTAGGCTATTTGGCCCCTCGAGCCTGCTCTGCCATTCAATGCGATCATGGCTGATCATCCAAATTCAGTACCCGGTCCCTGCTTTCTCCCCATACCCCTTGATCCCTTTAGCCTTGAGAAATATATCCAACTCCTTCTTGAATATATTTAATGAATTGGCTGCTACTGCCTTCTGTGGTAGAGAATTTCACAGGTTCACCACTCTCTGGGTGAAGAAATTCCTAATTTCTGTCCTAAATGGCCTACCCCTTATCCTTAGACTGTGACCCCTAGTTCTGGACTCCCCGACCATCGGGAACATTCTTCCTGCATCTAGTCTGTCCAGTCCTGTCAGAATTTTATAATTTCAATGAGATCCCCTCTCATTCTTCTAAACTCCAGCGAGTACAAGCCTAATCGACCCAATCTCTCCTCATACGTCATTCCTGCGATCCCAGGTATCAGCCTGGTGAATCTTTGCTGAACTCCTTCCATGGCAAGAACATCCTTCCTCAGATAAGGCGACCAAAACTGCACACAATACTCAAGATGTGTGTAACGATCAATAACATGTCATTCTATAGTGGACACTAGGTGGAGCTATAGAGCTGTATATAGCTGTATGTATAAGACTACACTACCCAGCTGTATATATATTAAGACTACATTACCCATGAGGCACTAGGCTACCCACAAGGCAACAGTCAAGATGGCAGCCTGCACACAGGAGCACACATGCTGCATCTCTACAGATACTGTACCTAGAGAACGTGTACTGAATAAATGACTAGCTAGAAGCTAGCTGTGTTCATAATAAGAATGTCTAGTTATTAATGAACATAAGATGGTACCAGAAGTGGGGTGAAGATCTGCTGAAAATTGTGAAAAGCGACATGGAGAATTTGAAGCCACCAGAGCGTTTGAATCTCACAGAAAAAATCGACTACAATTGGCAGACTTTTAAACACCAATTCGAACTCCACATTGCAGCCATCAGATTCGGTACGAAGCCAGTCGCAAGGAAGATAGCGTTGCTGCTTACGGTTGCAGGCCAACAGGCGATAGAGGTATTGTGGTAAACCACTGTCATACCTGTCTGTGTCTGTATGTGTATTCCACTAGGTACAGGTCTGGACATGCCTCGGCTGACTCCTCCCACTATTCCAGGTATATAAGTGACTACCTCCCAGTCCCTTAGTATTCTGGACGGGTCGACCACTCGAGACAAGACCTTCATTCTTTAGTTAATAAAAGCCTGATTGTTACTCGCTCAACCTCGGTCTTTTGAGTAATTGATGGCGCATCAGGTATTTAATACATTTGTACTTAATCCAGCGGAGAACAGAGAAAAATTAGAAGGTGTGCTAAAAAATTTTGATGCGCATTGCTCTCCCAAAAAGAATGAGATTTATGAAAGATCCATCTTCTGTTCTTGGACACAGCAACAAAATGAGACTTTTGATAGCTTTATAACTGATCTGAAACTGAAAGCACAGACATGTAATTTCTCTGAGCTGAAATCATTCATGATTCGTGACCAGATTGTGTTTGGTATTCATGATAAAAAAGTCAGGGAACGTCTGTTGAGAGAAACCGAACTAAATTTGGAAAATGCAGTGAAAATATGCCAAGCCAGCGAGCTAGCTCGAAAGCACGCGAAGACTTTCAGTGAAATCAATAATGATGCGATTGTAATGAGTGAAAATGCTGCTGTCGGTGCTGTGTCCTACAAGGGGAAGAAACGTGGGCAGAACAGAAATGAAAAGCAATCGGAGGATGAAATTTTTAATTGTAAACGCTGTGGTTACAAACACCAGTTAAGACAATGCCCAGCGTTTGGAAAAATGTGCACAAAGTGTAATGGAAAGAATCACTTTGCCAAACAATGCTTTTCAAAAGTAAAAACAACGAAAGGGCAACAAGTTAATGTAATCACGGAAGACCTCTCCTGGTCCCTCAACACCTCCTCTCTGGTGAAGAAGGCCCAGCAGCGCCTATATTTCTTGAGGAGGCTGAAGGGATGTAATCTGTCACCCCCGATCCTCTCTAACTTCTACCACTGCACTATAGAGAGCATCCTGACAAACTGTATCATGGTATGGTACGGCGGCTGTAGCTCCCATGACCGGAAAGCCCTGCAGCGGGTAGTCAAAACTGCCCAACGCATTACCGGCACCCGGCTACCGACCATAGAACATATATATCAGAAACGTTGCCTATGGAGGGCACGGACCATCATCAAAGACCCTACCCACCCCAGCCACAGTCTGTTCGCCCTCCTACCATCTGGAAGACGCTACAGATGCATTCGCACCCGTACGACCAGATTTAGGAACAGCTTCTTTCCCAGGGCTGTCATCCTACTGAACTCCACAAATAAACACTAAAGCCTGCACATCTGCCGATGCACTTTATTCACTTTATTATGGTCATATTTATGCTAATATATATGTACAAATGTATGTTGAAATGTTTAAGTGTCCTAATCCAAATTGTACACTCTCGGGAGCCGCAAGCCTACATTTCGTTGTACTGCACTTGTGCACGAACAATGACAATAAAAGTTGATTTGATTTGATTTGATTGAGGACACTGATTTAAGTGAGACATTTTTTGTAGGAATGGTGTCATGTGACGATATCAAAAAAGATACAGAAAATGTGCAGCCCTCAGAAATGGACAATGCTGAACATAAAGTCAATGCAGTAAAAGTGGACAAATGGATGATCCCACTGCAGATAAATGGAGCATTAGTTACATTGAAACTGGACACTGGGGCAAAAGTAAACTTAATCAGTATGAGTGACATAAAAAATATGAAAGAAAAGCCCAAAATACAGAAAATGTCAGTACTACTGAAAGACTATAATGGACAGAAAATAGATAGCTTAGGTGTATGCAGACTTAAAGTGACAGTCAAAGACAAAGTGCATCATCTCATGTTTTCTGTTGTGGCTGAAAGACTTGATTCGATACTAGGTGACAAAGCTTGTGAGGACTTAGAACTGGTCAAAAGAGTCTACCGTATAAACTGTGCCATAAGCAGACCAGATGACTCAGGTGATGAAGCAGAGAGCCCATCAAGGATGAAAAGGCCAAAGGGTATCCATGTCTTCAAAAAGCCTAGTTTCTCCAAGAAGAAAGAAAAAGACTTTAAGGTCAAAGAGAAGCCAAAGGAAGAAAAGCACAAAGAGGAAAAACACAAGGAGAAAAAGTCCAAAGATATAACTGCAGCAGATGTTGTTAAGCAGTGGAAAGAGAAAAAGAAAAAGAAGAAGCCTGCACCAGAGCAGGAAGCAGTTCCGGTGGATACTCCTTCTTCCCTCAGGCCAATCTTTGGTGTTCCATTAGCCGAGGCTGCTGAGAGGACTATGCTGTATGGTGGGATCCAGCTGCCAGCAGTTTTTCGAGAGTGCATTGACTACATTGAGAGTTATGGCATGAAGAGTGAAGGAAACACTGAAACCCTCTCCAAGCAAAGATCGCAAGGAGACCTCGATCTATACAAGAGCAGATTGATGACAATGCCGCAACTGCATCTTGTCATTCACCGCCAGAACAATCTCATGAAGACACATCAGACTTACCCGTGTTGAGAAGATCCACACGTGAAGTAAAAGAGCCTGATAGACTTAATCTTTGAGTACAATGTAAAGCTTTGAAAATGTGTTGACTGTTTTGAAAATGTTTATGTTTATAGAGCACTAACAAAAGTGTTACTGATATTATCTTTATTGTTTTCTTGAAAGTTGATTGATATTGATTTTGTTAAACCTCAAAGAAAGGGGGATGTAACGATCAATAACATGTCATTCTATAGTGGACACTAGGTGGAGCCATAGAGCTGTATATAGCTGTATGTATAAGACTACACTACCCAGCTGTATATATATTAAGACTACATTACCCATGAGGCACTAGGCTACCCACAGGCAACAGTCAAGATGGCAGCCTGCACACAGGAGCACACATGCTGCATCTCTACAGATACTGTACCTAGAGAACGTGTACTGAATAAATGACTAGCTAGAAGCTAGCTGTGTTCATAATAAGAATGTCTAGTTATTAATGAACATAAGAATGTGGTCTCACCAAGGCCCTGTACAACTGCAGCAAGACATCCTTGTTCCTGTACTCAAACCCTCTCACTATGAAGGCCAGCATACCATTTGCCTTCTTAACCGCCTGCTGCACCTGCATGCTTACCTTCAGCGACTGGTGCACAAGGACACCCAGGTCTCGTTGCACTTCCCCTTCTCCCAATCTATTGCCATTCAGATAATAATCTGCCTTCCTGTTTTTGCTGCCAAAGTGGATAACCTCACATTTATCCACGTTATATTGCATCTGCCATGCTTCTGCCCAATCACCCAACCTGTCCAAATCATCCTGGAGTTTCTCTGTATCCTCCTCACAGCACACATGCCCACCCAGCTTTGTGTCGTCTGCAAATTTGGAGATATTACATCTAGTTCCCTTGTCTAGATCATTAATATATATTGTGAATAGTTGGGGTCCAAGGACCGATCCCTGCGGTACCCCACTAGTCACTGCCTGCCACTTGGAAAAAGACCCGTTTATTCCAACTCTTTTCTTTCTGTCTGCCAACCAGTTCTCTATTCAAGACAGCACCTTGCCCCCAATCCCATGTGCCTTAACTTTACACGCTAATCTCTTATGCGGGACCTTATCGAAAGCCTTCTGAAAGTCCAAATACACCACATCCACTGGTTCTCCCTTATCTATTTTACCAGTTACATCCTCAGAAAATTCCAGTAGATTTGTCAAGCATGATTTACCCTTTGTAAATCCATGTTGACTTTGTCCGATCCTGTCACTGTTTTCCAAGTGCTCTGCTATTACATCTTTTATGATGGACTCTAGCATTTTCCCCACTACCGATGTCAGGCTTACCGATCTATAATTCCCCGTTTTCTCTCTACCACCTTTTTTGAAAAGTGTGGTAACATTAGCTACCCTCCAATCCATGGGTACTGTTCCAGATTCCATCGAATGTTGGAAGATGATCAGCAATGCATCTACTATTTCTAGGGCCACTTCCTTAAGTACCCTAGGATGTAGATTATCAGGCCTTGGGGATTTATCAGCCTTCAATCCCATCAATTTCCTTAACACCATTTTCCTACAAATACTGATTTCTTTCAGTTCCTCCCTTTCATCAGACCCTATGTTCCCCGACATCTCTGGGAGGTTATTTGTGTCCTCCTTTGTGAAGACAGAACCAAAGTATGTAGTTAATTGGTATTCCATTTCTTTGTTCCCCATTATGAATTCCCCTGATTCTGACTGCAAGGGACCTACGCTTGACTTCACCAATCTTTTTCTCTTCAGATATCTAGAAAAGCTTTTACAGTCAGTTTTTATGTTCCATGCAAGCTTACTCTCATGTTCTATTTTCCCCTTCTTAATTAATCCCTTTGTCCTCCTTTGTTGAATCCTAAACTGCTCCCAATCCTCAGCTTTACTGCTTTTTCTGGCCAATTTATATGTCCTCTCCTTGGATCCTATGCTATCCCTAATTTCCCTTGTTAGCCACAGTTGAGTCACCTTTTTTGTTTTATTTTTATGCCAACCTGGGATGAACAAATTCCGTAGTTCATCCATGTGGTCTTTGAATGTTTGCCATTGCCTATCCACCGTCAACCCTTTGAGTGATATTCCCCAATCAATCCTACCCAACTCGCGCCTCAGACCATCGTAATTTCCTTTGTTTAAATTCAGGACCCTAGTCTCTGAGTCAACAACTTCATTCTCCATCTTAATGAAGAATTCTATCATATTATGATCGCTCCGACCCAAGGGGCCTCGTACAACAAAATTGCTAATTAATCCTTTCTTGTTACATAATACCCAGTCTAAGATGGCCTGATCTCTGGTTGGGTCCTTGGCATATTGGTCCAGGAAACCATCCCGTAAACACTCCAGGAATTCCTCCTCCACAGTATTGTTACTAATTTGGTTTGCCCAATTTATATGTAGATTAAAGTCACCCATGATGACTGCTGTGCCCTTATTGCACGCTTCTCTAATTTCCCTTTTAATGCCATCCCCAACCTCCGCATTACTTCGAATTCTTACGCCTGGTTAAAGCAAGCATAAGGCCTGCTTTTACCAGGATAAGAGTTGAAAAAAGTTAAAAAAAAAATTTTCAGTCATTTATCATTTAAAAATACTTTTAAAAAAGGTAAGTTTATTTTTAGCCCTGTAAAAATAATTATTTTTTTCAAAAAATTAAATTTTTGTTTAAAATATTTAATTTATTGTAATTTCAACTAATTTAAAAAATGTGATAAAAAAATGTATTTAATATTTTGAAGTGTTTTTGGGGCAATCTCCATTCATATATTTGACTGGCTCCCCATGGCCCACGTGATCCCAGTGATGCTTGTGAACCGCATGCGCCTCTGGGATATGTAGGCCCTGCACACTTGGAGTTCGAGAGGCCCAGCATCAGAACTATACGCTCCTCGGGAGCCCTCAGGTAAGTGCGTAGATTTTTTCCAGATTAGAGGCTTCCGTACACGGGATGCCTCAGATCGGAAAATATGGCCCAATGTAGATAGAGAGGGATGGGTGGAGGTGCAAGGTAAGTTGGTGTAAGGATGTGCAGGAGGAGGGTAGGGAAGGCAGAGTGATGGGGATGTGATGTGTGGCACAGCAGGATGAGGCTGAGTGTGGCTTTGCAGTAATGTTTCCTGATCTACTGAGATCATTGAAAGGTTTGCGTCACTGCAGCCTGGTCCTCCTGACGACATCCCTGCTTGTGCCCTCCTGTGCAATGTTCAACCAGGCTGCATTGGTCTCCTGGGGCGGTCTCTTCCACCCATTGGAAGGGAAGAGAACCTCCCTGTGTAGGGATTTCGGGGGGCTTCTTTTAAACTGGTTTAAGGTAATCTACCTGGCCAGCAGTCTTTTTGCTGCTGCACTCTAAACCAATTTACAAACAGCGGTATTCGAATCGCTACCCCTCCTTTAGTTCTGAGTGGAGGAACTTATAATTAATGATATTAAAATGGAACAAGTGGTTTGGATGAGAGAACAAAAATCAAGCTTTATTAACTAAAAGAAACTACAATCACAATATCAAACTATCCCACACGAACACAGTAAAATTGTAAAACTATATATCAAGGGGGTACACACGGCAAAAACGAGGGATACAATTCACAGAATTCACAGAAACCTCACAGTACAGATAGAGGCCATTTCGGCCCATCGAGCCTGCACCGACACATATCCCTGTAACCCCTACACCAACACACATCCCACCCTATCCCCGTAGCCCCACGTATTTAATCCCCCTAACACTAAGGGTCAATTTTTATCATAGCCAATCAACCTAACCTGCACATCTTTGGACAATGGCTACAATGTATTTAAACAATCTTAGCAATTCCCTTAAATCACCATCCCCCCTTAACTCCTGCTAGGTTGCCTTGTGTGGAGTCAGAAACTCTGCTGACATGTGGTCCAGCGAAGAGAGAGAGAGAGAGAGCTCACCTATGTCCCAGGAAGTCAAGAGGCTAGGTAGCTTCAGCATCTATCTTTATATATCTGGTGAGCCCCTCCCGTCCTGCCTTGCAGGCTGTGTGCAAAATTCCCCTGTGATAGGCTAACTCAAAGTGGTTAGATTGAGTTAATGTGATTTTCAGAGCTCCTTGTGCTGAAAACAAAAGGGAGATACCCTGCTCTATAGTCCAGTACTGGGTGATTGGAAACCCATTCAAGATACAAAGAGTCTCTTCTGCAGTTTAGGTGTATCCACTCGATATACAAACAAATGCTAATAGCATTCAATTGCTTTGTAAACAAAGCATTGTCCTTTGTCTTCATTGAACCTTACTTCCAGACACAGAAAGCTGCATTCCAAACCTCTTTTGTCATTTGGCCATGTGGTGTGACAGCCATTTTATCCCTGGAAATTTAAAAAGCACATTGCCCAGGGATACTTTAATCAAAAAACATGAATCTTCAGAACTGTAAATCATTGCGAATTCTTACAGTCCGCCCTTGGATACTTCCAGCTTGCTTGTAGTATCCTCTTGAAGAAATGAGCAATAATTTCTGACCCCCCACAAACAACCATCCCCTGTATTTACCTAATAGCTATCTGCCACTGATCCCCGTCCCGTCTATTCCCCTTAAATTCAAGAAAAAAACCATGGTACGGTAGGCATCTTACAGATACTTCAGTTTTCACTAAGGGGTCTCATACCCCTGCACGCTTGTAAAATTATACAGTGTAAACCAAATTTGCAATCACCTTTTTTTTTACATCATAAGTTATTACAAAATGTTGCAATCTTAGTTACACAATGTACTCAAAAATTATCGCAAGCACGGAGAGGGTCCTACGCCTCTGCTCAACTTGGAGTTGTCACAAACTGGTCCCAAGCACGGAGAGGACCTCACGCCTCTGCTCAACTTGGGGCTGCAACACAAAATACAAAAAATCATTAAACAACATGCTTATGAACCCCGATCATCACGGGCCGATGATGGGTCGCGAAATTCGAGTGGGTATTGCTCCTCCCACTCGGGCAGTAAAAGTACCTTCCACCCCCCTTTGATTGGCTTAAACTTTAAAACAGGCAGAATGGATTTAGCGACCAGCCTGCTCCGACAGCCCCGAGCCGTTCCCTTGTCCTCTGTGGAGGCGTGGTACTCCTCACGTTTAAAATTTACCTTGGCACAGACCGAGACCGGGGAGTATGGGATCTCATGACTCCCAGTCCCTCCCCCTCCTGTCTTCCCTCGACTGGCTGCAGAAAATGATGGGTGCCTGTGTGGCGGCACTCTCTGGCCCCACACTGATCCGGCCACTCACTCATCCTTCCCAGCCACAACTTATCTTCTTTGCCCGTGGGCCCCCGGGTGAGTTCCTCCCTCCCCCGACCGCACCCACGCGACTCTTGGGTCTCCCCCTCCTCTATGCAATCATTCCCGGGCCATCACCACCCACCCCCGGGGAACGCGTCCCTATGACCAGGCGCCCGCGCTTCCCCATCATGACTCCTCAACAGCGAGGTCTCCCGCACGTGAACTTCGGTCAGGATAGTGCTGGGTTGGGAGCCATGCCCCACCCAGCTGGGGCCATCTCCTCCCCGTAGGAGGAGTAGGCAAGTTCCTCCAGACTCTGTCCGGTTTTTCCCAAAGATCGCTGCGGGGTCTCCTGGATTCGTCCAGTGGCGAGGTGATCCCCAACATTCCGTATCTTCATTCGATGTCCAGCTCGGGCTGGGCGAACATGGCTGCTTCATTTTCCCATCTCCTGCAAAAACTTAAAAGGGACATGCAGCCAGGCCTCACTGACCTGCTGCCTTAGGTGGAGACATGGTCGGGTCCCTCGACCTCGGACCAAAATACAAACATTTGGCACACATGTGAACTTAAACTCTTTGCTTAAACTTAAAACTAGTTAAATCAACAAAACTTAAAATACCTTAAAAGCACGCTATATACACACACATAGCTATAATACAAATGCCGCCCGCCTCCGGACGGCCAGTCTAATCTCTGGCACTGTCGCAGATTGCTGCTGGCTGCAGCGAAGCTGGACTGCCTCCTGTCTCTGGTCCCCCGCAGCTTATGGCTGTTGAGTGGGGGCCTCTGTTCTCTGGCTTCTCCCCGGCTCGGGAGTCCGCCCTACTCCACTGTAAAGTGGGTGACCAGGCTTTCTTAGGCTGGGCACCCGCTGAGACCTTCTGAGGGGTGTCTCTATGGGGGAAACTTTGGCTGGCGGACCCTGAGCTTGGGTCACAGCCCCAGCTGGCTGGGAACCTTCTCCCCCATGTCCAAATAGCCCGCACTGTATAATATATCTGGAAGCCTGCTGGTACAAATCTCTCTCTCCTGATCCAAAACCTGGTGTCAGCTCCCTCCCTATGTCTCCTACCACCCCATTGTCCACCCCTCCTCGCTGCCAGAGCTCCTCAAAACCCGGAGCTGTGGGCTGCTGTCTTGGGATCTCTAATTCCCTAGCCAGCCTTTCCCTGGGTGATGCCTGTGGGATAGTTTGATTTGGGCTGCCAGTAAAATCCAGTTGACCTGCCTTCGGGCTGATCAGACAAATCATCCCCTTTGATGCATTTAAAGCCATGTTAAGGCTTTCTATCTCTGCACTACAGGGGCCATGATCTGCTTCCTCAAACCTTAGGGCGCAGGCCAGCTTATAAGCTGCCCTTGCTTCCCTAAACCTTTCCTCCTGCTCTCTCTTCTCTCCCTTCCTAACCCAGCCACCTATACCCCGATAGGTCAGCCTACACGCTGCTGCTAACATCCGCAGGGCTACCCACATACTGAAAACAACAAGAGAAACAAGAGCTGATGCTTTCTCCAGATCCAGACCACTTATTAAATCAAAAACTGCCTCCACTCCTGGCTGGCTCGCCATTGTAAGGATTTCGGGGGGCTTCTTTTAAACTGGTTTAAGGTAATCTACCTGGCCAGCAGTCTTTTTGCTGCTGCACTCTAAACCAATTTACAAACAGTGGTATTTGAATCGCTACCCCTCCTTCAGTTCTGAGTGGAGGAACTTATAATTAATGATATTAAAACGGAACAAGTGGTTTGGATGAGAGAACAAAAATCAAGCTTTATTAACTAAAAGAAACTACAATCACAATATCAAACTATCCCACACGAACACAGTAAAATTGTAAAACTATATATCAAGGGGGTACACACGGCAAAAATGAGGGATACAATGGCTACAATGTATTTAAACAATCTTAGCAATTCCCTTAAATCACCATCCCCCCTTAACTCCTGCTAGGTTGCCTTGTGTGGAGTCAGAAACTCTGCTGACATGTGGTCCAGCGAAGAGAGAGAGAGAGAGAGAGAGAGCTCACCTATGTCCCAGGAAGTCAAGAGGCTAGATAGCTTCAGCGTCTATCTTTATATATCTGGTGAGCCCCTCCCGTCCTGCCTTGCAGGCTGTGTGCAAAATTCCCCTGTGATAGGCTAACTCAAAGTGGTTAGATTGAGTTAATGTGATTTTCAGAGCTCCTTGTGCTGAAAACAAAAGGGAGATACCCTGCTCTATAGTCCAGTACTGGGTGATTGGAAACCCATTCAAGATACAAAGAGTCTCTTCTGCAGTTTAGGTGTATCCACTCGATATACAAACAAATGCTAATAGCACTCAATTGCTTTGTAAACAAAGCATTGTCCTTTGTCTTCATTGAACCTTACTTCCAGACACAGAAAGCTGCATTCCAAACCTCTTTTGTCATTCGGCCATGTGGTGTGACAGCCATTTTATCCCTGGAAATTTAAAAAGCACATTGCCCAGGGATACTTTAATCAAAAAACATGAATCTTCAGAACTGTAAATTATTGCGAATTCTTACACCTGTGTACTGTGACTCCCTCCATAAGCTTATGGAGGGAGTCATGCATGAGCCTGGGTGCAGCTGTGCACCTTTGTGCAGTGTTTGTCAGTGTTTGCAGCACCTCAATGCTGCAGAACACTGACAGCACAACTGTCAAAATGACCGAGGACATGGCCCCTTTAAGGAAACTGGCTGATGATGCATCATCAAATGACGTCATCGGACCTGCTTCCTTTTAATTGGCTGGGAACCTTGCAGGGCGGGCTTAACAAGCCCAATCAATGTAAAATTATGTCGGTGGCCCGGAGCGACACAGCTGCGGGGTCGGGACTTGCCAAGGATGTTACCCGCCCTGGACCCGCTGAGGTTGGTAAAATCCAACCCTAAGTGTGCATTACAGACAACCCAACAGCAGCAGTGAGATAGAGGTGGAGATCAGCATTCAGTTCAGAGAGACTTGCAACAACAACAGAGCAATAATATTGGGTGATTTTAACTATCCCAAGATAGACTGGAATAAAGGTAATTAAAAATATATATTAATTATCTGGATGTATCCACCACTGACAAGGACAGCATTTATTGTCCATCCCTAATTGCCCTTGAGAAGATGGTGGTGAGTTTTCTGCTTGAACTGCTGCAGTCCATGTGGTGAAGGTACCCCCATAGTGCTATTCGGTAGGGAGTTCGAGGATTTTGGCCCAGTGGCAATTAAGGAACAACGATATAATTCCAAGTCAGAATGGTGTGTGACTTGGAGAGGAGCTTGGAGGTGGTGGTGTTCCATGAACCTGCTGCCCTTGTCCTTTATAAGGGGCACAAATTGGGAGCCTTCTTTGCAGCCACGTGATCAGGAGTGAGCTCAAAGTATGGCGTCCACTTTGCGCAAGAAAACGCACTTACAGAAATTTCTACTCAAAAAAGTTTAGTGGGGAGGTAAATGGTAGATTAGAAGGGCTAAAAGAAAGTATCAAAAATAAGGTTGCATCTATATATATATAAACGGATACATCTGTCTGTCTGTCCTTCGGTGTGCGTCTGTCCGGCTATGCACTCGAAAGTTATAGAGCGTACCTACATGTGCATTACGTCAAAAGAAAGCTTACCATTCCAAAACGGTCGTAAGCATATTTACGTTTCGGCCGGACAAAAATTGCGCCCGCGGTATCCAAAAAACGTTCAAAATTCCACTCATTAGCATCTCATTATCCGCTCATTAGCAATAGAGTGACGTCGAGGTCGACCAATCGTACGCCGGGTTCCTGGCGCGTGCGGGCGGGCCCTCCTACAGTCGAGTGACGGGACGATTGACCAATCCTACGCTTCGGTGACCTGACAGCGTGTGTGGGCGGGCCTTATCATTCTGAACCGAGGTGAGTCGCCGCCATCTTGATTCCAAACTTTTCCTTTCTTTTTCCCGCTTTCTGTGTGTTTCTTTTCAAATCTACATTTCCAGCAAAAAAAAAGTTGCTTTTAAAACACAAATTGTTTTTAAAAAAAGTTAATTAATTTGTAAATCTTTTCTCTAACCTCTATAGTTCTCCTACCTTTCACCGTTTTTCCAGGCCCGGGGCCTAGGCTTCTCCAACTGCCAGCAGTGCAACTCTAGACCCAGGCTCCCGGCCTAGACAGAGACAAACACTGGCAGAGGGGAGAGGGTGTGCTGCTTCAGCTCCATTCCCAGGGTCAGTAGGTGGGGAGGCTTCATAAGCAACTGGGGTAGGTTGCAAGCCCCGAATAATAATCTGAAGATCCTGTGTTTGCAGCTGAGGAAATTTCTTCTGCTGACAACACCAGGTTAACGGCAGCCATCTTTGTCAAGGAGGGTGAAAAGTTTCAGTGTGACGCCATTTTGATTCAGTGTGTAACAGAGTGCATGCGCGGCCATCTTAGTACAGGAACATAGAGTGGGTGGGGCTTCTGGTGACCGAGACAGACAATCGACTGTGTGGGCGGGGCCTAATCTCTCCAACTGAAAAGCAAGCGGCGGCCATTGTTTGTGATACAACACACTGAGAGGTGAGCACCCCGTTTTTAATAAAAAGATTGGTGAGGTTGTAAAGTGTATGTTTTAGAAAGATTTACCAAAAATGTTATATAAATACAGGAAACATTGTGCTATCCGGAGATGAGCTATCCGGCAATCTGGAACCACCGGCAAAAATCAGCAGCCGTTTTTTATTCTTTTTGATTGTTTTTTTTGCTTTGTTTGAACAGTCAAGCTGTGCAAGGTCTGTAGCTATAGCAACAGCTTTAGCTACAGAGCTTTAGGGCCACACTCGAGTGTTTAGAAGCTGTTGCTAAGCAACAGTGTTTGTTGTCAAATACCGAGATAAGAATCTCCGTATCTCTCAAAATTAACTCTGGAGAGTACAGCAGTTTTGAGGCAAGGCAGCAGCTCGGTCCCGTGGGTGCCGGATAGCACAAAGTTTCCTGTACTTTAAGTTTATCTCCCCCCTTCCTTCCCCCCCACACCCCCCTTCCCCCCCAACCCACCCCTCCCCCCACACCCCCCTCCCCCACCCCCCCTTCCCCCAACCCCCCTCCCCCCCACACCCCCTCCCCTCCCCCCTCCCCACACCACCTTCCCCTCCCCCACCCCTCCCCTCCCCTCCCCCTCCCCCCACCCCTCCCCACCCCCCTTCCCCCCTCCCAACCTCCCTCCCCTCCCCCTCCCCACCCCCCCTTCCCCCCACCCCTCCCCTCCCCCCTTCCCTCCACCCTCCCCTCTCCCCCTTCCCTCCCCCCTCCCATTCCCCCCTCCCCTTCCCCTTCCCCCCTTTCTCCCCTCCCCTCCCCTTCCCTCCCCTTCCCCCTCCCCCTCCCCTCCCTCCCCTCCCCCTCCCCTCCCCCGTCCCCTCCCCCTCCCCTCCCCATCTCCGCTTCCCCTCCCCTTCCCCCTCCCCTTCCCTTTCCCCCTCCCCTTCCCCTCCCCTTTCCCCCTCCCCTTCCCCCCTTCCCCCTTCTTCCCCCCTCCTCCCTCCCCTCCCCTTCCCCCTCCCTCCCCTCCTCCCTTCCCCCCTCCCTCCCCCTTCCCCCTCCTCCCTCCCCTCCACTTCCCCCCTCCCTCCCCTCCTCCCTCCCCCTCCATCCCCCTTCCCCCCCGCCTCCCCCTTCCCCCACTCCCCCTCCCACACTCCTCCCCTTCCCCTTCCCCCCTCCCCCCCTCCCCCCCTCCCCCTTCCCCTTCCCCCACTCCACCCCCCTTCCCCTTCCCCCACTCCCTCTCCCCCCTCCCCTCCCCCCGTCCACTCCCCCCTTCCCCCCAGTCGCTCTCTCTCTTCCCCCCAGTCGCTCTCTCTCTCTCTTCCCCCCCAGTCGCTCTGTCTCTCTCTTCCCCCCAGTCGCTCTCTCTCTCTCTCTTCCCCCCCAGTCGCTCTCTCTCTCTCTTCCCCCCCAGTCGCTCTCTCTCTCTCTTCCCCCCCAGTCGCTCTCTCTCTCTCTTCCCCCCCAGTCGCTCTCTCTCTCTCTTCCCCCCAGTCGCTCTCTCTCACTCTTCCCCCCAGTCGCTCTCTCTCTCTCTTCCCCCCAGTCGCTCTCTCTCTCTCTTCCCCCCAGTCGCTCTCTCTCTCTCTTCCCCCCCAGTCGCTCTCTCTCTCTCTTCCCCCCCAGTCGCTCTCTCTCTCTCTTCCCCCCCAGTCGCTCTCTCTCTCTCTTCCCCCCAGTCGCTATCTCTCTCTCTCTTCCCCCCAGTCGCTCTCTCTCTCTCTTCCCCCCCAGTCGCTCTCTCTCTCTCTTCCCCCCCAGTCGCTCTCTCTTTCTCTTCCCCCCCAGTCGCTCTCTCTCTCTCTTCCCCCCCAGTCGCTCTCTCTCTCTTCCCCCCCAGTCGCTCTCAATTCAATTAAATTCAATTCAAATCGCTTTATTGGCATGACGAGGTACATCTTATGTTGCCAAAGCATCAAAAAACATTCATGGTTGTACACAAAAATACAGATCTATCCATACAGTGTATAAACAGATATATCCCTGAGTGTATAAATATACATTCATATAATTTGTATATACTCTTTTCCTATATTTAGTGGTTGTCCCTCTGTTTATGGCAAGCTGTAACATAGTGTGCCGCTAAGGTTACACAATTTCTCTCTTCCCCTAGTAGGTATGGGAGTTTTTGGTCGTCATTCAAATTTCTGAATTCCAGGCATATTTTTGTGAATTTTGGGTAGAAATTCTCCCTTATGCCCTGATATTTTCTACAAGCTGTGAGGAAGTGCATCTCTGTCTCCACCACTCCCTGACTGCAGTGAGAGCATATCCTGTCCTCTCTTGGTAGCCGGGTCTGCCTTTGTCTACCTTTTTCGATCGCCAGGCTATCTTCACTAAGTCTGTACATTGTCAAGGTTTTTCTCAGTTTGCTATCCTTTACCATGGTCAGGTAATCAGCCATGTTGTATTGTCTGTTTAGGGCCAAGTAGCAATTGAGTTTGCTTTGGGTTTTTGTTGTTTCTGCCCAATATGACAGATATTTTTCCTTTTGCTTAGCGACAATTGTGTTGGGTCGAATTCTTTGTGTTACGCTGTCACTGTCCTGGGGCTGGTTCTTGTTAGTAGTGTTAGTAGTTACTTCACTGAGTCCCAGGACTAGTTGACTGAGGGTATTCTTCTTTATGGTCCTCTCTTGGCATTTCAGGGCTTCGTAATGATAACATTGGGGGTTGCTCATTTCTAGGTGTTTCCAAAATTTGGTGGCTCTTTTTTGGATAGTGATTATTAATGGATATTGGCCTAGTTCTGCCCTGCATGCATTGTTTACGGTTTTCCTTTGAGTCCGGAGGATACTTTTACAGAATTCTGCATGTAGGATCTCAATTGGGTGTTTGTCCCATTTTGCAAATTCTTGTTGTGTTCGCGGTCCCCACACCTCACTGCCATAGAGTGCAATTGGTTCAATTACTGATTTAAAAATTTTGAGCCAAATGCTAATTGGGATTTCTATTTGGATTGATTTTTTAATGGCATAGAAAGCCCTTCTTGCTTTCTCTTTCAATTCATTCACAGCCAGATGAAAATTTCCCGTAGAACTGATTTTTAGGCCCAAGTACGTGTAGTTAGTGGTTTGTTCAATTTTGGTTGTTCCTAGTGTGAAATTTATTTTGGGTCCCTGATGTCTGGATCTTTGCTGGAACACAAGGATTTTGGTTTTTTGGGGATTTATTGTCAGGGCGCAGGTCTGGCAGAACGACTCCAGCAGATCCAGGTTCTGCTGTAGACCCTCCTTAGTTGGTGACAGCAGAACCAGGTCATCTGCATAGAGGAGGAATTTAACCTTGGATTCATATAGGGTGAGGCCGGGTGCTGTAGATTGTTCAAGTAGTTTTGCCAATTCATTTATGTAAATATTAAAGAGTGTCGGTGAGATGGGCGAGCCCTGTGTCACCCCCCGCCCCTGTGGGAAGTATTTTGTTTGTTTGTCTCCAATTTTAACTGCACATTTGTTGTTTGTATACATTGATTTAATTACATCATATGTTTTTCCCCCTACCCCGCTTTCGATAAGTTTCAGGAATAAACCGTCATGCCAGATGGAGTCGAAAGCCTTCTGGAAATCTATAAAGCATGCGTAGATTTTGCTTTTGTTTTGATGAACGTGTTTGTCAATTAGGGTCTGTAGGGTGAAGATATGATCTGATGTTCTATAGTTTGGCAGGAATCCAATTTGGCTTTTACTCAAGACATTGTGCTCCTCAAGGAAGTTTATAAGTCTTTTGTTTATGATACTACAGAATACCTTCCCCAGGTTACTGTTTACACAGATGCCTCGATAGTTATTTGGGTCGACTTTGTCCCCAGTTTTGTATATGGGCGTTATGAGTCCTTTGTTCCAGATATCAGGGAAGTAACCGACACTCAGAACCAAGTTGAAGAGTTTTAGGATAGCCAGTTTCATTTTATCGTCTGTGTGTTTAATCATCTCGCTTAGTATGCCGTCTGCACCGCAAGCTTTTCCTGGTCGCAGGTCCTTGAGTTTTTCAAATAGTTCTTTTTCTGTTATTATGGAGTCTAGCGGGTTTTGGTTATCTTTTATGGCCATTTCGAGCTTTTCCAGTTTTTTGCATATTTGGTGTTGCTCTGGCCTTAGTGTGTTTTTCTGGTATAATTTTTCAAAGTGGTTTTCCCATGTGTCTCCATTTTGAATGGCCAATTTGTCGTGTTGTTTTTTGTGTAATGTATTCCATTTGTCCCAGAAACAGTTGGAATCAATGGATTCCTCAATGGAGCTGAGTGTATTCTTAATATACTGCTCTTTTTTGGTTCTGAGTATGTTTCTGTATTGTGTTAGTGTCTGACAATAAGTAAGGCGTAATTCCTCGTTTTTTGGCTGTCTGTGTTTTCGGTTTGATATTTTTCTAAGTTTTTTCCTCATATTATGGCAATCTGGGTCAAACCATTTTTCATAGTTTTTTGTTTTGGGTTTGTTCTTGCGAGCTTTCAAGTTTGACCTTGTTGCCAAATTATCAAAAATATTGTTTAGGTTATTCACTGCCCGGTTTACGCCTTCTTTATTGTGAGTGTGTTATCCAGAAAGGTGTCCAAGAGAGCTTGAGTTGATTCATGGCTAATTGCTTTATGGTATTTTTCCGTGCTGTTTTTGGCCCATCTGTACGATTTTTTGGTGTTGTACAGTTTACTGGGTTGTGTTTCTGTGTTGGTTGTTTCTGTCTTGTTAAGATACATAGTAATTTGACTGTGGTCTGACAGTGTTGTTTGTGGTTTGACTGTGAATGCTCTGAAAGAGGATGGGTCCAAATCTGTAATCATATAGTCTACGGTGCTACAGCCAAGAGGTGAGCAATAGGTCGATCTTCCTAGGAGGTCTCCCATGAACCTACCATTGACAATGTACAGACCCAGGCTTCGACAGAGCTGCAGTAGCTGTTTTCCGTTGGTATTTGTCTGCTTGTCGCAGTTATGCCTGTATGGATGGGAAGGGATATCGAAGTGGTTATTCCCGAATATGTAATTGTTTCCCTGATTATTGGTGAAGTCTGGTTCTTCGCCTGTTCTTGAATTGAGGTCACCACAGATCAACATGTTCCCCTGGGCCTGGAATTGGATAATCTCCCTCTCAATGTTGGAGAAGGTGTCCTCTTTAAAGTATGGGGATTCCATTGGGGGGATATAGAGTGCGCAAATGAAAACATCTTGGGTGTTAGAGATAATCCCCCTCTCAATTTTGAGCCACATGTGGTTTTCGCCCTTTTTTATAAATTTGATGCAATTCTTAAGCTCTGTTTTAAACCAAATCAGTATGCCTCCGGAGTCTCTGCCTTGGGTTACTCCTGGCAATTTATTGGAGGGGACCACCAGCTCTGTGTACCCTTGGGGATGGCCAGTGTGTCGTCCTTCTCTATACCAAGTTTCCTGTAAAATGATAATATCCAGATCTTTAGTTTCACCTATGAACTCTGGGGTCATACTCTTCACGTCGAGCACCGAAGAGCGTAGACCTTGGATATTCCAGGTCGAAATATATAAGGATTTCATGTTAAGTTTGATCTTTTACTATGATAGGTTAAAGAATGATACGTGTTTGTCGTGTCTAAATGGGGGAAAAAAAGATCATCTCAATTGTCTATAAATGCTAATACTACTTGGTTACAATTCTTTCTAGTAATTAGTCCTTGATTTTTTTTTCATTTTCTGATCCATAAGGCGGATGTAGATGCTGCTGCACGTCTGCTTAGTGTCTCTTAATGGATTGTCTCTGCCTGAGGTATTGCGTACGCCCTGTGCATCTCTCCCTCTGTCTGGCTGGGGGCAGTCCTGTTCCCCTGTAGGACAGGAGTGGTGCAGGTCTGATATTGTTGTTGTGCATGGGGATCCTCTCTGGTCCCGGTTGGTGTGGTGGTGGTCTCTGTAGTAGTCCTGGTATGTACCTCACTGATCTCTGGTGGTCGGGGGGGGGGGTCCTCCTGGAGTCTGGGTATGGCCCCGGTTAAAAGCGACGTCCTTCAGGGCTTTAGCAAAGATCGGTATTCGTTTCCTGTGGATGTGGACGCGGTCGTGAAGACATTCCACATCGAGGGTGGGGTGTTGGGCCAGGTGCACGTTGTGTTTTAATTCACAGTCTCTTGCTATGCTGGCATTTATCTCATGAATTGTGTTGTTGTTAAAGTCTGTTCTCGGCAATATTGTGGAAACAGTGATTCTAGTGTTTGGGAATGTATTGCTTGCCTTCTCAATCACTGCTCTGAGCGATGTTGCTACCCCTTTCTGCTGGGCCTTTAGGTCATTTGTGCCAGTGTGTATTATTATGTGTTTGGGGGAGCCTAATCGGGTTTTGGTCAGCCATTCCAGGGCTCTGTCTGTTGTTGGGCACCGGATCTTTTTTACTATATGTCTAGGGAAGAGCTTTTTCTCCCATAGGAATTTCCCATTTGAGTCTATGAGTATTACGATGTCAGCCTTGTTGGTGTTTACTGTCTGGTGGTTTTCGCCTGGACTCATAGGGTGTGTGTTGGACTGGGGTGGTCGTGTCTGGTGTGTGCGCTCCTCTTGTGAGCGGCTCGCTTGTGGTTCCACAGTGGTGGGGGAAGACTGAGCTTCAGTATGCTGGTCGGTCTGTGTGGCACCCCTTGTATTGTGTGTTTGCTGCTGTTGTTCAGTGTGGGAGTGCAGCTGTTCAGTCCGGCTCTGTATTGTCTTATCTCTAGCCTCTGGCTGCTGGTCTAATGGTGCTATCTCTCCTCTACGGCTCTCTTTGTTTTCCTGCAGCTCTTTCACCTGATTCTCAAGTAGATTCAGCTCTCTCCTGTATTTCTCTCTCTCTTGCTTTTGTTCATGTTTCAGTTTAAGGACCTCCTCTCTAAGTTTAACCAGCTCTGTCTCCACCTGGTTAAATTTATCCTTTAGTTGTATCAGGCTGTGTGATCCCGGGGTATGTGTCCGGTCGGCGCTGGAGGGCTCACTCACTTCTTGGCTAGGCTGCTCTTCTCTTGGTGAGCTGGAAGTGGTAGGGGGAGTATGTGTGGCTTCCTCCCTGGTAGTTACGCTGGGGTTAGTCAGCTGTATCATGTGGCTGTGGGGCCCCGGGGTGAGTGTCTGGTTAGAACTGTGTGGCTCGTTCACCTCCTGACCAGGCTGATTTGCTCCTGCTGAGTTGTCAATGGTGGGGGGAGTGCGAGTCGCTTTTCCCCTGTTAGCCACTCTGGGGCTGTTCCTTCCCCTCTCCGTTATTTCTTTCAGTGTCTTGAAGGCCGTTTCAAAGTCGTCGAGGTTGCCTTGCACCAATATTGTTCCGTTATCGTACGTGTTGACAGTCATGGTTGCACTGTCTGGGTCCCCTGGTTTCTTAATTTTCAGTTTGGACCCATTAGCGGTTCTTTCCTGCTTAACCCTGGTATAGTGTGATTTTATTGCTGTAATCCAAGCCGCTGATTGATCTGAGTAAAAAATGAGATTACACTTTTTCCCAGTGCTGTACCAGTCAGCAAAAAGAGTTTCTGGTTTTTCTCTCAGCTGCTTCTGCTTGATCGATTTTTTAGCATTTTTTTTGGTGTTGGGGGGAATCTGGAAGAGGTTGCTCTCAGTGTGCCTCGGGAGCTGCTGTGGCTCCTCTGATTCGCTCATTTTTAGTAGTATAGAGGTAGAAAGTATTGTTGACTTTAGAATAAGCTTTTCTGGGGCCCCGGGTTTGGTGTTTCCCTCTCCCTGCTCGCAAACTTTCCCAGGCCCCGGACTCGCTCGCTCTCCAGGCCCTCCCCAGGCCCCGTACTCACTGTCCTGGCCTGCGTCTGGGAGTTGCTGTTTCCCGGTGTCTCCCGGCTGCTCCCCTCCCCCTCAGGGGTCTCTGAGCCTCTGTCTTGGCCCGGCTCCTCGGGCCTTTCCTTGGCTTCAGGCTCCCTCCCCAGGACCCGTACTCACTGTCTGCGTCTGGGAGCCGCTGCCTCATGGTGCCTTCGGGCTGCTCCCCTCTCCCTCAGAGGTCTCCAGGCCTCTGTCTCGGCCCGGCTCCTCTGGCCTTTCCCTGGCTTCTGGCTTAGTGTTGCGGCCGCCGCTCCGACGCTGTGTTCCAGCCGCCGCTCGGCTCTGTGTCCCGGCCGCCGCTCGGGCTCCTCCTTGGTGCCTCGTTCTCCCGGTTTTTCCCCGGGTTTATTCCTTTCCTTCTTCTGTCCCTTTGCTTTGTTTCTTTTTGTCTTTGTTTCTTTCTGCTGTTTTCCTCGGATATTTTTTTTCACTTTCGGCTCTTGTCTTTGGTGGTCTTTTTGGCGGTCTTTTTCTTACTTAATCTAAACTAACCTAAACCTAAACTTAAACTAAACTAACTTAACTAAAATTAAATTTAACTTTTAAACCTTTTAAAACATGAAATGAAACTTTTTTCCCCACTTTAAACACTAAAAACACTAAAAATTCAGCAGCCCATCTTCAGCGTGTGTGTATTCACTCTGTCTGCTCCACTCTCTCTCTCTTCCCACCGTCGCTCTCTCTCTCTCTTCCCCCCCAGTCGCTCTCTCTCTCTCTTCCCCCCCAGTCGCTCTCTCTCTCTTCCCCCCCAGTTGCTCTCTCTCTCTCTTCCCCCCCAGTCGCTCTCTCTCTCTCTTCCCCCCCAGTCGCTCTCTCTCTTCCCCCCAGTCACTCTCTCTCTCTCTTCCCCCCCAGTCGCTCTCTCTCTCTTCCCCCCCAGTCGCTCTCTCTCTCTCTTCCCCCCAGTCGCTCTCTCTCTCTCTTCCCCCCGTCGCTCTCTCTCTTCCCCCCGTCGCTCTCTCTCTTCCCCCCGTCGCTCTCTCTCTTCCCCCCCGTCGCTCTCTCTCTTCCCCCCCGTCGCTCTCTCTCTTCCCCCCCGTCGCACTCTCTCTTCCCCCCCGTCGCTCTCTCTCTTCCCCCCCGTCGCTCTCTCTCTTCCCCCCCGTCGCTCTCTCTCTTCCCCCGTCGCTCTCTCTCTTCCCCCCAGTCGCGCTCTCTCTTCCCCCCCAGTCACTCTCTCTTTCTTCCCCCCCAGTCGCTCTCTCTCTTCCCCCCAGTCGCTCTCTCTCTTCCCCCCAGTCGCTCTCTCTCTCTTCCCCCCAGTCGCTCTCTCTCTTCCCCCCAGTCGCTCTCTCTCTTCCCCCCAGTCACTCTCTCTCTTCCCCCCAGTCTCCCTCTCTCTTCCCCCCAGTCGCTCTCTCTCTTCCCCCCAGTCACTCTCTCTCTCTTCCCCCCAGTCGCTCTCTCTCTTCCCCCAGTCGCTCTCTCTCTTCCCCCCAGTCACTCTCTCTCTTCCCCCCAGTCACTCTCTCTCTTCCCCCAGTCGCTCTCTCTCTTCCCCGCAGTCGCTCTCTCTCTTCACCGCAGTCGCTCTCTCTCTTCCCCCCCAGTCGCTCTCTCTCTTCCCCCCAGTCGCTCTCTCTCTTCTCGCTCTCTCTCTTCCCCCGCAGTCGCTCTCTCTCTTCCCCCCCAGTCGCTCTCTCTCTTCCCCCCAGTCGCTCTCTCTCTTCCCCCCAGTCGCTCTCTCTCTTCCCCCCCAGTCGCTCTCTCTCATCCCCCCCAGTCGCTCTCTCTCTTCCCCCCCAGTCGCTCTCTCTCTTCCCCCCCAGTCGCCCTCTCTCTTCCCCCCCAGTCGCTCTCTCTCTTCCCCCCAGTCGCTCTCTCTCTTCTCCCCAGTCACTCTCTCTCCTCCCCCCAGTCGCTCTCTCTCTCTCTTCCAACAACAACATGCCCTCAAAAGACCCTCGGCACCGCCGGGCACTTCAGCTAGTCTATATATATAAACGGATACATCTGTCTGTCTGTCTGTCAGTCTGTCCTCCGGTGTGCGTCTGTCCGGCTATGCACTCAAAAGTTATAGAGCGTACCTACGCGTGCGTTGCGTCAAAAGAAAGCTTTCCATTCCAAAACGGTCGTAAGCGTATTTACGTTTCGGCCGGACAAAAATTGCGCCCGCGGTATCCAAAAAACGTTCAAAATTCCGCTCATTAGCATCTCATTATCCGCTCATTAGCGATAGAGTGACCTCGAGGTCGACCAATCGTATGCCAGGTTCCTGGCGCGTGCGGGCGGGCCCTCCTACAGTCGAGTGACGGGACGATTGACCAATCCTACGCTTTGGTGACCTGACGGTTGACCAATCGGTGCGTGTGTGGGCGGGCCTTATCGTTCTGAACCGAGGTGAGTAGCCGCCATCTTGCTTCCATTCTTTTTCCCGCTTTCTGCGTCTTTCTTTTCAAATATACATTTCCAGCAAAAAAAAATTGCTTTTATTAAATTGTTTTAAAAAAACTTCATTCATTTGTAAATATTTTCTCTAACCTGAAGATTCTTTTTCCTACCTTTCCCCGTTTTTGTAAGGCCTCATATCCTAGGCCTCAAAGCCTGGGCCTCTCCTGCCCAGCCACGCCTGAGCTAGGTAATTGTCCCACGGCTTCTGCTAAGCTCCCACCCCCGTCACGTTACCCGGGGCAACGGCATCAGCCACGAGGGTCACGGGACATACACAGGGTGCGCGTGCAGAAGGAGCAGCTGAGACGTGGCGTCTCTCTCTGTTCCCCGCTCAGCTCGGGCGGGGGGGCGGGGCTCGGGCGGGGCTTGGAGAGCGGGAAGGGTTACCCCGGCAACCGGGCCCGCCGGCCGTCTCTCACAGCCGCAATCAGCGGTCTTGAAGCCAGCTCGGGAGGGCGGGGCTCCGGAGAGCGGGAGGCCGGTGCTTGGGAGGGCGGGGGGCGGGGCTCGCGACATCGGGAGATCGGGGGACGGGAGATCGGGGGGCGGGACATCGGGAGATCGGGGGCGGGACATCGGGGGACGGGAGATCGGGGGGCGGGACATCGGGAGATTGGGGGCGGGGCTCGGGGACTCCCCCTCCCCTCCTCCCCCCTCCCCGCTCCCTCCTCCCCCCTCCCCCCTCCACCCCCTCCCTCCTCCCCCTCCCCCCTCCACACCCCTCCCTTCTCCCCCCCTTCTTCCCCCCTCCCCCCCTTCCCCCCTCCCCATCCCCATTCCCCCCTTCCCCCTCCCCCATTCCCCCCTCTTTCCCCCCTCCTTCCCCCCTCCTCCACTCCCTTCCCCCCTCCCCTCCCTTCCCCCCTCCCCTCCCCTTTCCCCCCTTCCCCCCCTCCCCTCCCCTTCCCCCCTCCCCTCCCCTTCCCCCCTTCCCCCTTCCCCCCAGTCCCGCTCTCTCTTCCCCCGTCGCTCTATCTCTTCCCCCCAGTCACGCTCTCTCTTCCCCCCAGTCGCTCTCTCTCTTCCCCCCAGTCGCTCTCTCTCTTCACCCCAGTCGCTCTCGCTCTTCCCCCCAGTCGCTCTCTCTCTTCCCCCCAGTCGCTCTCTCTCTTCCCCCCAGTCGCCCTCTCTCTTCCCCCCAGTCCCTCTCTCTCTCTCTTCCAACAAAAACATGCCCTCGAAAAAGCCTCGGCACCGCCAGGCACTCCAGCTAGTATTATATAAAAGGAAACAGTAAGGGCTTTTATAAGTATATAAAAACAAGAAAAAAATAGTTAAAGAAAGGGAATCTAATTGTGGAGGATAAAGGTATGGCAAAATATTAAATACATATTTGCCATTGTTTTTTTTAGAAATGATGGTGGAAGTGAGAATGTAGGTGTACTAGAAGAACATAGGGAATCAGTGTTAGAGATAACTGTATAAATAGAATTGGTTTTGAAAAAATAACAAAATTGAAGGTGGATGTCACTGGGCCATGATAGCATGCACCCGCGAGTGTTGAAGGAAGCCAGAAAGGAGATAACAGAAGCTCTAGCCACTATTTTTCAATCCTTCTAAATTATGCAAATTGTGCCATTGAATTGGAGAATAACCAATTAACACCTTTGTTCAAGAAGAAGAAAAGCATAAAATGGGTAATTACAGACTTGTTAGTCCAATGTCAGTTGTGGAGAAACTAGTAGAATCTATAATTCAAGAAAGGTTAGTGAACGTTCAGAAATGCATGAGTTAATCAAGGACAGTCAGCATGACTTTGTTAAGGGCAAGTAGTGTTTGGCAAATTTGAAGAAGTGGCCAATTGGATAAATATAAGGATTGTAGTGTACATTATATGGATTTTAAGAAGGTGCTTGATAAGGTGTTGCACAAGAGGCTTGTCAGGCATAATGAGGGAGTGTAACGGCATGGATGGAAAGTTGGTTGACTGATAAGAAACAAAGAGGGCCTAGACGACTGAAGGCATGGCCGCCAATGGTGGAGCAAAGGGAGTGGGGATGCACAAATAGCCAGAGTTGGAGGATAGTAGCGATCTTGCTGAAAAAGACAGATAAAGACCAGCTGGTTCATTGAGTCCATCCTACATGATGTAGCTTCTGCACACCATCACCCATCACCACCCCCACCCTTCCACACCCCCCGCCCACTGAAAAAGAATCCATGCTGCCAAGCAATCTCCAGTGAGAGGCAACCCCCACTCCCCCACCCCACCCAGAAAAAAACTTAGGTCAATTGAGGTAAAAACTCAGGAAATTCCTCTTCCACTCTAAAGGTGATCAAGTTAGCTGCAGGAGACCATGGTGACTGGGTGACACAACCCCCAATGACCCACTTACATTCTGTATACACTTCATAGAAAGACACCGAAGTGTTTAGATGAACAAAGAGACCTAGGAGTTCAAATACATAATTTCATGAAAGTGTGGGTGCAGATAGACAAAGGCATAAAAATGGCCAATAGAGTAAAGAAGTAATGATGTATTTGTGCAAGACAGTTTAGGTCACAGTTAGAATACTGAGTGCAGCTATGCCAAGGATGTTAAAGCTGTAGATCGACTATAGTTATGATGAAAGATTTGACATACTGGAACTATTTCCACTGGAGCAGAAAAGGTTAAAAGGAGATTTCATAAATATTTTTTAAATGATGAAAGGTTTTGATAAAGTGAATAGGGAGAGACAGTTTCCTCTGATTGAAGAGTCAGCAACCAAGGAATATCACCAACAGGATGTGGGGAGAGATTAAGGAAAAAATCTTTATGCAGAAGGTTGTTAGACCATTGAAGGCTTTGCCACAGGAAGTGTTTGAGGCAGAGACCAATGCATCTTTTCTGTTCTGACAAAAGCCAGCACAGGCACGATGAGCTGAATGGCCTCCTTCTGTGCTGTACTTTCTCCTTGATTTCCAGAACCATTTATTCACAATTATTCACATTGCAAAATATTTATTAACCACAATTAATCCACAATGCTTAAAATGCATGTACACTGTTTATTTGTTTATGCTTCTCTCTCCAAATGCTTCTTTATTTTCAGTAAATTGCATGATTATAATAAATATTTTTTCTCCCCCTTACTTCACATTGGGGTTTATAATTTTTACTGAAGCTGTCATTGGTGCATCACTGCCCAAACAGAGGTTTTCCCACTGTCAAGACTCCAATAACCAGCATCTGAACCAGGCCTGGCAGATTCCACACACAGTGTTCAAGGTCAAACATCCCCTTCTAGTCCCTACGCAAACATCAGTCTACTTCAGATTTAGAGCATCCGCTCGCAGAGGAAAGAGGAAGACACAGAAGAGGAAGAAACAGAAGAGGAAAAAGCCAAGGAAGAGGAAGCCGAGGAGGAGGAAGCAGAAGAGGAGGAAGCAGAAGGAAGGATGCAATCCAGACAGCCCCTTTCTGGCCAGGATATCCAGGATAGAATCATCCACCTGCAGTCCCAGTGACCACAACCCCAATTTCCCTTTCAACATTTGTCCCACACCTTACCTTCTCTCTGTTACTAACCATCACAGTGTCCTCTTGGCCATGATGCTGAAATAAAAGCCACCACAAAGCAAACTTTCCAATCCAACTTTATACATCTATTCATCCAATATGACATGAAGAAATCAACTCATCACCCTTATGCAGTCTCTTAGTGACAATCTTGTGTGTGCCTTGCCTACCCTACTGATGTCACACAGTGCTACCCCAGTGGCTGCAGCATGGCTGGTGGAAGGCTGCTGACTTTCAGTGGGGGACACTGCAAATGGCCTTCCTGGTCGAACTTGAGGAGCTGGTGGCTGGGAGTGTCAAATCAATCTTCTTCTTCTTCTTCACTCACCTCTCCCTCTTCTTGGCCAACCACTGCCTGGGCAGGCTGCATTTCTTGGGTGTGTGAAATGAGGAAGGCCCAAGGGTGGAGTTGTGGTGAGGGGAGGGTGGGAAAGCAAGAGGTGCTTGCCAGAAGGAGGATAATGTATGAGGATACCAGCATCTTGTACCTTTCAGCCCTGCCACTGGCCAAGGGCTCAGCAATGCCCCTGCCAAAAATGGCTGCACCATCTCCTCCAAGGGGGTGAGGAGATGTGCCTCATGATTGGTACAGATTGTTGGTAGGTGAGTGATTGCGGGGTGGGGGAGTTGTGCATTGAGCAGTGTGTGAGGCTAGTGATGCAGTTGGTAGGAAATGACTTTTGAAGATGCATTCATTGACCTTGACCACTGGTCTGTGAATGAAGCTTCTATGGGCACTGGAGCCAGGCAGTGGGGGGGAGTGGGGGGGGGGGGAGGGGGCAACACTGCTGTCAGTGATGGCCTCAGATGGTCCCACATCTTTCTTTCTGGAGGGCCTCCTAGCCCCTGTGGGTAGAGGATCTCTCTTGCGGTGTTGACCCCCTGCACAAAGCTGGAGTGCTGCGTGCGAGACCCTGGCTTGCTGAGCCATTTGTGTTAGTGCTGAAGCACTTTTCCCATTTTTTGAGGTTCGTAAGGCAATCAGCTTTAAGTGCTGAAGACTCCTATTTGGGACTTCTTTTTTGAAAGGCAGCTGACGGCCCAGGCTCCCCTTTCGCATTCCTCTAACCCTCCCAACACTCCCCCCCCCCCCCCGCCCCAGTCTCTGCTAGCTTGCTGCCAGCCAGGCAAAATGTAGGCCTGTCTGGAGGGAATTTCTTGCACGCATTTCTGGTATTAAATGAGCAATTTTATTGGTAAGTTTAGCTATTTTCTTTTCAGAATTATATACTTTTTAATGGGTTTACTATGTTAAATATGTTATTCATAACTGCATACATTAACCTAAGTGACGGAGGCCAAAAACATTTGAAATTATTTGAATGATTCAGTTGCTGGATTTTGTGGTACTTGGATCATGAATGTTAACTTTGATAAAAAATTGAGTGCTTTGTTTCTGCTGGTTACTCATTATATATTGTTTTTATTCTATTTCTGATGTGTTTGTATTTAGTTAATTGACCTTTGATTGTAACTTAATTAAATAATTGCTTATTTGAGCCAATCATGTTTTATTTCCCCAACAGATGTGTAATCTTTGAAATGTGGCAGCCTTTAGCAGGCACATGCTCATTAGTAAGGCTCTGGGATGTTAGAAAGAGGGAGTTGTAAAAATGACTGGTATCTGCCCTATCTCGTTGAGAAACGCCCTCAAATGCTGGTACAGTATTTCCCAAACACCTCCAGGCTGACATGGACCTGGCAACAGGCCTTCCCTCTGCCTAGCAGCAGACTGTGGACTCCCCTCTCTGGGTGGATGCTGTTTGGTGGTTGCAGACAATAAATACTGTTGGCCCCTGGTGCCAACAGAAATTGTTACAGTCTGTGCAATGGAAAGAAGCTGGAGGAAGACGATGACTCATTTGTGGAGACAAAGAAAACAACATGCAAACTGTATGTGAGTGAATGCACTGTAGATGGAGCCAGATAGCTGCACCTGCCATTTTAGAAGAGGCTTACACACGCAGATGAAGTGCAACTATGAGCTGAAAGGATTCACTGCATGTACACTAGATTGTTATTGGTGTACTTACGTACCGTGCATTTACAAAGACTTTTGCCAAACTGGGAGAATGGAAAGAGTGAGAAAATGTAAATTCAACTTATTAGATATCTGGGACTGCAAGTGTGGTGTATGTGCCTTTAAGAGCCCCAGGTGTGCGTAATGCCGGTAATTGCCACTTGGGCTATATAAGCCTGTGTATTGTGTATATCCTTTAGAACCCCCCCCCGCCAGACTTGCTTAGTAAATACCTATGAACCAACTCCTGTCTTCAGTGTCTTTATCTACACACGGACACTACAGTGGCGACGAAGTGGAAACGGACTTACCTGCAATTCGGCAGCACCTCAAGGACATCGATTCCTCCAGCGTCCAGAAGACTGAAGGAAGTTATAGAAACTGTGGTTTCACCAGCTGGCCAAGCTGGTGGCAGGTACTGCGCTAATCCTTCCTGGGCGTCAGGCTGGGGCTCCAGCGTCGGGCTCTACAGCTGAGACAGGCAGCGAAATCGAAGGCAAGCAATAACGGACTGGGAGGGTGCACTCGGGAGACGGCCGGCGCGGCAAGCAGGTCAGCGTTTAGACCTCCGTCGGGAACGAGTCTCCAACAGTGAATAAACAGAAACCACAGTAAAACAGCGTTGTTATCGGTAGCAGCGGCGGAAAAGCGCAGGAAGCGCCATATCGTTGTTACAGAGGAAAAAAAAGCGTGGGAAGCGCCATTTTTTTTTTGAAATGCCTAAGTCTGGCAATATTGATGCTTTTGATAACGAAACAGAGCCTAACTTTGGCAATATTGATGTTTTTGATAACAAGATAGAGAATTGGACCACATATGTAGAAAGAGTGGAGGTGTTTTGCACCGCAAATGGAATACATAGAAGATAGGAGCAGGAGTAGGCCATTCGGCCCTTCGTGCCTGCTCCGCCATTCAATGAGATCATGGCTGATCCTTTAATTCAGTATCCCGTCCCCGCCTTCTCTCCGTAACCCTTAACCCCTTTTGCCCGTAGAAATATATCTAATTCCCTCTTAAATATATTTAATGAGCTGGCGTACACTGCCCTCTGTGGCAATGAGTTCCACAGGTTCACCACTCTCTGAGTGAAGAAATTCCCCCTCATCTCTGTCCTAAATGGTTTAGCCCTTATCCTTAAATTATGTCCTCTAGTTCTGTTCTCACCCGCCAAGGGAAACATTCCTTCTGCATCCAGTCTGTCTAGACCTGTCAGAATTTTATACACTTCTATGAGGTCCCCTCTCAATCTTCTAAACTCCAGTGTGTACATCCCTAAACTACATAGTCTCTCCTCATAGGTCATTCCCGCCATTCCTGGTATCAGCCTGGTGAATCGCCGCTGCACCCCCTCCATGGCAAGAACATCCTTCCTCAGATGAGGCGACCAAAACTGTACACAGTACTCGAGGTGTGGTCTCACCAGTGCCCTGTACAGCTGCAGCAAGGTATCCCTGTTCCTGTATTCTAACCCTTTTGCTATGAAGGCCAGCATACCGTTTGCCTTCTTGACTGCCTGTTGCACCTGCATGCTCGCCTTCAGTGACTGGTGTACAAGAACACCCAGGTCTCTCTGTACTTCCCCCTCTCCCAATCTATTGCCATTTAAATAATAATTTGCCCTCCCGTTCCTGCACCCAAGGTGGATAACTTCGCACTTGTCCACATTATAGTGCATCTGCCATTTATCCGCCCAATCGCCCAGTCTGTCCAAATCGCTCTGGAGCTTCCTGGTCTCTTCCTCTGAGCCCACCCCCCCTCCTAGTTTAGTGTCGTCTGCAAATTTGGAAATGCTGCATCCGACTCCCTGATCCAGGTCATTAATGTAAATTGTGAACAGCTGGGGGCCCAGGACAGATCCCTGTGGTACCCCACTTGTTACTGCCTGCCATTCAGAAAATGAGCCGTTTATTCCAACTCTCTGTTTTCTATCTGACAGCCAGTTCCCTATCCACGCCAATACTTTCCCCTTTATCCCATGAGCCTCAATTTTCCATGCTAATCTTTTATGTGGGACCTTATCGAAGGCCTTTTGGAAGTCCAGGTACACCACATCTACTGGCTCTCCCCCATCTATTCTACCAGTTACTCCCTCAAAAAATTCCAATAGATTAGTCAAGCACGATTTACCCTTTGTAAATCCATGTTGACTCTGTCCTATCCTGTCCCCATTTGCTAAGTGCTCCGCTATTTCATCCTTAATGATGGACTCCAGCATTTTGCCCACAACTGATGTAAGGCTTACAGGTCTGTAATTACCTGCTTTTTCCCTACCCCCCTTTTTGAATAGTGGGGTAACGTTAGCTACCCTCCAATCCATGGGCACTGTTCCCGAGTCTAATGAATTCTGAAAAATCATCCTTAGTGCATCCGCTATCTCTAGGGCCACCTCCTTCAGTACCCTAGGATGCATGTTATCAGGCCCTGGGGATTTGTCCACCTTCAATCCCTTTAGCTTCCTTAACACCATATCCTTAGAGATATTGATTTGCGTCAGTTCCTCCTTTGCCAATGTCCCTATTTTTCCCGATATCCCAGGGAGGTTTTTTGTGTCTTCCTTCGTAAAGACTGACCCAAAGTATGCATTTAGTTGATCTGCCATTTCCTTATTTCCCATTATATATTCCCCCGTATCTGACTGCAATGGACCAACTTTGGTTTTCACCAGTCTTTTCCTTTTGATATACTTATAAAAGCTTTTGGAGTTAGTTTTTATATTTTCCGCCAGCTTGTTTTCGTAAGCTATTTTGCCCCTCTTGATTATGCCCTTTGCCCTCCTCTGCTCCATCCTAAACTGTTCCCAATCTTCCGCTCTGGCGCTTTTTTTGGCTATTTTATACGCCCTATCTTTGGATTTTATGCTGTCTCCAATTTCCCCTGTTATCCACGGTTGAGTCACCTTTTTAGATTTCCTTTTATGCCAGATTGGTATAAACAATTTTTGCAATTTTGTCATTCTATCTTTAAATGTTTGCCATTGTTTATCTACCTCCAGTCCTCCCAGGAACGTTGTCCAATCAGACCTACTCAGTTCCCGTCTCATGGCATCATAATTCCCCTTGTTTAAATTCAGGACCTTAGTCTCTGAGTCAATTTCTTCGCTCTCCATTTCGAGTGAGAAATCGATCATGTTATGATCGCTCTGACCCAAGGGTCCCCGTACAACAAGATTACTGATTAGTCCCTTCTCATTGCACAGTACCCAGTCCAATATAGCCTGTTCCCGAGTTGGTTCCTCGACATATTGATCCAGATAACCATCCCTTAAACACTCAAGGAATTCCTCCTCCTCATTATTTTTACTGATTAGGCTAGTCCAATCTATATGTAAGTTAAAGTCACCTATGATGACAGCTGTGCTCTTATTGCACGCTTCTCTAATTTCCCTCGTGATGCCCTCCCTAACCTCTATTTTACTATTTGGAGGCCTATATACCACTCCTATTAATGTTTTTCACCCCTCGCTATTTCTTAGCTCCACCCATATAGATTCTGTATTAACTGAGTTAATATCCTTCCTTTCAATTGCATTTATCCCCTTTTTTACTAGCAATGCTACCCCTCCTCCCTTTCTTTTTTGTCGATCCTTCCTAAATACTGAATACCCCTGTATGTTAAGCTCCCAGCCCTGCTCACCCTGCAACCATGTTTCCGTAATCCCAATTAGATCATAATTATTAACCTCTATTTCCACAGCTAATAGAAGATGAAAAAAAAGCTTCAGTGCTTCTGGATCTAATGGGCGCAGAAACATACAAGCTGTTACGCAACTTAATCACTCCAGCCGAACCGATGGACAAGAATTTTGAGGAGATTGTTGATACCCTACACTGCCAATTCGAGGCAGGACTGGCAGATTCTCTGCAAGACAAATTCATCTGCGATCCCCTAAGTGTAGAAACACAAAAAAAGGTATCTTCTGGAAAAGATTTAACACTGGACAAGGCTTTCAGTGCAATAGGAGCGGCAAAGATACAGCAAAGGCCACAGGACTTTGGCACCCATGAAATGACACGGGGTTTCAAGAGATGTTATCGCTGCAGCAGATTCAACCATGACCAGAGGGATTGCTGGTTCAAAGAAAAAGCATGCAGGCGATGTGGAAAGATGGGACACATTCCACGTGTATGCCGATCTGAAAATAAAAAATCCACTAACGGGAAAAGAATCAATAAGGAAAAGCACAGAAAGGTACAAATGATGACGGACAGTAGCTCCAAAGACCAGAAGAGTGATAGCGACTCCGGGAACAAGAGACTAAGCTCTCTCAAATTACATAATGTAATTGCCAATGAAGATTACCAGACCATTTGGGTTACCCTCATAATAGCAGGGTCCCCAGTTAAAATGGAGCTAGATACAGGATCAGCTCTAACCGTAATAAATCGACGAGATTACGAGAGGCTATTTTCGCATATACCTCTAAAAGACACATCCATTATCTTAAAAACATATACGGGGCAGAAAGTATACCCCAAAGGAAAAATAAAGGTGCCTGTGGTATACAACGGCAAAGAAATACAAAAGTTGTATTTATACATTCTACAAGATGGTGGTCCACCGTTGTTGGGACGTGAATGGATAAGGAAGATACGTTTAGACTGGCACTCCATTCAGGCACTGACGGTGACCAGTAAGGAAAAAAACAAGGATGACATCATACCTGAATGATTAAAAGACATCTTGGCCAACGCCAAAGAAGTGTTTCAAGAGAAACTAGGAACCTTGAAAGGCATCACCGCCTCAATAAAAGTGGAAGATGCAGCAATTCCAAAATTTTTTAAGGCAAGACCGGTGCCATACGCAATACGTCCGGCAGTCGAGGCAGAGCTGGAGAATTTGGAAAAGGCAGGCGTATTATCCAAAATAGATTGGAGCGAATGGGCAACACCCATCGTTCCAGTCATGAAAAAAGCATTGAAAAATAACTCTGAGGAACAGAGAAAAATTCGCATCTGTGGGGACTTTAAGGTGACTGTAAACCCGGTCCTTCACACGGTACAGTATCCTCTTCCGAGGATAGAAGATATTTTCGCCTCACTATCCGGAGGAAAACGTTTCACAAAAATTGACTTGGCACAGGCATATCTACAGATGGAGGTTGAGGAGACCTCTAAAAAGTATCTCACAATAAACACACACAAAGGCCTGTACCAGTACAATCGACTGGTTTTTGGAGTAGCATCAGCTCCAGCCATCTGGCAAAGAGCTATGGAGCAAGTCCTGCAAGGGATTCCGGGGACTCAATGCTACCTAGACGACATCCTTATAACAGGAGAAAACGACAACGAGCACCTTGCCAATTTGGAGCAGGTGCTCACTAGGCTGAAAGAACGGGGCCTATGAGCAAATCGCCCCAAGTGCGAATTTTTCCAAAATCAGATATCATATTGTGGCCACATAATTAATAAGGAAGGGTTGCATAAGTCACCTGAAAAAATTGAAGCAGTTATAAAAGCCCCAGCACCTGAAAATGTTTCACAATTGAGGTCATTCCTGGGATTAATAAATTACTATCATAAATTTTTACCGAACTTATCAACTATTCTACACCCTCTTAATGATCTTCTACACACAGGAGTGATTTGGAAATGGAACGAAGACTGTAAACGTGCCTTCCATAAATGTAAAGACTTAATCACATCCGAGAAAGTTTTGGCTCATTACAACCCATCACTACCAATCAGACCGGCGTGCGATGCATCCCCTTACGGCATAGGAGCGGTATTGTCCCATAGATTCCCTGATGGCTCGGAACGGCCGATAGCTTTTGCATCACGCTCATTGAACTCAGCTGAGCGTAACTATTCCCAGATAGACAGGGAAGCACTCAGCCTGGTATGGGGAGTGAAGAAATTCAACCATTACCTACACGGACAAAAATTTACCTTGCTGACTGACCATCAACCCCTCCTCTCCATATTCAACCCTAAGAAAGGTGTCCCCATTATGACAGCACAAAGACTACAGAGGTGGTCCCTTTTTCTAGGGGCACACCAATACAACATTGAATACAAAGGGTCAAAACAGCATGGGAATGCTGACGGTTTATCGCGCCTGCCGCTGCCAACAATAGAAGAGGCACCTACAGTAGACCCAGTAGAGATATTCCACTCTACCACAGTGGAATGTCTGCCGGTGACAAATTCTGCCATTGAAAGGGAGACCAGAAATGACCCTACTCTCTCACGGGTCTACGATTTAACAATGAAGGGATGGCCAGCACATGGCGAACCACTGTTGCCAGCATTCTCGCAAAGAAGAGAACAGCTGTCAGTGTGCCGAGGAACCTTGATGTGTGGATCCAGAGTGGTGATTCCACCCAAACTCCAGGATAAAGTGCTAAAGGAGCTTCACGAGGGGCATCTGGGTGGAGTGAAAATGAAGAACCTAGCTAGGGCATTTGTATGGTGGCCAGGTATCGATGGAGACATCGAAGACATGACCAAGAGCTGCCTAGGATGCCAGAAGGTCCAAAATGCTCCGCCACAGGCCCCTCTACATCCATGGGAGTGGCCCTCATCTCCCTGGCAAAGGGTGCACATCGACTTTGCTGGTCCATTTATGGACTCAATGTTCTTAATCGCGGTTGATGCACACTCCAAGTGGCCGGAGGTAATAAAGATGTCCTCCACCACCACGGAAAAAACCATCACAGTATTAAGGACCATATTTGCCAGGAATGGGCTGCCGGAACAGATCTGTTCTGATAATGGACCGCAATTTGTGTCCGAAGAATTCAGAAAGTTCTTAAAGAACAATGGGGTAAAGCACTACACGTCCGCCCCATACCATCCCGCCACCAATGGATTGGCTGAAAGGTTTGTCCAGACCTTTAAGAAGGCCATAAAGGCCATGGGTAATGAAGACATAAAACTTCAGCACAAGGTGGATAACTTCTTATTTGCATATAGGAATGCAACACATATGGTTACAAACCAAACTCCCGCCATGATGTTCTACAATAGAAACCTAAGATGCCGGCTGGATTTGGTCAAGCCCAACATCCGAAGGGACGTGGAGAACCGGCAGTTTCAGGGCATGAATGAAAGGCCAACTAGGGCCTTCCAGATAGGCCAACCGGTTTTGGCCCGGGACTACCGTACCGAGAAATGGCAGCCTGGAACTATCTGCACACGACTAGGACCACTGATGTATACCGTGGACATCGGAGAAAGCATAATAAGGCGCCATGCTGACCAAATCATCAAGTCATCCGAAAAGGGACAACCTACACCACCACGCTATACATCTAACGATGAAGTAGAGATACCCATATCTACCTCCGATCCGGTGATACTGGAACCCGATGAACCCGACACTGGCCTTCAAGCCAAATCAGCCTTGCCAGAAGAACCTACTACACCACCAGAAACTACTACACCCCCGAGGCGTTATCCGGACCGAGTCAGGAAGCCTCCTGAGAGACTAACTTATAATTAATTAATACAGCAATGTATATTATTTTGCATATAACATGTAATTAATAATTACTTAAAATATGATGTACTAGTTAGCTAGAAGGGGAGGAATTGTGGTGTATGTGCCTTTAAGAGCCCCAGGTGTGCGTAATGCCGGTAATTGCCACTTGGGCTATATAAGCCTGTGTATTGTGTATATCCTTTAGAACCCCCCCCCGCCAGACTTGCTTAGTAAATACCTATGAACCAACTCCTGTCTTCAGTGTCTTTATCTACACACGGACACTACAGCAAGCTAGATACTTTGCCCCATGGAATGGTTTTGAAGTTGTTTGAAGATCGCTGGTATCTCACCATGTGTCCATTTTTCACAGCCAAATGGCAGCAGACTATTCAATGGGGGTACTGTAGCAGAGTGGTTATATTACTGGACTAGTGATCCAGAGGCCTGGACTAATGATCTGGAGACATTAATATAACAATATATAATGAGCTGGGGAATTTAAATTCACTTAATTAAATAAATATGTAATTCAAAAAAACTCAGTAATGGTGACCATGAAACTACCGGATTGTCGTAAAAACCCATCTGATTCACTAATGTCCTTTAAGGAAGGAAATCTGCCGTCCTTACCTGGTCTGGCCTATATGTGACTCCAGACCCACAGCAATGTGGTTGACTCTAAACTGCCCTCTGAAATGGCGACTCACCACCACCTTCTCAAGGGCAATTAGTGATGGGCAATAAATGCTGGCTTTGCTAGCGACACCCACATCCCGTGAATAAATTTTAATAAACTGTGGAGGAAATTACAGCCAACCTCAATCCAGTATTCACCCCACGCACACTTTCCAGCAGGAATCACTGATGGCAATCAGGAATGAAAACTTTGTTGCTAGTGCAGGGATACTGAAAGTAATTGTAGTTACTCAGATCAGCTCACTCAGCACAGAAAGCTCTGGTCTGGATGGCTTCTTACTACTCCTTGGTCTAGAAATTGGATATGGCCTGAAAACAGGTGGTGTCATGGCCCAGCGTTATTTGGCAACGCCCGTTCAGAGTGATCCAGGCAACACGCAAAATTTGTGCTGCCTGCTCATTTACAGGATTGTAGTTCTGATCTCAGCGTTAAATGCGCTGCTGATTGGCTTACCGCTCAACAGGTGGGCCAATATCGGGTGCAGTCTAATGGCCAGTAATGTTTGGCCTAGTCTTTCTCCACTACTTAAAAGGGAGGTGCTTTGATACAGCAGCACCTCATTGTCATTGCAGTTGGAGCTGGAATTGGAATTGCAGCTGCAGTTGGAACACATGGCTGAGCACCAGCAAAGAGAAGGAGCCAGAAAGTTCTCCGATGCGGCTCTGGAGGCATTGGTACAGGCAGTGGAGAGGAGGTGGGCTGTCCTGTTCCTGCAGGGTGGCAGGAAGCCATCAGTGCATACATCGAGAAGGCTGTGGCAAGAGATAGCTGGGTACGTCATGGCCAACAGTGTCGTACCAAGGACCTAGATCCAGTGCCGCAAAAAGTTTAATGACCTTACACAGCAGGTCAAGGTGAGTGAAGGCTTCAGCAAATGCCATATCCCACCATCTGCAACACAAGCCTCACACAATGCTCAACGCACTATACCCCCAGCACTCACCTACCAACAGTCTGTACCAAACACCACTCAGACCTCACAATCATAGCTTCACTTCAACCTCACAACCTTACCACTGCTGCAACACTCACACCCACATCTCACACCTTGCACACACTGACAACTATTCAATTATTGCACCACACTCATTCACACACTTCTCTTTCTCTTACAGGCCAAGGTGGCCCACAATCACTGTGAGCAGCAGCAGCAGACAGGAGATGGCCAAGCCACTTTACAGGCCTTGAGCCAACTGAAGGAGAGCGTGCGCGACATAATTAGAGGGGAAGTCACCGAGGCCATGGCAATGGGAGAAGTTAAAGCCCTTGGGGACAATAATAGTATGGTCATTCCTAATCCTTCTTCTCACATCCCACTTCCCCCTCATCCCACAATCTCTTCTCACTTACAAGCTGCTGATGCTGTATGCATGGATATCTTGCTTTCCCCTGCCTCCCCTCACCATAACCCAACCCTTGTGCCTTTCTGCTTTCAGATGATCAAGACCTGCCACCTGCACAGCCTGTCCCTGAAGTAATGGAGGAGAGTGGAGATGAAGAAGAAGGCAAACCATCACTGCATCTGACACTCGCAGACACCAGTTCAGAAACTGGCACTGCACGGAATGTAGAGGGTAGTATAGATGTGGGATCTGTACAGGGTAAGGCACCGGGCACGAGTGGGCTGCAGCAAGGTCAGGGGGAAAGGATAACTTGGGGACCACCTCCCCAGACGGCAAATTAGCGCATGGGTTCTGCTGCACATGACTCAAATGAGGACCTCGATTGGGTGGCCTTCAGAAGAAGGGTGATTGGCATGCACACTGAAATGCTAGGTGCAATGGCAAGCCTGCCAGAAAACCTCTTGGTAATGTCAAGGAGCATGCACGGCTCCAACATTCGACGGGGCTTTGCACAGAGCTTGGAGCCCATGATTTCCAGGCTGGAAATGATGGACAACTCCAGGAGAGACCTTGTGGACCCAGCCATGATGCTCCATGTGATGGGCGATGTCACGGCTTCCATTGCAGCAAAGGCGGAAGCGACCCAACATCTCAGTGCTGCAGTGGAAGCGCAGACTGCTCTCCTGCAGGCTCAGCTTGCTGCCATGCAATCTCAGACTGCTGCCATCATAGCTGGATTTACCTGTGTCGAAAGGGGCTTGCAGGGTGTCGCAGCAGCCCAGCAATTGCTAGGAATGCTGAGGCACTGCCCCAGGGGAGTGGCAGTGGGTCTGTGGAGCAAGAAGCTCCTCTCCTCTTTCAAGATGACAGCATTCCTATTCCCAACGCTGCCACTTCACCATTGCCCTTGCCACTGCCTGTCAGCCTGCCAGCCCAGACTACTACTGCCACCCATGCCGAGGTGGTGCAGTCTACAGCCAGGCCTTCTAGGGACACAGCTGCTCGAGGTCGTTCTGCAAATCCATCTGAAGTCTCCTGCACGGAAGTTCAGCAGCCTTCCACCAGCCATGCTGAAGCCACTGCAGGAGCACTGTGTAGGAGCACCAGAGTAGAAAAGGGCACCCAAACAACAGGCACTAAGATATTGATTAGTTGATATTGTAATGTAAATTGAATAGTGATAAATATAATTATTTTGTTTGGAATCTTTGTTTTGTGGTTTCTCTCATTTCAGCTTTGTGCCCAGGAGAATGCTGTGATATTCTGTGACAGAGGGATGGTATGATGGGGAAGTGGTTGATGGGGTTGTGGTGAGCAACAGGAATCTGGGGTTTTATTCACTTGAATTGAAGTCTGATGAGGTGTTCATGGACAGCCCATGCAGAAGAGGGATTTGCTGCCTGCCTCCTCCCTTCCTCCTCGTCATCTTCCTCGTCCTCGCCCTCGTTCTCTTCCTGAGGTGATCCTGCAATCCCTGGTGGTAAGGGCTGGGCCCTCATGATGGCCAAATTGTGAAGCATGCAGCAGACTACCACGAAATTGGACACCTGCTCCGCCGAGTATTGAAAGGCTCCTTCCGAGCGGTCAAGGGAGCGGAACCGTTACTTCAGCAACCCGATGGTCTGCTCGATGATGTTCCTGGTGGCACCATGGCTCTCATTATATGAGTGCTAGGCATGAGTGGTGTGGTTGCGGAGGGGAGTCATCAGCCAGGTGCAGAGCGGATAGCCATCATCTGTGAGCAGCCACCCTTGGGTTTGACGTGGTGGCTGGAAGATTGCTGGCACACTGGACTGGTGTAGGATCAAGGCATCATGACTGCTGCCAGGATAGCAGACTTTCACCATCATGATGTGTTGGGGGTGGTCGCACACCAACTGCACATTAAGTGAGTGGTAGCCTTTGCGGTTAGGGAAGATCTTGGAATTATTATGCAGCGCCCGCAAAGCCACATGGGCGCAGTCGATGGTGCCCTGCATCATGGGGAAACCCGCTATTCTGGCAAAGCCACATGCGCATTCCTCCTGCTTCTCACTGCTCAGAGAGAAGACAATGTAGTCTCTTCTCCTGGAGTAGAGGGCATCTGTGACCTCCCGCATGTAGCGATGGACAGCACACTGGGAGATGTTAGCTATGACTCCTGCTGCAGACTGGAAGGATCTACTGGCGAAGAAGTTAAGGGCTATGGTGCCCTTGAGGGCCACTGGGAGAGTCGTGGTCGCCCTGCTTTTAGGCTGCAGGTCCATTAGCAGGTGTTCTGTGACCACCTCCTTGCTGAAGTGGAGCCTCCTAATACAACTGCTCCTTGCTTAAGTGGATATAAGAGAAGTGTTCTCAGAAGACCCTAGATGGGTAAGGCCACCTGTTGAGAGCACTCCTGGCCCTCCTCCTCCTCCCTCTGTGCGCATCTTCTCCTCTTCTTCGCTGCCTCTGCTCCCTCTCCCAAAGATTCTCAAGCACGAGGGGAACTGCAAGTAGAGCCCCCTGACTGTGAGCAAGCGTTGTGAGCAGAAGCCTTTAAATAAGAATGAAGGCGTCTCCACTTGCCCCAACACTCCCTGTCACCTAAGGTACTTGAAAGAAGTTTAGAAAGCTGCTAGAGTCAGAAAGTTACACAGAGCCAGTCAAACTGAACAAACATGTCAGCTGCAAGTTGTTGCTGATGACCTCTTTAAATAATTCTGCGGAAGGCTCCTTCCTGCTTGTGAACGCTTGCTTAGTTGGTTGTAATTAACACATGCCGGTAACTTGAGCGGCGAACTCCAAAATGCCTGATCGGGCATCAGGTAAGCGTTGCACACTCACTGACGTCACGATTTACATATCCCTAGTGAGTGTGGACATCGGCAGCATTGCTGCCCAGCTGAAAATGGCGGCCGCTGCGGGACCCACCAGCAGCAGGCGGAAGTGAAGTGGGCACCTTTCTTTTGCTGAAACGGGCCTGAACGGGCAACGCTAACACCTCCAATGTCCAGGTTCAAGTGCTTTCTTTAGGCTCTCAGGGAAAGCTCCCGATTCACGTTTAAAGCATTCAGATAAACAGATTTTGGCTCATCCAGCAAAACTTTGTGAGTAGGAGGCTATGCAGTAAATTAAGCGCCACTCCTGGGCCTTGACCTCGCTGCTGGGCTCGTCCTCGCTCCTGGGCCTCGTCCTCGCCCCTGGGCCTCGTCCTCACTCCTGGGTTCCAACCTCGCTGCTGGGCTTGTCCTTGCTCTTGGGCCTCGTCCTCGCCTCAACCTCCTTATAATGTGTCTCCTTCTAGTGAGTGTGTCCCTCGGTGTTTCCTTCGAGTGAGTGTGCCCCGCGGTGTCTCCTTCCAGTGAGTGTGTCCCACGGTGTCTCCTTCTAATGAGCCCAGCAGCGAGGTCGAGGCCCAGGAGTGGTGCAGCGTGGACCAGCAGCCGGGTCAGGAGGACCACACTGCAGCCTATGAAACCCAGGCAGAGAGGACCTGCGGGAAGGAGGGAGGAGGACAGTAGGAGTATGTTTGCATGTGTGTGCTTGGCCGATGTAGCAGAGCCTGGACTCCAATCATCTTGGATCCCCTTGCCATTGGACCAAGACCTTGCTCTGTCAAGCCCGTGTGGTAGCTGGTGTGCAACAGCCACCCCACATTAAAAGAATTCACGCACAGGCACCTTCCACCCTTTAAAATGAAGTTCAGGACCTGGAACGTCAGGACCCTCATGGAGAACCCCAACAGCGACAGACCAGAACGCCGTACTGCTATCATTGCCCGGGAGCTCAGACGTTTCGACGTAGACATCGCCGCCCTAAGCGACACCTGCCAGGCAGAGGAAGGCCAGCTCAAGGAGCAAGGTGGTGGTTACACCTTCTTCTGGAAAGGCAAACCTGAAGAAGAACGCCGCCTCCATGAGGTAGGCTTCGCCATAAAAAATGAGCTAGTTGAACATCTCAGAGACTCCCCTAGTGGAATAAACGAATGCCTCATGACTCTACGGCTCACCCTAGCCTGGAACCAGTGCGCTATGGTCATCAGTGCGTATGCCCCAACACTGGAAGCCACAGACGAAACCAAAGAGGAATTCTACTCCAGCCTCGAACAATCTCTGTCCCGAGTCCCAATGGGTGACAAGCTGATCCTCCTTGGCGACTTTAACGCCAGAGTTGGAAAGGACACAGACCTCTGGGGAGGTGTGATCGGCAGAGAGGAGGTAGGGAAAGCCAACTCCAACGGTACCCTCCTCCTGATGAAATGCTTAGAACATGGCCTTCTCATAACCAACACCTTGTTCCATCAGAGAGGCTTCATGGCAACACCCTCGCTCCAAGCACTGTCATCTGCTGGACTATGCCATCGTCCGAGCGAGGGACCACAAGGACGTCTGCATCACCCACGCCATGACAGGAGCTGACGACTGCTGGACAGACCACTGCCTAATCCGCCCTGTCATCTCCATCAACGTAGCCCCAAAACGGTGACGGTAACAGAAGCAATGCCGCAGGAAAATCAACACTGGAGCACTCAAAGACCCTGCTAAGAAAGCCCTATTCAGCCTGTGCCTCACAACCAACCTGACGACTCCCAGTGATTCAGAGGCACAGTGTCCACAGCGCCTGGTCTGCACTCAAGGCCTCCATAATCAGCACCTGTGAAGAGACGCTCGGTTACTCGACCAGGAAACACAAAGACTGGTTCGACGAGAACGACTGGGAGATCCAGGATCTAATAAGCCACAAGCACAAGGCATTCCTGATCTGGAAACAGCAACAGAACTCGAGAGCAAGAAAGCAGCTCTACAGACACCTGAAGGCCGAGGTCCAACAAAAAACTCGCGACCTAAAGAACAGATGGTGGGTGGAGAAAGTGCAGGAGATCCAGCAGCTAGCCAACAACCACGACATGCGTGGATTCTTTAGCGCAGTCAAGACCACTGCGGGCCAAGAACAGAGAGGTACTCATCAAAGACAGAGAGGCAGTCAGTGCCCGCTGGAAGGAACATTTAGAAGATCTCCTTAACCGAGACTCTGTCTTCGACGCGAGTGTCCTCAACTCCATCCCGCAGCATGCTACCCGCCGCCACCTCAGCACAACCCCAGCCCGGCATGAGGTTCAAAAGGCCATCCAACAACTGAAGAACAACAAGGCTTCAGGAGCAGATGGAATCCCCGCTGAGGCGCTAAAACATGGCGGAGAAGCACTATTGGCGCGAATACATGAACTCATTTCTCTTATTTGGAAGGAGGAGAGCGTGCCAGGGCATCTCAAAGATGCCTTAACCGTGACCAACTTTAAAAAAGGTGACAAGTCTGATTGCGGTAATTACAGAGGAGTCTCCCTGCTGTCTGCCGCAGGGAAAGTCATCACAAAAATCCTCCTCAGTCGCCTTCTCCCAGTGGCTGAAGAGCTCCTCCCAGAGTCACAATGCGGATTCCGCCCACTAAGAGGCACAATGGACATGATCTGCACCGCACGTCAACTACAAGAGAAATGCAGGGAATAGCACCAACCGCTGTACATGGCCTTCTTTGACCTCACAAAGGCCTTCGACACCATCAATCGTGAGGGATTATGGAGAGACCTCCTCAAATTCGGCCGCCCTCAAAAGTTTGTCACCATCCTCCGCCTGCTTCATGACGACATGCAAGCCATGATCCTGACTAACGGATCCACCACAGACCCAATTGACGTACGGACCGGGGTCAAGCACGGCTGTGTCATCGCACCAACGCTCTTCTTGATCTTCCTGGCTGCATTGCTCCATCTCACCCTCAGTAAGCTCCCCGCTGGAGTGGAGCTAATCTACAGACCAAGCGGGAAACTATTCAACCTCCGGCGCCTCCAGTCCAGATCCAAGGTCATCCCATCCTCTGTTATCGAATTACAGTATGCAGACGATGCTTGCGTCTGCGCACACTCGGAGGCCAAACTCCAAACCATCGTCAGCATCTTCAGCAAAGCGTACGAGAGCATGGGCCTTACACTAAACATTCGTAAGACAAAGGTCCTCTACCAACCTGCCCCCGGCACACAGTACTGCTCCCCGATTATCAAAATCCATGACGAGGCCTTGGACAATGTGGACCACTTTCCATAATATTGGAAAGTGTGAAGTTATGCACTTTGGCAGAAAAAATCAAAGAGCAAGTTATTATCTAAATGGAGATAAACTGCAAAGTGCTACAGTACAAAGGGATCTGGGGGTCCTGGTGCATGAAACACAAAAAGTTAGTATGCAGGTGCAGCAGGTGATCAGGAAGGCCAATGGAATCTTGGCTTTTATTGCAAGGGGGATGGAGTATAAAAACAGGGAAGTCTTGCTGCAGTTATACAGGGTATTGGTGAGGCCACACCTGGAATACTGCGTGCAGTTTTGATTTCCATATTTAAGAAAAGATATACTTGCTCTCGAGGCGGTTCAGAGAAGGTTCACTCGGTTGATTCCGGAGATGAGGGGGTTGACGTATGAGGAAAGGTTGAGGAGGTTGGGCCTCTACTCATTGGAGTTCAGAAGAATGAGAAGCGATCTTATCGAAACATATAAGATTGTGAGGGGGCTTGATCGGGTGGATGCGGTGAGGATGTTTCCACTGATGGGTGAGACTAGAACTAGGGGGCATAATCTTAGAATAAGGGGCTGCCCTTTCAAAACTGAGATGAGGAGCAACTTCTACCCCAGAGAGCTGTGGAAGCTGCAACATTAAATACATTTAAAACGGAGATAGACAGTTTCCTAGCAGATAAGGAAATTAGGGGTTGTGGGGAGAGGGCAGGGAAGTGGACGTGAGTCTAGATTCGGATCAGCCATGATCCTATTGAATGGCAGAGCAGGTCCGAGGGGCCGTATGGCTTACTCCTGCTCCTACTTCTTATGTTCTTATGTTCTTATACCTCGGGAGCCTACTGTCAACAAGGGCAGACTTCGGTGACGATGTCCAACACCGCCTTCAGTGTGCCAGTGCAGTCTTCAGTCGCCTGAGGAAGAGTGTGTTTGAAGGCCAGGACCTCAAACCTAGCACCAAGTTCATGGTCTACAGAGCGGTAGTGATACCCGCCTTCCTGTATGCTTCAGAGACATGGACCATGACAGTAGGCACCTCAAAGCACTGGAGAGGTACCACCAACGCTGCCTCCACAAGATCCTGCAAATCCATTGGCAGGATAGGTGCACCAACGTCAGTGCTCTCGCTCAGGCCAACATCCGCAGCATCGAAGCTTTGACCATGCTCGATCAGCTCCGATGGACGGGCCACATCGTCCGCATGCCTGATACGAGACTCCCAAAACAAGCACTCTACTCGGAGCTCCAACACGGCAAGAGAACCCCAGGTGGGCAGAGGAAACGCTTCAAGGACACCCTCAAAGCCTCCTTGAAAAAGTGCAACATCTGCACCGACACCTGGGAATCCCTGGCCCAAGACCGCACAAAGTGGAGAAGAAGCATTATGGAAGGCGCCGAACACCTTGGGCAGGATTTTCATTGGGCAGTGGAGGCGGGATTGGAGGCGTGTGGGGGTTTAAAATCCCGAAATCGGGGGTCCCCTGTGGCCATCCCCCTCTCAAACAGATATACCGCTTTGGATATTGTTGGGGAGGATGGCTTACCGGGGGAAGGCAGCAGCAACCAACTTCCTGGCACCATGGGTGGTTCTGCTGCATGGGACGGGAGGAAAAAGAGCAGGAGAGCTATTGTGATAGGGGATTCTATTGTAAGGGGAATAGATAGGCCTTTCTGCGGCCACAAACAAGACTCCAGGATGGTATGTTGCCTCCCTGGCACAAGTGTCAAGGATATCTCGGAGCAGCTGCAGGGCATGCTGGAGGGGGCGGGTGAACAGCCAGTTGTTGTGGTGCATATAGGTACCAACGATATAGGTAAAAAACGGGATGAGGTCCTAAAAGCTGAATATAGGGAGTTAGGAGGTAAATTAAAAAATAGGACCTCAAAGGTAGTATTCTCAGGATTGCTACCAGTGCCACATGCTAGTCAGAGTAGAAGTAGAATAATATTTCAGATGAATACGTGGCTAGAAGAATGGTGCAAGGGGGAGGGATTCAAATTCCTGGCACCAGTACAAACTGGACGGTTTGCACCTGGGCAGGACCGGGACCAATGTCCTAGGGGGAGTGTTTGCTAGTGCTGTTGGGGAGGGTTTAAACTAAAATGGCAGGGGGTTGGGAACCTGTGCAGGGAGACAGAGGAAAGGGAAGCAAGGATAGAAGCAAAAGACAGGAAGGAGAAAAGCAAAAGTGGAAGTCAGAGAAATCAAGGGTGTAAATCAAACATGGCTGCAGTAAACAATAATTCTAAAAGGTCTAAGAGTGTTAAAAAAACAAGCCTGAAGGCTTTGTGTCTTAATGCGAGGAGCATTCGTAATAAGGTGGATGAATTAGCTGCGCAAATAGATGTAAACGTATATGATATTATTGGGATTACGGAGACATGGCTCCAGGGTGACCAAGGCTGGGAATTCAACATCCAGGGGTATTCAATATTCAGGACGGACAGGCAAAAAGGAAAAGCCGGTGGGGTAGCATTGCTGGTTAAAGAGGAGATTAACACAATAGTAAGGAAGGATATTAGCTCTGATGATGTGGAATCTGTATGGGTAGAGCTGAGAAATACCAAGGGGTAGGAAACGTTAGTGGGCGTTGTATACAGACCCCCAAACAGTAATGCTGAGCTTGGGGATGGCATTAAATGGGAAATTAGAGCTGCGTGCCATAAGGGCACAGCAGTTATCATGGGTGACTTTAATCTACATATAGATTGGTCTAACCAAATTATTAACAATACTGTGGAAGAGGAATTCCTAGAGTGTGGACTGTGATATACTTGAACATATTAGCATCGAGAGGGAGGAGTTACTGGCGGTTTTAACAGGCTTAAAAGTGAATAAATCCCCAGGCCTGGACGAGATGTATCCCAGGCTGCTGTTTGAGGCAAAGCAGGAGATTGCAGGGGCTCTGACACAAATTTTCAGAACCTCTCTGGCCACAGGGGATGTGCCAGTGGACTGGAGAACAGCTAATGTAGTACCATTATTCAAGAAGGGTAGTAGGGATAAACCAGGGAATTACAGGCCAGTGAGCCTAACATCAGTGGTAGGGAAATTATTGGAAAAAATTCTGAGGGACAGAATTAGTCTCCACTTGGAGAGGCAAGGATTAATCAGGGATAGTCAGCATGGCTTTGTCAAGGGAAGATCATGTCTGACTAATTTGATTGAATTTTTCGAGGGGGTGACTAGGTGTGTGGATGAGGGTAGTGCAGTGGATGTGGTATACATGGATTTCAGTAAGGCTTCCGATAAAGTCCCGCATAGGAGACTGGTCAAGAAGGTAAGAGCCCATGGGATCCAGGGTGCCTTGGCACATTGGATCCAAAACTGGCTTCGTGGCAGAAGGCAGAGGGTGATGGTCAAAGGTTGTTTTTGTCACTGGAAGCCTGTGTCCAGTGGGGTACCACAGGGATCGGTGCTGGGTCCCTTGCTGTTTGTGGTCCACATTAATGATTTGGATGTGAATGTAAAAGGTATGATCAGTAAGTTCGCAGATGACACGAAAATTGGTGGGGTGGTAAATAGCGAGGAGGGTAGCCTCAGTCTGCAGGACGATATAGATGGGTTGGTCAGATGGGCGGAACAGTGGCAAATGGAATTTAACCCTGAAAAGTGTGAGGTGATGCATTTTGGAGGGACTAACAAGGCAAGGGAATACACAATGAATGGTAAGACCCTAGGAAAGACAGAGGATCAGAGGGACCTTGGTGTGCATGTACATAGATCCCTGAAGGCAGCAGAACAGGTGGATAAGGTGGTTAAAAAGGCATATGGGATACTTGCCTTCATTAGCCGAGGCATAGAATATAAGAGCAGGGAGGTTATGATGGAGCTGTACAAAACGCTGGTTAGGCCACAGCTGGAATACTGTGTGCAGTTCTGGTCACCACACTATAGGAAGGATGTGATTGCTTTGGAGAGGGTGCAGAGGAGATTCACCAGGATATTACCTGGGCTGGAGCGCTTCAGCTATGAAGAAAGACTGGACAGGCTGGGGTTGTTTTCCTTGGAGCAGAGAAGGCTGAGGGGGGACCTGATTGAGGTGTACAAAATTATGAGGGGCATAGATAGGGTAGATAGAAAGGAACTTTTTCCCTTAGTGGAGGGGTCAATAACAAGGGGGCATAGATTCAAGGTAAGGGGCAGGAGGTTTAGAGGGGATTTGAGGAAGATCTTTTTCACCCAGAGGGTGGTTGGAATCTGGAACTCACTGCCTGAAAGGGTGGTAGAGGCAGGAACCCTCACAACATTCAAGAAGCATTTGCATGAGCACTTGAAATGCCATAGCATACAAGGCTACGGACCAAATGCTGAAAAATGGGATTAGATTAGACAGGGCCTGATGGCCGGCGTGGACGCGATGGGCGGAAGGGCCTCTTTCTGTGCTGTATAACTCTATGATTCTGTGACTCTATGACTCTATGAGTGTATATGGGATGGTTTCTTGGACCAATATGTCGAGGAACCAACTAGCGATCAGGCCATCTTAGACAGGGTATTATGTAATGAGAAAGGATTAATTAGCAATGTTGTGTGAGGCCCCTTGGGGAGGAGCGATCATAATATGATAGAATTCTTCATTAAAATGGAGAGTGAAGTAGTTGATTCAGAGACTTGGGTACTAAATTTAAATAAAGGAAACTACGATGGTATGAGGCGTGAGTTGGCTAGGATGAATTGGGGAATGCTACTTAAAGGGTTGACGGTGAATAGGCAATGGCAAACATTTAAAGACCGCATGGATGAACTACAGAATTAGTTCACCCCTGTTTGGCATAAAAATAAAACAAAAAAGGTGACTCAACCGTGGCTAACAAGGGAAATTAGGAATAGCATAAGATCCAAGGAGAGGACATATAAATTGACCAGAAAAAGCAGCAAACCTGAGGATTAGGAGCAGTTTAGGATTCAGCAAAGGAGGACAAAGGAATTAATTAAGAGGGGGAAAATAGAATATGAGAGTAAGCTCGCAGGGATCATAAAAACTGACTGTAAAAGCTTCTATAGATATGTGAAGAGAAAAAGATTGGTAAAGTCAAGCATAGGTCCATTGCAGCCAGAATCAGGGGAATTTATAATGGGGAACAAAGACATGACAACCAATTAAATACATACTTTGGACCTGTCTTCACAAAGGAGAACATAATTAAACTCCCAGAGATGTCAGGGAACATAGGGTCTAATGAGAGGGAGGATCTGAATGAAATCAGTATTTGTAGGGAAATGGTGTTAGGGAAATTGACGGGATTGAAGGCCGATAAATCCCCAGGGCCTGATAATCTACATCCTAGGGTACTTAAGGAAGTGGCCCTAGAAATAGTAGATGCATTGCTGGTCATCTTCCAAAATTCTATAGACTCTGGAACAGTTCCCATGGATTGGAGGGTAGCTAATGTAACCCCACTATTTAAAAAAGGTGGTAGAGAAAAAATGGTGAATTATAGACCGGTAAGCCTGACATCGGTAGTGGGGAAAATGCAAGAGTCCATTATAAAAGATGTAATAGCAGAGCACTTGGAAAACAGTGACAGAATCGGACAAAGTCAACATGGATTTACAAAAGGTAAATCATGCTTGACTAATCTACTGGAATTTTTTCAGGATGTAACTGGTAGAATAGATAAGGGAGAACCAGTGGATGTGGTGTATTTGGACTTTCAGAAGGCTTTCGATAAAGTCCTGCATAAGAGACTAGCGTGCAAAGTTAAAGCACATGGAATTGGGGGTAAGGTACTGACTTGGATAGAAAACTGGTTGGCAGACAGGAAGCAAAGAGTTGGAATAAACGGATCTTTTTCTGAGTGGAAGGCAGTGACTAGTGGGGTGCCGCAGGGATCGGTGCTAGGACCCCAGTTATTCACAATATATATTAATGATCTAGGCGAGGGAACTAGATGTAATATCTCCAAGTTTGCAGATGACACAAAGCTGGGTGGGTGTGTGTGCTGTGAGGAGGATGCAGAGAAACTCCAGTACGATTTGGACACGTTGGGCGATTGGGCAGATGCATGGCAGATGCAGTATAATATGGATAAATGTGAGGTTATCCACTTTTTTGGCAAAAACAGGAAGGCAGATTATTATCTGAACGACAATAGATTGGGAAAAGGGGAAGTGCAACGAGACCTGGGTGTCTTTGTGCACCAGTTGCTGAAGGTAAGCATGCAGGTGCAGCAGGCGGTTAAGAAGGCAAATTGTATGCTGGCCTTCATAGCGAGGGGATTCGAGTACAGGAGCAAGGATGTCTTGCTGCAGTTGTACAGGGCCTTGGTGAGACCACACCTTGAGTATTGTGCGCAGTTTTGGTCGCCTTATCTGAGGAAGGATGTTCTTGCCTTGGAGGGAGTGTAGCGAAGATTCACCAGACTTGTTGTGTATGTACCTTTAAGAGAAGAACTGATTCTATACTGCAGTACCGGCAGTGACCACCCCTGTATATAAAGCCATAGCAGGCTTCTGTACTTCAGTCTTAAGTTACCCTCTGTTCAGTAAATACCTGTTATTATTGTTCTCCTGCAGTCCGTGTATTATTGATACTCGGACACTACACTGGCGACGAACAGGTTCGAACTCACCTGCAGTACTGCATCACCTCACGGGGATCTTTCCCTGAGAAGAAGCTTCTTGGAGGTCGAAGTCAGAGCAACGGACGTTGACCGCGGGCAACCGCCCAAGGACCCATCGGAGTTCGGAGAGTTGCAGGAGAGGCTGTGCTGGGCTTGGCTCCCCAGTCAAGGTGTTCCAGCAAATCGTGCTGGTAGCAGGTAGTGCGCTGACCCTTCCGGACTGTGGCGGGCTCGAGCTCGATCGAGCGGCTCTGCAAAGGGGCCGTGCAGCGTCGTCGGAAGGAAAAGAGAGAGAGAGAGGGTGGAGTGCACAGGGCGTGGTCGGTGCTCAAGAACCGGGCAGCATAGCGAAAATAAAACGAGGGGAAGGAAAAGTGAGATGCGCCGAAGCCGCGGGTCGCCGCCATTACCCTGTAGAACGCTAGGAGCAGCGTGGTAGCGAGGGGAAGAAGGAAAAGCACGGGAGGCGCCATTTTATTCCATTGGGGAAGAAGGAAAAGTGCGGGAGGCGCCTTTTTAATCCATTGTGGAAGAAGAAAAAGCGCGGGAGGCGCCATTTTAAATTACCCAAGATGCCAAAAAGTGGCAGTATCACTGCTTTCGACAATGAGGTAGAAGACTGGACCACGTATGTGGAAAGAATTGAAGTGTACTGCAAGGCAAATGAGGTGGCCGATGGAAAGAAGGCGTCGGTATTATTCAATTTGATGGGCGCGAGAGCGTACGGCCTATTGTGGAATTTAATTACCCCAGCTAAACCAATGGAGAAACGTTTTGAAGAGATTGTTAATATCTTACAGGAACACCTAAACCCTACACCGCTGCTGATAGCAGAAAGATTCAAGTTCCATAAAAGAAACCAGCACAAAGATGAGAGCAATGCTGACTATCTTACGGAACTACGCAAGTTATCGAAGCACTGCCAGTTTGGAGCAGGACTGGCAGACAACTTACGGGATAAGTTTGTCTGCGGGCTCCAGAGTGAAGGAACCCAGAAACGACTACTTTCGGAAAAGGACCTGATGCTAGAACAGGCTTTCAGCGTGGCAGTATCCTACGAAGCAGCAGCACGGGGAGCTGCGGAAATACAACAGAAACCACAAGAATACAGCGCTAACAAAATGGCGTATGGAGCAGAAAAGTGCTATCGCTGCGGCAGAACAACCCATGATCAGAAGGACTGCTGGTTTAAGGACAAAGTATGCAGGCAATGTGGGAAAATGGGACACATAGCAAGAGTCTGCAGGTCGGGAAAGAAAACCAACACTACAAGAACTACTAAGGAAAAGTACAAGAAAGTAAAGAAATTGACAGACAGTAGTTCGGAAGATCAGGAGAGTGATAAGGACTCCGGGAGCAGGAGACTAAGTTGTCTAAAGTTACACAACGTGATCGCAAAGGAGGATCACCGAACCATTTGGGTCACCCTCATGATAGCAGGGTCCCCAGTAAAGATGGAATTGGACACAGGATCAGCCCTAACTGTCATGAATCGACGAGACTATGAGCGGCTATTCTCACACATACCCTTGAAGGACACATCCATTGTATTGAAGACATACACGGGGCAAAAAGTCTACCCCAGAGGAAAAATAAGGGTGCCAGTTGAATACAACGGCAAGGAAATACAGAAACTGTATCTATAAATACTACAAGATGGAGGACCACCATTATTGGGACGTGAATGGATCCGAAAAATACAATTGGATTGGCATTCCATTCAGGCGCTAACTGTGACTGACAAAAAGGATGATGACGTCACACCTGGTCGACTGTCAAAAATTCTAACAGACGCGAAAGAGGTGTTCCAACAAGGACTTGGGACTCTAAAAGGAGTAACGGCAACGATAAAAATCGAAGATAACGCAAACCCAAATTTTTTTAAGGCCAGACCGGTACCTTACGCGATCCGCCCAGCCATTGAAGCAGAGCTGGAGAGTCTGGAGCGTTTGGGTGTGCTGTCCAAGGTGGACTGGAGCGAGTGGGCCACACCCATCGTTCCTGTAATGAAGAAATCATTGAGCAGCACGCCTGGGGAGCCGAAGAAGGTTCGCATCTGTGGGGACTTGAAGGTAACTGAACCCAGTCCTGCACACAGTACAATATCCACGTCCACGGATAGAAGATATTTTCGCCTCACTATCTGGAGGGAAACGCTTTACAAAGATTGATCTGGCCCAAGCGTATCTACAAATGGAGGTGGAAGAAGCATCTCAGAAATAACTCACGATAAACACTCACAAAGGCCTTTACCAGTACAATCGACTGGTATTCGGGGTAGCATCAGCCCCGGCTATTTGGCAGAGGGCGATGGAACAAATCCTGCAAGGGATCCCGGGGGCCCAGTGTTATTCGGACGACATCCTAGTTACGGGCGAAAATGACAGTGAACACCTTGCCAACCTGGAGCAGGTGCTCACTAGATTACAGGAATATGGGCTACGAGCCAACCGCCCCAAATGCGAGTTCTTCAGGAGACAAATCTCGTGTTGTGGCCACATGATTGATGAGGAAGGGTTGCATAAGTCGCCGGACAAGATTGAGGCTGTAGTCAAGGCTCCAGCACCAGAAAATGTGTCGCAACTGAGGTCGTTCCTCGGGTTGGTGAACTACTACCATAAGTTCTTGCTGAATTTATCTACAATTCTGCACCCACTGAACGCCCTGCTGCAAACTGGAGTAACATGGAAATGGAGTGATGAGTGTAAGCGTGCCTTTCAGAAAAGTAAATGCCTAATCACTTCAAAAGAAGTATTGGCCCACTACAATCCAACACTACCGATTCGGTTAGCATGTGATGCGTCTCCCCACGGCATCGGAGCGGTGCTGTCACACAAATTCCTTGATGGTTCAGAGAGGCCAATAGCCTTTGCATCGCGCTCGTTAACCTCAGCCGAGCGTAACTACGCCCAGATTGACAGGGAGGCTCTCAGCCTGGTGTGGGGGGTGAAGAAGTTCAATCACTATCTGCACAGGCAGAAATTCACCCTACTGACTGATCATCAGCCCCTGGTCTCCATTTTTAACCCAAAGAAGGGCGTTCCAGTGATGACGGCGCAACGGCTGCAAAGATGGTCACTTTTTCTAGGGGCACATCAGTACGACATAGAGTACAAGGGTACGAAACAGCATGGAAATGCTGATGGGCTGTCGCGCCTACCGTTGCCTATGGTAGAGGAAGCACCTGCAGTGGACCCTGTTGAGATATTCCATGCGACCATAGTCGAATGTCTACCTGTTACAAACTCAAGTATAGAGAAGGAAACCCGAAATGACCTGACACTCTCTCGGGTCTATGATTTGACGGTGAAGGATGGCCAGCACATGGTGACTCACTGTTGCCAGCATTCTCGCCAAGGAGAGAACAGCTGTCAGTGTGCCGGGGGACCTTGATGTGTGGATCCCGAGTGGTAATTCCACCCAAGTTGAGAGATAGAGTGCTCAATGAGCTTCATGAGGGTCATCTGGGAGGGGTAAAAATGAAGAGCCTAGCCAGGGCGTTTGTGTGGTGGCCGGGAATCGATAAAGAAACCGAGGATATGACCAAGAGATGCACAGGATGCCAGAAGGTCCAAAACGCCCCACCACAGGCCCCGCTACATCCATGGGAGTGGCCCTCATCTCCATGGCAACAGGTACACATTGATTTTGCTGGTCCATTTATGGACTCAATGTTCCTAATCGCTGTGGACGCCCATTCGAAATGGCCAGAGGTCATCAAAATGTCCTCCACCACCACGGAGAAAACTATTGCAGTCCTACGGACCATCTTCGCCAGGAATGGCTTGCCAGAACAGATTTGCTCCGACAATGGGCCACAGTTTGTGTCAGAGGATTTCCGGAGGTTTCTGAGGAATAATGGGGCGAAGCATTACACATCTGCCCCATATCATCCAGCCACAAATGGATTGGCTGAGAGGTTTGTTCAGACCTTTAAAAAGGCCATAAAGGCAATGCATAATGACGACATACCACTACAACACAAGGTGGATAATTTCTTGTTTGCTTACCGGAATGCGACACATGCAGTCACCAACCAAGCTCCAGCCATAATGTTCTTCAACCGAAGGCTAAGATGTCGCCTGGATTTGCTCAAACCAAACATAAGATGAGATGTTGAGGATAAGCAATTCCAGCACATAAATGAGAAGCCAACCAGGAGCTTCAAGATAGGGCAACCAGTCTTGGCCCGCGACTACCGAACAGAAAAATGGCAGCCAGGAATGATATGCACACAGCAGGGACCACTAATGTACACAGTGGACGTTGGAGAGAGCATCGTGAGACACCATGCTGACCAGATTCTAGAGTCACAGGAACAAGCCAAACCCATACCACGAGCAGGTGCTCCTGGTAATAAACCTGAAGTACAGATTGCGTCTACCTCAGAAGCAGTGGTATTGGAAGCTGACGAACCAACCAATGACAATGAGCCAGAATCAACTCCGCCGCAAGAACAGGATACTCGAGAAAGGCGCTATCCAGTCAGGATCAGGAAGCCTCCTCAAAGACTGAACTTATAAATGATTATTTCAGTTGATGTATATAGTACAGAGAAAATTGTAATTGTAATTAGTTATTATTTAGTTGTTAAATGAATGTTATGTACTGTTTACCTGAAAGGGGAGGAATTGTTGTGTATGTGCCTTTAAGAGAAGAACTGATACTATACTGCAGTACCGGCAGTGACCACCCCTGTATATAAAGCCATAGCAGGCTTCAGTACTTCAGTCTTAAGTTACCCTCTGTTCAGTAAATACCTGTTATTATTGTTCTCCTGCAGTCTGTGTATTATTGATACTCGGACACTACAAGACTGATACCTGGGATGGCAGGACGTATGAAGAGAGATTGGGTCGATTAGGCTTATATTCGCTAGAGTTTAGAAGAATGAGAGGGGATCTCATTGAAACTTATAAAATTCTAACAGGACTAGACAGACTAGATGCAGGAAGGCTGTTCCCGATGGTGGGGGAGTCCAGAACCAGGGGTCACAGTATAAGGATAAGGGATAAGCCATTTAGGACTGAGATGTGGAGGAATTTCTTCACACAGAGAGTGGTGAAACTGTGGAATTCTCTACCACAGAAGACAGTTGAGGCCATTTCATTAAATATATTCAAGAAGGAGTTCGATATATTTCTTAAGGCTAAGGGGATCAAGGGAAATGGGGAGAAAGCAGGGACAGGGTACTGAATTTGGATGATCAGCCATGATCATATTAAATGGCGGAGCAGGCTCGAGGGGCCGAATGGCCTACTCCTGCTCCTATCTTCTATGTTTCTATGGCATGAACCCATCCCACCCCCAACCCACCTCCATGCCAGTTTCAAAGGAGGCGGGTACCTGACCCGCACTGGGACCCACCTCCCTGAGGTGGGAAGGGGATTAGTGCCAATTTACTGCCTGTTAACAGGTAATTAACAGGCAGTTTTTAGCCTAATCCCTATTTTCATTGGTGAAATGTGGGATTCCCGACAGCTCCAAACCATGCCAAGTTAGCGAGGTGGGCTGTCGGGATGCAGGGCTTGGAGGGGTCGAGATGTCCTGTGTTCAGGTGAGTGATGGGTGCATGAGTGAAGAGGTAAGTGTGTTTGGTGTGTGTCAAGTGTTTAAAGAAGTTTTACTTACATGTACTTACCTTTACAGCCTTCCTTCCTTCAGATCTCGGGAGTCCTTCATCTCACCAGCACAGAAAGCAGAATGGCCGCGATCTGTCAAAAATTGCAGCATTCAGTTTTCTGTTCCGGGGAGATCTCGAAATCATCCTGAGAGGAAGGAATTAACCTGGAGTACAGATTGTCAGTGTTTGACAGCTTCAAACAGCTGTGAAACGCTGATATTTCATCTGTCAAAAGGTCTTGACAGATGAAATATCAATCTGTGACATCACCTGTTGCCGAATGGCCCTTAATTGGCCTTCTGAGCCCGCTGGGTGGGCTCAACAAGGTCAATCAAGTCAAAATTGCGTGGGTTGGCTAGAACTCGATGGAGGCGGGACTACAACCCCGAAAGTTGTAGTCCCACCTCCTCAATGAAAATCCATCCCCTCGAGTCTCTTCACTGGGAGCAAGCGGAATCCAAGCACAAACAGCGGAAGGAGCGCACGTCAACCAAGCACCCCACCCACCCGCCCCTTCAACCACCGTCTGCCCCACCTGTGACAGAGACTGTAGGTCCCGCATTGGACTCATCAGTCACCTGAGAACTCATTTTTAGTGTGGAAGCAAGTCATCCTCAGTTCCGAGAGACTGCCTAAGAGAAGAAGTACACTAAGAGGGAAGGCTTTATATTTTTAAATGATTTGATCCTCCTATTTTCAAGGATGCTCCTACACAATGAAAATTTTGTATCTCCACAATGCAGATATTTTCCTGTCTTAACAATTTTGTTTCTTTACTGGTAAGAGTCTTTGTGGTATTATCAGCATTAGCCCGACACTTTGTACAGAATCACTGACTACAACATTGATGTGGCCACAGTGGGAGAAGTCCAAAAACTAAAGCATGTAAACAGTTTTGAAATATTTAGTTCAAACTTTTCTTCAGCATCTGCTTGGCAGTCAGTCATGTGATCTCATATACTGGATATCCAGTGTGTGTGAATTAGCAATAACCAGGTCAGTAAACTCTCTCTGTACACTGGCTTGGGAATAATGCAGACACGGTTTTCTAGCAAGAATCATGTAATAGGGAGGCTGATTTGAAATACCATATTTATCGTGGATTCCCAAACAGTGAAGTAAGTGTGTTTACTGTTCTGGAGAACCGCTGATAGACTGGTCAGTATAAGGCTGAGACTGCAGATCTATTTTCAATTCCCTGTATGTTATTGTTTCTCAATCATACCTTCAAATTGTTGAATAAAATTATTCCACTGAATTCATCTCAGGCGAGGAACAGTGTATTGCAGGAAACAACAGTAGTTGCCCATCTCATTTGACATCCTTGATCGTGTCAACATATTCTTTATCAGGCTGAGGTATCCTTAGTTGAGTGTAAAAGATGAACAGGAGCTACTCAAAGCTTCAAATTATCCTGTGGGATTGTCCCTATGCTGTACCAGTTTTATACTGGAAATTGTTATTGTGAAGAGGTTACAGTATCAGATTTCTAGAAACAGGAGGAACAATAACCCTGAAAAGCCTGTGCTTTTATTGTGAATCAATTCCATTTATCTACCTTCTCACCATATTCCTCAATCCCTTCTCTCTCCAGAAATGCATCTAAAGCAGGCTTGAACTTGCTGCTTACATAACAACAGTGACTACACTTTAAAAGTAATTAATTGGCTGTGAAGCACTTCGGGACATCTTAAGGCATTTAAGGGGTAGATTTTAGGTCTTCACCGCATAGCTGTTAAGTATCGCCTGAGCAGGGTGTAGAAAAGAAAATGTGGTGGGGAGTATTGCAGGGCCCTTACAGAACCCGTCTGATCTTCCTTCCATTCATTTGAATAAAAGAAAAATCCAGCAGGTTCTGTAATGGACATATGATTCGCCCAGCAAGATTTCCCTTTCTGTGCTCTGCCCAGGCAATGTTTAAAGCCCACGTGCAGGTGGTAAATACCAAAATCGTCCTCAGTAGGTGCTATATACATGCAAGTTCTTTCTTACGATTAAATTGTCTGCTTCAGTCGCTTTATCTGGTAACTTACACCATGGTTCAATTACCCTCTGGGTGCTCAAATATAAAGATCCATATTAAAAATCCACTTTATTTGGCATTGATTAGGTGCAGATAAAGAACGTGACACAATACAATTCAGCAATAAATTATTCTTTTAGGATCTATTCAAATACATCTTAAAGGGAAGGATGCATTAGAGCCACAGTGTTTTATTTATTAGGAAGTCACACAGTCTGTTATATAAGGAAGGATTACCATCCATTGATAAAATGTAGTAACTATCTGCATACCAGAATTATTTGGAATTATTGCAGGAAAAAAGAAATGATTGAAAATACTGATACTCAATAATTTGATCTATATGACTATACATCAATATAGCATTGTTGCTTACAGTGTTTAGTTATTCATGAATATCATTGACGTTTCCACAGAACAGAAGTTCTTTTCAACTCTACAAACTGGATTTGTAGTACAGCCTCACCAGTTATTGACAATGTTTATTTAAAAGCAACACTTTCTTAGGCACCAGTTCATTCCTCGCATAGTGTTTGCTTAATAAGAACAATCGGATAAAGGGAACATTTCCTTATTACAGAATGTCTCCTTTAAAAGCTTTTTACTATACAAGATCCAAATTCAGGGTATTAGAATCTTGAGTTGTCTCAGAGAGCACTGATATCAGACATCTCATTATCATTGAATCATAAAGTTAAATAGTTTTTTCTCATACATCACACTAGATTTTATTTCCCATAATTATTAAAATAACACACTTAGCTGTTATACAATATGAAGAGTTTTCATGTTTCATTATGCTTTTTAATGAGCAAATCTCAACATTTTTTAACCTATGAGTAAGTCTTTCAATTTATTTCCAAAATCTTCTTTGAATGTACTAAATAATTACAAAATAAGGATAACTTATCACCTCTGCCCTTGCCAACTTTGAAAGAAAGAAACAGACAAAAAGAAAGAATAAACCTGCATTTATATAACGCCTTTCACAACCTCAAGATGTCCCAAAGCGCTTTACAGCCAATAAACTCCCTTCTGAAATGTAGTTACTGTTGTAATGTAGGAAACCAATTTGCAATCAGCATGGTCATACAAACAGCAATAAAATAATGACCAGATAATCTGTATCAGTGATTTTGGTTGAGAGATAACTATTGGCCGGGACACTGGAGAGAACTCCGCTGCGCTTCTTTGAATAGTGCTCTAGGATCTTTTACCTCCACCTGAGAGGGAAGATGGGGCCTTGGTTTAACGTTCATCTAAATAGCTTAAGTATCTGGAGAGGCACTTGAACCCAGAACCTTCAGACTCAGAAGTTAGAGTGCTACTCCTGAGTCAAGACTGACTGGTTCTTTTTCCCCCAGTGCATTGGCTCCAAAACCTTTGTCCTCATCTACAAATATATGACCTTACATCAACCTAGATCTTCCAGCTCTGTGTTCCAGTTTACACCCAGCACTCACCCAATTATGATCTACTGTGCATCGCCTCCCTCTTCTGCTCCACCATTGAGAGAAGAGCCCTCATGCCCCTGCACTCATTTCCTTCCTAAATCCATCTCTCCTCATTTTCAAAAGACTCCTCAATACCTACCTCTTTGACCACACCTTTGGTCACTTCCTCTGGCTCTGGGCTAATATTAACTAACACCTTGGGATCCAAGGGAAAGTGGCAAGTTGGATCCAAAATTGGCTCAGTGGCAGGAAACAAATGGTCGATGGGTATTTTTGAGACTGGAAGGCTGTTTCCAGTGGGGTCCTGCAGGGCTCAGTGCTAGGTCCCTTGCTTTTTGCGGTATATAATCAATGATTTAGACTTCAATGTAAGGGGCATGATTAAGAAGTTTGCAGATGATATGAAAATTGGCCATGTGATTGATAGTGAGGAAGAAAGCTGTAGACTGCAGGAAGATATCAATGGACTGGTCAAGTGGGAAGATAAGTAGCAAATGGAATTCAATCCGAAAAGTTTTCTTTTATTCGTTCCTGGGATATGGGCATCCCTGGCAAGCACAGCATTTATTGCCCATCCCTAATTGCCCTTGAGCAGGTGCTGATGAGCCACCTTCTTGAACAGCTGCAGTCCATGTGGTGGAGGTACTCCCACAGTGCTGTTAGGGAGGCAGTTCCAGAATTTTGACCTAGCGACGATGAAGGAACAGTGATATATTTCCAAATCAGGGTAGTATGTGACTTTGAGGGGAACTTGGAGGTGATGATGTTCCCATGCGCCTGCTGCCCTTGTCCTTCTAGGTGGTAGAGGTCGTGGGTTTGGGAGGTGTTGTCAAAGAAGCCTTGGTGAGTTGCTGCAGTGCATCGTGTAGATGGTACACACTGCAGCCACGGTGCGCCGGTGGTGCAGGGATTAAATGCTTAAGGTGGTGGATGGGGTGCCAATCAAGCAGGCTGCCTTATCTTGGATGGTGCAAAGTTTTTTGAATGTTGTTGGAGCTGCACTCATCCAGGCAAGTGGAGAGTATTCCATCACATACCTGACTTGTGCCTTGTAGATGGTGGAGAGGCTTTGGGGAGTCAGGAGGTGAGACACTTGTTGCAGAATACCTAGCCTCTGACCTGCTCTTGTTGCCACAGTATTTATGTGGCTGGTCAGTTAAGTTTCTGGTCAATGGTGTCCCCCACGATGTTGATGGTGGGGGATTCGGCAACGGTAATGCCGTTGAATGTCAAAGGGCGGTTGTTAGACTCTCTCTTGTTGGAGATAGTCATTCCCTGGCACTTGTGTGGCATGAATGTTACTTGCCACTTATCAGCCCAAGCCTGAATGTCGTACAGGTCTTGCTGCATGCGGGCATGGACTGCTTCATTATCTGATGAGTTGCAAATGGAACTGAACACTGTGCAATCATCAGCGAACATCCCCACTTCTGACCTTATGATGGAGGGAATGTCATTGATAAAGTAGCTGAAGATGGTTGGGCCTAGGACACTGCCCTGAGGAACTCCTGCAGTAATGTCCTGGGGCTGAGATGATTGGCCTCCAACAACCACAACCATCTTCCGTTGTGCTAGGTATGACTCCAGCCAGTGGAGAGTTTTCCCTCTGATTCCCATTGACTTCAAGGGGCAGAAAACATTAGTGGGAGTTGTATACAGACCCCCAAACAGTAATGCTGAGGTTGCGGATGGCATTAAATGGGAAATTAGAGACACATGCAATAAGGGCACAGCAGTTATCATGGGTGACTTTAAGCTACATATAGATTGGGCTAACCAAATTAGTAACAATATTGTGGAGGAGGAATTCCTAGAGTGTATACAGGATGGTTTCTTGGACCAATATGTCGAGGAACCAACTAGAGATCAGGCCATCTTAGACTGGGTATTATGTAATGAGAAAGGATTAATTAGCAATGTTGTTGTGTGAGGCCCCTTGGGGAAGAGCGATCATAATATGATAGAATTCTTCATTAAGATGGAGAGTGAAGTAGTTGACTCAGAGACTAGGGTTCTGAATTTAAATAAAGGAAACTACGATGGTATGAGGCGTGAGTTGGCTAGGATGGATTGGGGAATGTTACTTAAAGGGTTGACGGTGGATAGGCAATGGCAAACATTTAATGATCTCATGGATGAACGACAGAATTTGTTCATCTCTGTTTGGCATAAAAATAAAACAAAGAAGGTGACTCAACCATGGCTAATAAGGGAAATTAGGGATAGCATAAGATCCAAGGAGAGGACATATAAATTGGCCAGAAAAAGCAGCAAACCTGAGGATTGGGAGCAATTTAGGATTCACAAAGGAGGACAAAGGGATTAATTAACAGGGGGAAAATAGAGTATGAGAGTAGGCTTGCAGGGATCATAAAAACTAACTGTAATAGCTTCTATAGATATGTGAAGTGAAAAAGATTGGTGAAGTCAAGCATAGGTCCCTTGCAGTCAGATTCAGGGGAATTTATAATGGGGAACAAAGAAATGGCAGACCAATTAAATACATACTTTGGTTCTGTCTTCACAAAGGAGGACACAAATAACCTTCCAGAGATGGCGGGGAACATAGGATCTAATGAGAGGAAGGAATTGAATGAAATCAGTATTTGTAGGGAAATGGTGTTAGGGAAATTGATGGCGTTGAAGGCCGATAAATCCCCAGGGCCTGATAATCTACATCCTAGGGTACTTAAGGAAGTGGCCCTAGAAATAGTAGATGAATTGCTGTTCATCTTCCAAAATTATATTGACTCTGGAATAGTTCCCCTGGATTGGAGGGTAGCTAATGTTACCCCACTATTTAAAAAAGGTGGTAGAGAGAAAATGGGGAATTATAGACTAGTAAGCCTGACATCGGTAGTGGGGACAATGCTAGAGTCCATTATAAAAGATGTAATAGCACAGCACTTGGAAAACAGTGACAGGATCGGACAAAGTCAACATGGATTTACAAAAGGTAAATCATGCTTGACTAATCTACTGGAATTTTTTGAGGATGTAACTGGTAGAATAGATAAGGGAGAACCAGTGGATGTGGTGTATTTGGACTTTCAGAAGGCTTTCGATAAGGTCCCGCATAAGAGATTGGCGTGTAAAGTTAAAGCACATGGGATTGGGGGTAAGGTACTGACTTGGATAGAGAACTGGTTGGCAGACAGGAAGCAAAGAGTTGGAATAAATGGGGCTTTTTCTGAGTGGCAGGCAGTGACTAGTGGGGTACCGCAGGGATCAGTGCCAGGACCCCAGCTATTCACAATATATATTAATGATCTAGACGAGGGAACTAGATGTAATATCTCCAAGTTTGCAGATGACACAAAGCTGGGTGGGCGTGTGTGTTGTGAGGAAGATGCACAGAAACTCCAGTATGATTTGGACAGGTTGGGTGATTGGGCAGATGCATGGCAGATGCAGTATAATATGGATAAATGCGAGGTTATCCACTTTGGTGGCAAAAACAGGAAGACAGATTATTATCTGAATGGCAATAGATTGGGAAAAGGGGAAGTGCAACGAGACCTGGGTGTCCTTGTGCACCAGTCGCTGAAGGTAAGAATGCAGGTGCAGCAGGCGGTTAAGAAGGCAAATGGTATGTTGGCCTTCATAGCGAGAGGATTCAAGTACAGGAGCAAGGATGTCTTGCTGCAGTTGTACAGGGCCTTGGTGAGACCACACCTTGAGTATTGTGTGCAGTTTTGGTCGCCTTATCTGAGGAAGGATGTTCCTGCCTTGGAGGGATTGCAGCGAAGTTTCACCAGACTGATATCTGGGATGGCAGGAATGACATATGAAGAGAGTTTGGGTCGATTAGGCTTATATTCACTAGAGTTTAGAAGAATGAGAGGGGATCTCATTGAAGCTTATAAAATTCTAACAGGACTAGACAGACTAGATGCAGGAAGGATGCTCCCGATGGCAGGGGAGTCCAGAACCAGGGGTCACAGTCTACGGATAAGGGGTAAGCCATTTAGGACTGAGATGAGGAGGAATTTCTTCACCCAGAGAGTGGTGAACCTGTGGAATTCTCTACCACAGCAGGCAGTTGAGGTCAACTTATTAGATATATTCAAGAAGGAGTTAGATATATTTCTTAAGGCTAAAGGGATCAAGAGATATGGGGAGAAAGCAGGGACAGGGTACTGAATTTGGATGATCAGCCATGATCTCATTAAATGGCAGAACAGGCTCGAGGGGCTGAATGGCCTTCTCCTGCTCCTATCTTCTATGCTTCTGTGTTACTAGGGCTCCTGGATGCCACACTCGGCCAATTGCTGCCTTGATGTGAGTCTCACCTCACCTCTGGAATTCAGCTCTTTTGTCCATGTTTGGACCAAGGCTGTAATGACGTCGGGAGCCAAGTGGTCCTGGCAGAACCCAAATTGAGCATCAGCGAGCAGGTTATTAGTGAGTAAGTGCCGCTTGATACCACTGTCGACTACACCTTCCATCACTTTGCTGATGATTGAGAGTAGACTGATGGGGCGGTAATTGGCCAGATTGGATTTGTCCTGCTTTTTGCGGAGAAGACATACTTGGGCAGTTTTCCATATTGTCGGGTAGATGCCACTGTTGTAGCTGTACTGGAACAACTTGGCTAAAGGCCACGTGTGAGGAGTATTATGTCCGTGTATAATTGAGACACGGACTGCAGGAGTTGATTATAACAAGTCTTTACTGAATGGAGACAACCTGGAAACTGAAACTACAGAAGCCTGCTAGGGCCTTTTATACAGGGGTGGTCACTGCCGGTACTGCAGTCTGAGACCAGTTATTCCCTTAAAGGTACATACACAACAATTCCTCCCTTTTATATAAACAGTACATAACATTCATTTAACAACTAAATAATAACTAATTACAATTACAATTACGGTTGCTAGATACATTGGTTGAAGTTAAGCAATTATAAGTTCAGTCTTTGAGGAGGCTTCCTGATTCTGTCTGGATAACGCCTCTTTGGGATATCAGGTTCTTCTGGCAAGGTTGCGTCGGGATCAATGTCGTTGTTTGGTTCGTCTGCTTCCAATATCACCGATTTTGCGGTAGATGCAATTGGTACTTCGGTTTCATCGCCAGGTGTATCAGATCGTGGTGTGGAGTTGACGTTTTCCAGTGACTCTAGAATCTGGTCAGCATGGTGTCTTACAATGCTCTCTCCAACGTCCAGGGTATACATTAGAGGTCCTTGCCATGTACAGATCATTCCTGGCTGCCATTTCTCTGTGCGGTAGTCCCGGGCCAAAACTGGTTGACCTATCTTAAAACTCCTGGTTGGCCTTTCATTCATATTCTGAAACTGCCTGTTCTCCACATCTCTTCTGACGTTTGGCTTAACCAAATCCAAGCGGCATCGTAGACTTCGATTGAAGAACATCATGGCTGGAGTTTGGTTGGTAACCGCATGTGTCGCATTCCAGTAGGCAAACAAGAAGTTATCCACCTTGTGTTGTAGGGGTATATATTGCCTTGATAGCCTTCTTGAATGTTTGAACAAACCTCTCGGCCAATCCATTAGTGGCTGGATAATATGGGGCGGATGTGTAATGCTTAACACCATTGTTCTTTAAGAACCTCCGGAACTTTTCAGACACAAACTGTGGTCCATTGTCAGATCAAATCTGTTCAGGCAGCCCATTCCTGGCGAATATGGTTTGTAAGACTGTGATAGTTTTTTCTGTGGTGGTTGAGGACATTTTTATTACCTCTGGCCACTTTGGATGTGCATCCGCCGCAATTAAAAACATCGAGTCCATAAAGGGAGCAGCAAAATCAATGTGCACCCTTTGCCATGGAGATGAGGGCCACTCCCATGGATGTAGAGGGGCTTGTGGTGGGGCGTTTTGGACCTTCTGGCATCCTGTACAGCTCTTGGTCATCTCTTCGATTTCTCTATCGATTCCCGGCCACCACACAAATGCTCTGGCTAAGTTCTTCATTTTTACCCCTCCCAGATGACCCTCATGAAGCTCATTGAGCACTCTATCCTTCAATTTGGGTGGAATTACTACTCTGGATCCACACATCAAGGTTCCTCTGCACACTGACAGCTGTTCTCTTCTCGGCGAGAATGCTGGCAGCAGTGGTTCGCCATGTGCTGGCCATCCCTTCACCGTTAAATCATAGACCCGTGATAGTGTCGGGTCATTTCGTGTTTCCTTTTCTATGTTTGCATTCGTCACAGGGAGACATTCGACTATAGTCGAGTGGAATAACTCCACTGGATCCACTGCCAGTTCTTCTTCCACCATCGGCAACGGTAGGTGCGACAATCCATCAGCATTCCTATGCTGTTTAGTTCCTTTGTACTCGATGTCATGTTGGTGTGCCCCTAGGAAAAGGGACCACCTCTGTAGCCGTTGTGCCATCATTATCGGTACGCCCTTTTGAGGGCTGAAAATGGAGACGAGAGGTTGATGATCAGTTAGTAGAGTAAATTTCTGACCGTGCAGGTAGTGATTGAACTTCTTCACCCCCCACACCAGGCTGAGGGCCTCTCTGTCAATCTGGGCGTAGTTACGCTCGGCTGAAGTTAATGAGCATGACGCAAAAGCTATCGGCCTCTCTGAACCATCAAGGAATTTACGTGACAATACCGCCCCAACACCGTAGGGAGACGCATCACACGCCAGTCTTATCGGTAGTGATGGGTTGTAGTGAGCCAATACTTCTCTTGAAGTGATTAGGTCCTTACTCTTCTGAAAGGCCCGCTTACATTCATCGCTCCACTTCCATGCTACTCCCGTTCGTAGTAGGGCGTTCAGTGGATGCAGAATTGTGGACAAATTCGGCAAAAACTTATGGTAGTAATTCACCAATCCGAGGAATGACCTCAGTTGCGACACATTTTCAGGCGCTGGAGCCTTAACTACTGCTTCAATTTTGTCAAGGGACTTATGCAACCCCTCTTCATCAATTACGTGGCCACAATACGATATCTGTTTCTTAAAAAACTCGCACTGAGGGCGATTGGCTCGTAACCCATGTTCACGTAGTCTAGTGAGCACCTGCTCTAGGTTGGCAAGGTGTTCACTGTCATCTTCACCTCTCATTAGGATGTCATCCAAGTAACACTGAGTCCCCGGAATCCCTTGCAGGACTTGTTCCATCGCTCTTTGCCATATCGCCGGAGCTGATGCTACTCCGAATACCAGTCGATTATACTGGTAAAGACCTTTGTGAGTATTTATCGTGAGATACTTCCTAGAGGATTCTTCAACCTCCATCTGCAAATATGCTTGTGCTAGGTCAATTTTTGTAAAACGCTTCCCTCCAGATAGTGAGGCGAAGATATCTTCTATCCTTGGACGAGGATATTGTACTGTGTGAAGGACTGGGTTCACCGTCACCTTGAAGTCCCCACAGATGCGAACCTTCCTTGGCTCCTCAGACTTATTGTTTAACGTTTTCTTCATGACAGGAATGATGGGTGTCGCCCACTCGCTCCAGTCTACCTTAGATAACACGCCTGCCTTCTCCAGATTCTCCAGCTCTGCCTCGACGGCTGGGCGAATTGCATATGGTACCGGTCTTGCTTTGAAAAACTTGGGAATTGCATTCTCCTCTATTTTTATCGAGGCGGTTACGCCTTTAAGAGTGCCCAGTTCTTGTTGAAATACCTCTTTGGCATCAGCTAAGATTGTTGACAATCGTCCAGGAGTGACATCGTCATCCTTTTTGCCAGCCACCGTCAGTGCCTGAATGGAGTGCCAGTCTAAACTTATCTTTCTGATCCATTCACGTCCCAATAACGGTGGTCTACCATCTTGCAGAATGTAGAGATACAATTTCCGTATTTTCTTGCCGTTGTATTCGACAGGCACCCTTATTTTTCCTCTGGGGTATACTTTTTGCCCCGTATACGTCCTCAAGACAATGGATGTCTCTCTCAAGCGTATGTGTGAGAATAGCCGCTCGTAGTCTCGTCGATTCATGACGGTTAGAGCTGATCCTGTATCCAATTCCATTTTGACTTGGGACCCTGCTATCGTGAGGGTGACCCTAATGGTTCAGTGATCCTCTTTTGCGATTACATTGTGAAGTTTGAGACAGCTTAGTCTCTTGTTCCCGGATTCACTATCGCTCATCTGGTCTTCGGAACTACTGTCCGTCATCTTTTGTACTTTCCTGTACGGTTCCTTAGTAGCCTTTTTGTTGTCGTTGGTCTTCTTCCCAGACCTGCAAACTCGTACAATGTGTCCCATCTTTCCGCATTGCCTGCATATTTTGTCCTTGGACCAGCAGTCCTTCTGGTCATGGTTTGTTCTGCCGCAGCGATAACATTTTGCAAATCCCCGTGTCATTTCGTGAGTGCCGTATTCCTGTGGCTTTTGTTGTATTTCCGCAGCTCCCCTTGCTGCTGCTTCGTACGATACTGCCACACTGAAAGCCTTATCTAGGGTGAGCTCTTTCTCTGAGAGTAACCTCTTCTGTGTTCCTTCACTCAGGAGTCCACAGACAAATTTGTCCCGTAAGGTATCTGCCAGTCCTGCTCCGAACTGGCAGTGCTTTGATAGCTTGCGTAGTTCCGTAAGGTAATCAGCATTGCTCTCATTTTTATGCTGATTTCTCCTGTGGAATTTAAATCATTCTGCTATCAGCAGCGGTGTAGGATTTAGGTGTTCCTGTAGGATAGCAACAATTTCGTTAAAACTCTTCGCCTTCGGTTTGGCTGGAGTAATCAGGTCCCGCAATAGGCCGTACGTTCTTGCGCCCATTAAATTTAGCAATACCGATGCCTTTTTCTCATCGGCTATTTCGTTTGCCTTGCAATATACCTCGATTCTTTCCACATACGTGGTCCAGTCTTCTATTGCATTATCAAAGGCAGTGATAGCGCCAGTCTTTGGCATCTTGAAAATCTAAGATGGCGCCTCCCGCGCTTTGCCTTCATCCCCGATGGATCAAAATGGCGCCACCCGCGCTTTTCCTTCTTCCCCGCCGAGTTAAGATGGCGCCTCCCACGCTTTCCCGCCGCTGCCGCTGCTGCCAGCGCTGTTGCTGGTGATTATATTTATTTTACTATCCTGTAATGGCGACGCCCTATGGTCTTCACGCCTCCCCGATCGCTGCTGCCAACGCCGCTCTCCGCGGTATTATTCTTTTTCTATCGTGCTTCAATATTTGCTCCGTTAATTGAAGAACCATTCCTGTCGTGGAGCGGACCCTCTGGGACACTTCCCTCCCTCTCCTTAGGTCCGAACGCTGCCCGGCTGCGAAGCACCGGCCGCGCCCTGTGTGCTCCACCCTCTCTCTCTCTCTTTGCTTCCCGACTCGCTGCCCGGCCCCGTTGCAGAGCCACCCGATCGAGCTCTAGCCCGCCACAGCCCAGGAAGGATCAGTGCACTACCTGCCACCAGCCCGATTAGCTGGGAAACCACAGGCTGGAGACCAAGCCTGGCTCTCGACAGTCTCTCCTGCACTTTTCAATTCGAAGATTTGGAGGGCGGTTGCCCACGGTCGACGCCCGTTTCTCGAGTTTCTTTGGATTTTTTTTTTTTACTTTCTTCTGGCTTCGACCTTCAATAACGTCGTCTGAGGTGCTGCCGAGTTGCAGGTAAGTTCGTTTCTTACTCGTCGCCAGTATTATGTCCGTGTATAATTGAGACACGGACTGCAGGAGTTGATTATAACAAGTCTTTACTGAATGGAGACAACCTGGAAACTGAAACTACAGAAGCCTGCTAGGGCCTTTTATACAGGGGTGGTCACTGCCGGTACTGCAGTCTGAGACCAGTTATTCCCTTAAAGGTACATACACAACAAGGAGGGCTAACAAGGCAGGGAATACGCAATAACTGGTAGGAGACTGAGAAGTGTAGAGGAACAGAGGGACTCAACAATATATCACCGTTCCTACATCGTCGCTGGTTCAAAATCCTGAAACTTTCTACCTAACAGCACTGTGGGAGTACCTTTGCCACATGGACTGCAGCGGTTCAAGAAGGCTGTTCACCACCACCTTCTCAAGGACAACTAGGGATGGGCAATAAATGCTGGCCTTGCCAGCGATGCCCACATCTCATAAATGAATAATAAAAACGTACACGGCCCTCACACCAACCTTAGTACAGCAATCGCTATTGCACCAGTATTGCATTTCCATTTCATACATTAGCCATTCTTTCTGAGTGTAATTATTAATTTACTCCCAATTACAAGCAATTTCTTTCCATGCAATTATGTCACAAGGAACTGGGAAAGGGCTGGTCAAATGTATTTCACTTTGGATAATTACAGCCATGTGAAAGAATTGATTTTCATCACTTCAGTCTAGTCCGAATTTGAGACTAGGTCTCAGAGTAAAAGGACAGTGTTCTTACTTACCAAACCACTCAGTCCCTTATCCCAGTGCTGTCCAATACATTAACTACTAGCCAAGTGCATCTAGTAGGAAATCCAGGTGTGGCTAATTGCATTTTTGATTACTAAATAAAGATTGAGTAAAGGACACTGTTGTCTGGCATGTCATCTCTTTACTCCTGGCAAATGCATGTGTAATTTAACCCTTTTTTGTGTTTGTTGGTAAAATGGTAAGATAAAAAGCAGAGTGTGCGAGGGTTTTTTGATCGTTGTGTGTGCTTTACTTCCTTGGTTTCTGGTTATTGGTTATCTGCGAACATGGTTTGTAAGACGGGTGAAAACGCTGAACTTCAGCTCCATGGAAATATCAACACTGTGTGGAGAAAGGAGCTGTCATCGTGGTCAGCCCGACCAATCAGAACAAATCCTACAGGCCAGCAGAAGAAGACAAGCCCAACCAATCACAAGCAGCCCTAACAGGACAAAATCATGGCAAAAGTCAAGCAGCATTAAACTGCATTCTAGATGGAGAGCAGGGGCGGGTCTGGATGGAGAGCGGGGGCGGGTCTGGATGGAGAGTGGAGGCGGGTCTGGATGGAGAGCGGGGGCGGGTCTGGATGGAGAGCGGGGGTGAGTCTGGATGGAGAGTGGAGGCGGGTCTGGATGGAGAGCGAGGGCGGGTCTGGATGGAGAGTGGGGGCGGGTCTGGATGGAGAGTGGGGGTGGGTCTGGATGGAGAGTGAGGGCGGGTCTGGATGGAGAGTGGGGGCGGGTCTGGATGGAGAGCGAGGGCGGGTCTGGATGGAGAGTGGGGGCGGGTCTGGATGGAGAGTGAAGGCGGGTCTGGATGGAGAGGGGGGCGGGTCTGGATGGAGAGCGAGGGCGGGTCTGGATGGAGAGCGGGGGTGAGTCTGGATGGAGAGCGGGGGTGGGTCTGGATGGAGAGTGGAGGCGGGTCTGGATGGAGAGTGGAGGCGGGTCTGGATGGAGAGTGGAGGCGGGTCTGGATGGAGAGTGGAGGCTGCTCTGGATGGAGAGTGAGGGCGGGTCTGGATGGAGAGCGAGGGCGGGTCTGGATGGAGAGTGGGGCGGGTCTGGATGGAGAGTGAAGGCGGGTCTGGATGGAGAGCGAGGACGGGTCTGGATGGAGAGTGAAGGCGGGTCTGGATGGAGAGCGAGGACGGGTCTGGATGGAGAGTGGGGGCGGGTCTGGATGGAGAGTGGGGGCGGGTCTGGATGGAGAGCGAGGGCGGGTCTGGATGGAGAGTGGGGCGGGTCTGGATGGAGAGTGGAGGCTGCTCTGGATGGAGAGCGAGGGCGGGTCTGGATGGAGAGTGAGGGCGGGTCTGGATGGAGAGCGAGGGCGGGTCTAGATGGAGAGTGAAGGCGGGTCTGGATGGAGAGTGAAGGCGGGTCTGGATGGAGAGTGAAGGCGGGTCTGGATGGAGAGCGAGGGCGGGTCTGGATGGAGAGCGAGGGCGGGTCTGGATGGAGAGCGAGGGTGGGTCTGGATGGAGAGCGAGGGCGGGTCTGGATGGAGAGTGGGGGCGGGTCTGGATGGAGAGCGAGGGTGGGTCTGGATGGAGAGCGAGGGCGGGTCTGGATGGAGAGTGGGGGCGGGTCTGGATGGAGAGCGAGGGCGGGTCTGGATGGAGAGCGAGGGCGGGTCTGGATGGAGAGCGGGGGCGGGTCTGGATGGAGAGTGAAGGCGGGTCTGGATGGAGAGCGAGGGCGGGTCTGGATGGAGAGCGAGGGCGGGTCTGGATGGAGAGTGAAGGCGGGTCTGGATGGAGAGCAAGGGCGGGTCTGGATGGAGAGCGATGGCGGGTCTGGATGGAGAGCGAGGGCGGGTCTGGATGGAGAGCGAAGGCGGGTCTGGATGGAGAGTGAAGGCGGGTCTGGATGGAGAGTGAAGGCGGGTCTGGATGGAGAGGGAAGGCGGGTCTGGATGGAGAGGGAAGGCGGGTCTGGATGGAGAGCAAGGGCGGGTCTGGATGGAGAGCGAAGGCGGGTCTGGATGGAGAGTGAAGGCGGGTCTGGATGGAGAGTGAAGGCGGGTCTGGATGGAGAGGGAAGGCGGGTCTGGATGGAGAGGGAAGGCGGGTCTGGATGGAGAGCAAGGGCGGGTCTGGATGGAGAGCGAAGGCGGGTCTGGATGGAGAGTGAAGGCGGGTCTGGATGGAGAGCGAAGGCGGGTCTGGATGGAGAGTGAAGGCGGGTCTGGATGGAGAGTGAAGGCGGGTCTGGATGGAGAGTGAAGGCGAGTCTGGATGGAGAGCGAAGGCGGGTCTGGATGGAGAGGGAAGGCGGGTCTGGATGGAGAGCGAGGGCGGGTCTGGATGGAGAGCAAGGGCGGGTCTGGATGGAGAGCGAAGGCGGGTCTGGATGGAGAGCGAGGGCGGGTCTGGATGGAGAGCGAAGGCGGGTCTGGATGGAGAGTGAAGGCGGGTCTGGATGGAGAGTGAAGGCGGGTCTGGATGGAGAGTGAAGGCGGGTCTGGATGGAGAGGGAAGGCGGGTCTGGATGGAGAGGGAAGGCGGGTCTGGATGGAGAGCGAGGGCGGGTCTGGATGGAGAGTGAAGGCGGGTCTGGATGGAGAGTGAAGGCGGGTCTGGATGGAGAGCGAGGGCGGGTCTGGATGGAGAGCGAAGGCGGGTCTGGATGGAGAGTGAAGGCGGGTCTGGATGGAGAGTGAAGGCGGGTCTGGATGGAGAGGGAAGGCGGGTCTGGATGGAGAGCGAGGGCGGGTCTGGATGGAGAGTGAAGGCGGGTCTGGATGGAGAGTGAAGGCGGGTCTGGATGGAGAGCGAGGGCGGGTCTGGATGGAGAGGGAAGGCGGGTCTGGATGGAGAGTGAAGGCGGGTCTGGATGGAGAGCGAGGGCGGGTCTGGATGGAGAGCGAAGGCGGGTTTGGATGGAGAGCGAGGGCGGGTCTGGATGGAGAGCGAGGGCGGGTCTGGATGGAGAGTGAAGGCGGGTCTGGATGGAGAGTGAAGGCGGGTCTGGATGGAGAGCGAGGGCGGGTCTGGATGGAGAGCGAAGGCGGGTTTGGATGGAGAGTGAAGGCGGGTCTGGATGGAGAGTGAAGGCGGGTCTGGATGGAGAGGGAAGGCGGGTCTGGATGGAGAGGGAAGGCGGGTCTGGATGGAGAGCGAGGGCGGGTCTGGATGGAGAGCGAGGGCGGGTCTGGATGGAGAGTGAAGGCGGGTCTGGATGGAGAGTGAAGGCGGGTCTGGATGGAGAGCGAGGGCGGGTCTGGATGGAGAGCGAAGGCGGGTTTGGATGGAGAGTGAAGGCGGGTCTGGATGGAGAGTGAAGGCGGGTCTGGATGGTGAGTGAAGGCGGGTCTGGATGGAGAGTGAAGGCGGGTCTGGATGGAGAGTGAAGGCGGGTCTGGATGGAGAGTGAAGGTGGGCCTGGCGTGACTCATTGCGCGAGTCAACATTCTCAACAATCACTCTAATGAAGTCGAAGTACTGCTTGCAACTGTTGGACAAACACCTGGAAGCTGCTCTTAGACCTGGTGTGTCTGATAAATTCATGCCACATTCCAAACTTTGGTGAAAGAGAAAGACTGCACAGTGTCAGTGATGCGCCTCAATAACTTCAAGGCTCAAAGTTAACTGGATAAAACTAGGCTTTTATTAGCAAAGAAAGATGCCTGTGTCTTCACTTAGCATTCTGCTGTTCTGCTGCAAGACAAGCCTGGGCTTGTCTTAAGTAGGGCCAGGTATAGGCGGAGCCGACACACCCAATGGGGAGAAAGGGGGCGGTGCACTATATACAATACAAGGTAAAAACACAGGAGCAGGCAATACAATATATGTAGTTAAATAACGAGTCTGATGAATGACATATTTCATCACAGTCAGACTGAATGGTGGTTGATGTTTGTTAATATACACGTGAAGTTCATTTGCCTGTATTGTGTGTAAGGCTTTTACTGCTCAAAATTAGTTCATGTGGTTAAAACATGTCTGGTCAGCGATTTCTATTGGACAACACTACCTTATCTGGATTTAGTTTGAAGTTAAGTGACTCTAAAGGAAACTTTACTTTATCTTAAAATGAATAGTTGAATACAATGGTATTTTGTCAAAGTATCTAGATACAAAAAACTGCAATCTGCTGCTTCTAAAGTATCCCCAGACATAGGGAGTGGCTGAAATCCAGTGTGTGGTTAATGTAGAGCAGCATTACAATACGTTATGTGGTATTCTTTCTCCAGGCAATTTCTTCCTGACATTGTTAAGATTTTCAGTGGTCTAAGAGAGAGCCAAATAATACTGAGTTAATAAGACCATGAACAGGTTTTTACAAGTACATGCAGAATTCCCATTATAATTGATGCTCGACAGCATTTCCTTTTTTGCTGGTAATAGATTGAAAAATGATAATGTGACTTATTGATCAGTGTGAACAAATTTCATTTGTAAGATCAATAACAGTTTACAGCTGACAGACCTTAAGGACAAAATTTATTTTTTACCTTTGAGTTAATAAATGTTTTTAGTGCTGTGGCAGATGTAAAGCAATCCTAACCATTTTTTTCACTTCGGGCGCAGATCACACTGCTGTGTTATTGCAAGCAATCTGTATTTAAAGTTAATATATAGTACACAGGGTACCCAGAGGCTAGACCTGCCAAATGGAACCAGTTTACAGCTTATTAAAAAGCAGCATATTGGCTAGTCTTTGCTTTGTTTCCGTGATGGTAATGAAAATTTAAGATACGGTTAAATGTGTTTACAATTTTACAATTTAATCCTTTAGGAATGTTAGCATTATCTAATAAAAAGCTCTTTAAATCTCTCCTTGACTGAATCATGGAAAACGGCCATTCCTCATAGTGGCTCCTAATATGTGAATTTTATTTAAGGGTAGTTTGGTACAACAATTTACCACTTTGATGCAGTCGGATATCTTACATTGTTCATTGTCCATTAAATCAGGGTCTACGTCCAAACTCAGAAATACAGCACCAAAATCCATGACAGAATTGGCAATTAGCATAAGAGGCAATACTTTGGGGGAATGAGATGTTATGGGCCTGCATCAGCCAACCTCACTGCTGCCATTACAGGCTTGCTATCATCTGTATCATCGTTAAATCCTGATGAATGAATCATTTGTTTTCAGAAAAAATTTTTGGTTGGTTCTTGGAATAGGAACCTCTCCATAAACTGTTGCTAAAAATGGTCAATGATCAAATCTTGCCTGGTGACACAGTTTCTGTGACTCAGAGGGCAGTTAGGAGATCTGTTCCTGGGCTTATATATAAATAAATTCTCTTCAGCTGGCCACTAGGAGGCATGTGCTAGCTGGCTGACAACAATTCTCACAGGCACCTCTATACAGCATTGCATCTGAGATCAAGACCCTATCAAGACAACAACAACAAATTGCATTTATATAACACCTTTAATATAGAGAATCATCCCAAGCTACTTCACAGAGATGTAATCAGACAAATAGAGTACGAAAGCAAGGAAGTTATGATGAACCTTTATAAAACACTGGTTCGGCCTCAACTGGACTATTGTGTCCAATTCTGGGCACCGCACTTTAGGAAGGATCTGAAGGCTTTAGAGAGGGTGCAGAAAAGATTTCCAAGAATGGTTCCAGGGATAAGGGACTTCAGTTACGTGGATGGACTGGAGAAGCTGGAGTTGTTCTCCTTAGAGCATAGAAGATTGAGAGGAGATTTGATAGAGGTGTTCAAAATCGTGAGGGGTTGAGACAGAGTAGATAGAGAGAAACTGGCGGAAGGGTTGCGAATCAGAGGACACCAATTTAAGGTGATTGGCAGAAGAACCAAAGGAGACATAAGGAAAAACTTTTTTATGCAGCGAGTGGTTAGGATCTGGAATGCACTCCCTGAAAGGGTGGTGGAGGCAGATTCAATCATGGCTTTCAAAAGGGAATTCGATAAGTACCTGAAGGCAAAAAATTTGCAGGGCTACGGGGAAAGGGTGGGGGGGTTGGGAGTAGCTGAAGTGCTCTCGCAGACTCTTGCAGGCTCGATGGGCTGAATGGCCTCCCACTGTGCTGTAACCATTCTATGATTCTAAAATCAATGGCGAGCTAAAAAAGGAGCTATTAGGAGGGGTTACCATAAGCTTGGCCAAAGACGTGAGGAAGGTCTTAAAGGGGGAGAGGGAAGTGGCGAGATGGGAGGTTTAGGGAGGGAGTTGCAAAGCTTAGGGTCTAGGTGGCTGAAAGCATAGTCACCTTTGGTGGGAGAAGGGAGGGGGATACACAAGAGGCTAGAGTTGGAGAAATGGAGATTTCTGGCATTGTATGGTTGGAGGAGGTTACAGAGATAGGGAGGGGGTGATGACATGAAAAGAATGAAACACAAGGATGAGAATTTTGAATTGGAGGTGCTGGGGACTGGGAGCCAATGTATTGTCAGCAAGGACATGAGTGATGGTCAAATGTAAGAAGTCACACAACACCAGGTTATAGTCCAACAGCTTTATTTGAAATCACAAGCTTTCAGAGCGCTGCTTCTTCGTCAGGTGAAGTGGAGAAATGCATAAAGACACAGCTTATATAGTCTGACTATATAAGCTGAGTCTTTATGCATTTCTCCACTTCACCTGACAAAGGAGCAGCGCTCCGAAAGCTTGTGATTTCAAATAAAGCTGTTGGACTATAACCTGGTGTTGTGTGACTTCTTACATTTGTCCACCCCAGTCCAACTCCGGCATCTCCACACCATGAGTGATGGTGAGCAGGACTTGGTGTAGGGTAGAAAATGGGCAGCAGCCAGGAGAGCATTGGAATAGTCCACATTAACACCACTGTGCTTTGTACCACCATTTACATTTAACTAAAAGCAGAAAAATCCAAGTAAGAAATAAACTTTTCATGAAGTAATTTTATTTCTGAATTGTGCTCCCTGTTTCTAAGTGGCAGTAGATTGCTAATCATAATAAACAGATAATAGGGAAACATTTTATGCTTAGATCAGGATTTTGTACGCAAATGGTAGGTTTGGATCAGGAATTCTGTACAGTGGGAGTAAACAGTAAGTGACTTATTTGCTGTGCTGAAATTCTGTGCTTAGTTGAGAATTATGACTGCATCAAGTGTTTATTGTTTGTTTCTCTGGAATCAATTGTGTTCTGAGTATATCACTTTTGTTATTAACTAACTTATAAAGCCAATCATTTATCAACATTCACATTTCATTATTAGAAGACACAAATTTATTACTTGTTACTAAATAATAATTCAGGAGTCTTTACTTGACTGTAATTTGCAAGACATTTATAAACAACCCACTACAGTTAAGAATGCAAATCTTGATCCATTTTCCTACAGAAAATTCCTACTTCAAACCTACATAGTTTTTAGATGCTGTTTGCAACACAATTTACAGGATCTTTTGTTGGGATTCTACAGGAACATCTTATAGTTATAGGGCCATTCACAGGAAAACAGACTCTCCCTGTAGTGACTATAATGTAGGGATGGACTAGGTGGCTGTTGTGTCCGTGTGTTAATAGAGACACTGAAGACAGGAGTTGGTTTCACAGGTGTTTACTGAACAAAGTCTGGAGGGGAACTACTTGATACAACACAATATACAGGCTTATATAGCCCGAGTGGCCATTACCGGCATTACAGTACACAGGGGGCTCTTAAAGGCACATACACTACAATTCCTCCCCTTTTAGCCAACCAGTGCATAATATTTTAAGTAATCATTAATTACATGTTACAAGAAAAATAATCTACACATTGCTGCAGTTAACTAATTATAAGTCTGTCTCTCTGGAGGCTTCCTGACTCGGTCCGGATAATGCCTCGGTGGTGCAGTAGTTTCTGGTGGCAAGGCTGATTCGGCTTGAATGCCAGTGTCAGGTTCATCGGGTTCCAGTATCACCGGATCGGAGGTAGATATGGGTATCTCTACTTCATCATTAGGCGTATAGAGTTGTGGTGTAGGTTGTCCCTTTTCGGATGACTCTATGATTTGGTCAGCATGGCGCCTTATTATGCTTTCTCCGATGTCCACGGTATACATCAGCAGTCCTAGTCGTGTGCAGATAGTTCCAGGCTGCCATTTCTCGGTACGGTAGTCCCGGGCCAAAACTTGTTGACCTATCTGGAAGGTTCTAGTTGGCCTTTCATTCATGCCTTGAAATTGCCAGTTCTCCATGTCCCTTCTGATGTTTGGCTTGATCAAATCCAGCCGGCATCTTAGGCTTCTATTGAACATCATGGCGGGAGTTTGGTTTGTAACCATATGTGTTGCATCCCTGTATGCAAACAAGAAGTTATCCACCTTGTGCTGAAGTTTTATGTCTTCATTACCCATGGCCTTTATGGCCTTCTTGAAGGTCTGGACAAACCTTTCAGCCAATCCATTGGTAGCGGGATGGTATGGGGCGGACGTGTAGTGCTTAACCCCATTGTTTTTTTAAGAACTTCCTGAATTCTTCGGACACAAATTGCGATCCATTATCAGAACAGATCTGTTCAGGCAGCCCATTCCTGGCAAATATGGTCCTTAATACTGTGATGGTTTTTTCCGTGGTGGTGGAGGACATCTTTATTACCTCCGGCCACTTGGAGTGTGCATCAACCGCGATTAAGAACATTGAGTCCATAAATGGACCAGCAAAGTCGATGTGTACCCTTTGCCAGGGAGATGAGGGCCACTCCCATGGATGTAGAGGGGCTTGTGGTGGAGCGTTTTGGACCTTCTGGCATCCTAGGCAGCTCTTGGTCATTTCTTCGATGTCTCCATCGATACCTGGCCACCATACAAACGCCCTGGCTAGGTTCTTCATTTTCACTCCACCCAGATGCCCCTCGTGAACGTGAAGCTCCTTTAGAACTTTATCCTGGAGTTTGGGTGGAATCACCACTCTGGATCCACACATCAAGGTTCCTCGGCACACTGACAGCTGTTCTCTTTTTGCGAGAATGCTGGCAACAGTGGTTCGCCATGTGCTGGCCATCCCTTCACTGTTAAATCGTAGACTCGTGAGAGAGTCGGGTCATTTCTAGTTTCCCTTTCAATGGCAGAATTTGTTACTGGCAGACATTCGACCATGGTAGAGTGGAAAATCTCCACTGGGTCTACGGTAGGTGCTTCTTCTACCGTTGGCAACGGTAGGCGCGATAACCCGTCAGCATTCCCATGCTGTTTTGATCCTTTGTATTCTATGTTATATTGGTGTGCCCCTAGAAAAAGGGACCACCTCTGTAGCCTTTGCGCTGTCATAATGGGAACACCCTTTTTAGGGTTGAATATGGAGATGAGGGGTTGATGGTCAGTCAACAAGGTAAATTTTTGTCTGTGTAGGTAATGGTTGAATTTCTTCACTCCCCATACCAGGCTGAGTGCTTCCCTGTCGATTTGGGCATAGTTACGCTCAGCTGAGTTCAATGAGCGTGACGCAAAAGCTATCGGCCGTTCCGAGCCATCAGGGAATTTATGCGATAATACTGCTCCTACGCCGTAAGGGGATGCCTCGCACGTCAGTCTAATTGGCAGTGATGGGTTGTAATGAGCCAAAACTTCTTTGGACGTGATTAAGTCTTTGCATTTATGGAAGGCACGTTTACAGTCTTCGCTCCATTTCCAAATTACTCCTGTTTGTAGCAGTTCATTAAGAGGGTGCAGAAGAGTTGATAAGTTCGGTAAAAATTTATGATAGTAATTTATTAATCCCAGGAACGACCTTAATTGTGAAACATTTTCAGGTGCTGGGGCTTTTATGACCGCTTCAATTTTTTCAGGTGACTTATGCAACCCTTCCTTATTAATTATGTGGCTACAATATGATATTTGATTCTGGAAAAATTCGCACTTGGGGCGATTTGCTCGTAGGCCCCGTTCTCTCAGCCTAGTGAGCACCTGCTCCAAATTGGCAAGGTGCTCGTTGTCGTTTTCTCCTGTTACAAGGATGTCGTCTAGGTAGCATTGAGTCCCCGGAATCCCTTGGAGGACTTGCTCCATAGCTCTTTGCCAGATAGCTGGAGCGGATGCTACTCCGAAAACCAGTCGATTGTACTGGTACAGACCTTTGTGTGTATTTATCGTGAGATACTTTTTAGAGGCCTCTTCAACCTCCATCTGTAGATATGCCTGTGCCAAGTCAATTTTGGTGAAATGTTTCCCTCCGGATAGTGAGGCGAAAATATCTTCTATCCTCGGAAGAGGATACTGTACCGTGTGAAGGACCGGGTTTACAGTCACCTTGAAGTCTCCACAGATGCGAATTTTTCTCTGCTCTTCAGATTTATCCTTATTCAACGCTTTCTTCATGACTGGGATGATGGGTGTTGCCCACTCGCTCCAATCTATTTTGGATAATATGCCTGCCTTTTCCAAATTCTCCAGCTCTGCCTCGACTGCTGGACGAATTGCGTATGGCACCGGTCTTGCCTTAAAAAACTTGGGAATTGCCGCATCTTCCACTTTTATTGAGGCGGTGATGCCTTTCAAGGTTCCTAGTTTCTCTTGAAACACTTCTTTGGCGTTGTCCAAGATGTCTTTTAATCGTTCAGGTATGACGTCATCATCGTTTTTTTCCTTACTGGTCACCGTCAGTGCCTGAATGGAGTGCCAGTCTAAATGTATTTTCCTGATCCATTCACGTCCCAACAGCGGTGGACCACCATCTTGTAGAATGTATAAATACAACTTTTGTATTTCCTTGCCATTGTATACAACAGGCACCCTTATTTTTCCTTTGGGGTATACTTTCTGCCCCGTATATGTTTTCAAGATAATGGATGTGTCTTTTAAAGGTATATGCGGAAATAGCCGGTCGTAATCCCGTCGATTTATGATGGTCAGAGCTGATCCTGTATCTAGCTCCATTTTAACTGGGGACCCTGCTATCGTGAGGGTGACCCAAATGGTCTGGTAATCTTCTTTGGCAATTACATTATGTAATTTGAGACAGCTTAGTCTCTTGTTTTCGGAGTCGCTATCGCTCTTCTGGTCTTCGGAGCTACTGTCCATCATCATTTGTACCTTTCTGTACTTTTCTTTATTGATTTGTTTTTTCCTGTCCATGGATTTTTTTTGTCCAGATCGGCATACCCGTGCAATGTGTCCAATCTTTCCGCATTGCCTGCATGCTTTGTCCTTGAACCAGCAGTCCCTCTGGTCATGGGTGGATCTGCCGCAGCGATAACATCTCTCGAAACCCTGTGTCATTTCATGGGTGCCGAAGTCCTGTGTCTTTTGTTGTATCTCTGCAGCTCCTCTTGTGGCTGCTTCGTATGATATAGCCATACTGAAAGCCTTGTCCAGTGTTAAATCTTTTTCAGATAGCAGCCTTTTCTGTGTTCCCTCACTTAGGAGACTGCAGACGAATTTGTCTCGAAGATAATCTGACAGTCCTGCCCCGAATTGGCAGTGCTTTGATAGCTTTCTTAATTCGGTGAGGTAATCAGCGTTACTTTCATTCTTGTGTTGATTCCTCTTGAAGAATTTGAATCGTTACGCTATCAGCAGCAGTGTTGGGTTTAAGTGCTCCTGTAGGGTATCAACAATTTCTTTAAAATTCTTGTCCTTTGGTTTGGCTGGAGTGATTAAGTTTCATAACAGCCCGTATGTCTTTGCGCCCATTAGATTTAGAAGTACTGACGCTTTTTTTTCATTTTCTATTCCATTTGCGGTGCAATATACCTCCACTCTTTCCACATATGTGGTCCAATCCTCTATCTCATTATCAAAAGCATCAATATTGCCAGACTTAGGCATCCTAGAAAAAAAAATGGCGCTTCCCGCGCTTCCCCGCCGCTGCCGCCAATGACAATGCTGTTTCCCGCGGGTTTCCCTTCTTTTTATTTATTTATTTACAGTTGGAGACTCGTTCCCACCGGACTCTCTCTCTAGGTCTGAACGCCGACCTGCTTGCAGTGCCGGCCGTCTCCCAAGTGCTCCCTCCCCGTCTGTTACTGCTTGCCTCCGCCTTCGCTGCTTGGCCTAGCTGCAAAGCCAGCCGCTGGAGCCCCAGTCCGACGCCCAGGAAGGATTATTGCAGTACCTGCCACCAGCTTGGCTAGCTGGTGAAACCACAGCTTTTTCTTTTTCTTGATTTTCTTCAACTTTGGACGCCAGAGGAATCGATGTCCTTGAGGTGCTGCCGAACTGCAGGTAAGTCCGTTTCCAATTCGTCGCCACTGTTGTGTCTGTGTGTTAATAGAGACACTGAAGACAGGAGTTGGTTTCACAGGTGTTTACTGAACAAAGTCTGGAGGGGAACTACTTGATACAACACAATATACAGGCTTATATAGCCCGAGTGGCCATTACCGGCATTACAGTACACAGGGGGCTCTTAAAGGCACATACACTACAGTGGCAGTACATTAACATAGTTCTTTTCTCCTCTGAAGGCTGGGCTAAGACTCGTGGGCTGAAAGTCTCCTTTCTCAGCTGGCTGCAACTATCTTAAGTGAAATGCGCAGAATCAACTCAGTTCCTAATGGACAAGGGATCACACCACAGAACTGTCAATATTTGGCAATCTAACTCATGAGAGGACATTTGTGCTGTGCATTCAGCCCAACTAGGAAATGGACTGAGACTGCCCAACTCAGTTCACACAGGAATTTTACAGTTCGTAAAAAGTGAAGACTTCCATCCTGTAAATACAGGCTGGATTCAAACTTCACTTTTTTGTTCGGCAAGGGTATCAAGGGATATGGAGCAAAGGTGGGTAAATCGAGTTGAGGTGCAGGTCAGCCATGATCTAATTGAACAGGCTGGGATGGGAGGATTGTCCTATGAGGAGAGATTGAGTAGATTCTTCTTCTGAGGCAGTCCCTCGGAACCGAGGATGACTTGCTTCCACATTAAAAATGAGTTCTCAGGTGACTGATGAGTCTAATGCGGGACCTACAGTCTCTGTCACAGGTGGGGCAGACGGTGGTTGAAGGGGCGGGTGGGCGGGGTGCTTGGATTGACGTGCGCTTCTTGCACTGCTTGCGCTTGGCTTCCGCTTGCTCCCGGCGAAGAGACTCGAGGTGTTCGGCGCCTTCCCGGATGCTTCTCCTCCACTTTGTGCGGTCTTGGGCCAGGGATTCCCAGATGTCAGTGGGGATGTTGCACTTTTTCAAGGAGGCTTTGAGGGTGTCCTTGAAGCGTTTCCTCTGCCAACCTGGGGCTCTCTTGCCGTGTCGGAGCTCCAAGTAGAGCGCTTGTTTTGGGAGACTCGTATCGGGCATGTGGACGATGTGACCCATCCATCGGAGCTGATCGAACATGGTCAAAGCTTCGATGCTGGGGATGTTGGCCTGAGCGAGAACAGTAGACTCGGCCTATATTCTCCAGAGTTTAGAAGAATGAGAGGTGATCTCATTGAAACATACAAAATTCTCACAGGGCTTGACAGGGTAGATGCAGGGAGGATGTTTCCCCTGGCTGGGGAGTCTAGAACCAGGCTCGAGGCAGACTTGAATGGCCTACTCCTGTTCCTAGATCTCTGAAGTCAAAGGGAAATGTATAACCAATACCACCCAGTTTCATTAATCATTTTTATTTAGTCAATGTATGCAATACATTTTCTCTCTGACACTTAATAAGAACATAAGAAATAGGAGCAAGAGTAGGACATTTGGCCCTTCGAGCCTGCTCCGCCATTCAATAAGATCATGGCTGATCTACCTCAGCTCCACTTTCCCATACTATCCCCATATCCCTTGATTCCCTTAATATTCAAACATCTATTGATCTCTGTCTTGAATATACTCAACAACTGAGCCTCCACAGCCCTCTGCGGTAGAGAATTCCAAAGATTCACCACCCTCTGAGTGAAGAAATTTCTCCTCATCTCAGTCCTAAATGACCGACCCCTTATTCTGAGACTGTGACCCCTGGTTCTAGACTCCCCAGCCAGGGGAAACATCCTCCCTGCATCTACCCTGTAAGAATTTTGTATGTTTCAATGAGACCACCTCTCATTCTTCTAAATTCTAGAGAATATAGGCCTAGTCTACTCAATCGCTCCTCATAGAACAATCCCCCCATCCCAGGAACCAGTCTGGTGAACTTTCGTTGCACTCCCTCTATGGCAAGTATATCCTTCCTTAGGTAAGGAGAGCAAAACTGTACACACTACTCCAGGTGTGGCCTCACCAGGGCCCTATATAATTGCAGTAAGACGTCTTTACTCTTATTCTCAAATCCTCTTGTAATAAAGGCCAACATACCATTTGTTTTAATATTGCTTGCTGTACCTGCATGTTAACTTTCAATGATTCGTGTACAAGGACACCCAGATCCCTCTGAACACCAACATTTCCCAATCTCTCACCATTTAAAAAATACTCTGCTTTTCTATTTTTCTTACCAAAGTGGATAACTTCACATTTCTCCACATTATATTCCATTTGCCATGCTCTTGCCCATTCACTTAGCCTGTCTATATCCCCTGCCAGAACGCACATTACAATATTTTGCCTAGTTACTAACAAGTGACTATCCTTCAAAAGTAATTCAATGGATGTGAAGTGCATTGGAGCATCCTGATGACATGATAAGATGCTATGTGCTGTGTTAATCTTTTTTTACTTTACTTAAAAAGCTTGCTGCTGAAATTCTGCAGGAGTTCCACTCATCTCTAGCCGTAACTCAGACGGGAGACTGGTGAAACCCTTGTAGAATTTCAGCCCCCTTCTCTTTTGTTTATTGTAGGATGGTTCACCTCTCACTGTACAATAAAGAGGCTACAAATGAAAATGTTTGTTGATTTTGTTCCCATTTATAAATGTTACAGCACTTACAATAATTTAACTTGGGCAGTAGTGCAAATCGGGCAATGTTTAAAATGGGCTGCTGATGGGCTATTACCTGTCTTGTGCTACCGCCCAAGGTGAATTTCACCCCCCATTAACTCCCTCTCTGTGACTGATGTATCTGTTGCTTATCTCTCCTTCCTCTCACCCCCTTTTCTGTCAGGGTTTCCAACCTTACTAAAGTACCTTCAGTCTTCAATGCTGATAAAGGGTACACACCCAAAATGCCTCAGATATTGACTGACCTGCCGTGCCCTCGCAGCATTTTCTGTTTTTATTACAGGTTATGTCTGTTACCTTCCCTCTCACTCCCTGCTCATAAGCATCACTCTCTCTTTCTCGTCCCACCAAACAAGAGCCTAGATTTTTTGATCACTCACACTAACCTTTTTAAAATGAATGGGTGGGTGCCAAAGTTGAAATAATAGCAATCTGAAAATCTAGGCTAAGGCCTCTCTCTACTCACCACCCAGCATGACATGTGTTTGTCTGCCTGTCTTTCTCCTTCTGCTCTATCTTAACCAGAGCCTCAAGAGAATTTCTCTTCCTATCTCAATCCACCATCTCCAGCAATGTCTGTTTCACTGATATCTCCATTCCCTAGGCCATTGCACAGCTGAAATAAATACAGTCGGCATTGACATATTGTGGCCGTCATTGGTTATGTTTGTGGCTCTCCTCAAAAAATTCTCATAGTCTCTCACACTCCTCTAGATATGGAGAGTGATACTAGTAAGTGCAAAAAAATCTAACTTCACTTATTTTTCTTTGTCTCGTCTTTCTCTTCTGTTTTTCTCTTTAATTTATATACCTATTTCTCAATTTGTTTCTATCTGTATGCATTTCTCAATTTGTTTTTCACATTCTGAGTATTTATTTTGATCTCTTGGTACTTTAATTCTTTCAGTACTTCTCGCTCGTTGTTTTTCTCTCCTTCGCCAGTATTTTCTTTTCCCTCAGTCTTTCTCTCTCTCTCACACACAATATTTAATTCTCATTCTTTAATTTTTTCTCCCTCTGTCGCTACCTTCTTCTTTCTCTATCTGTCTATCCTGTTGGAGTAGCTTTTTTCACTCTCTCCCACTAAAGGAAGTTTTAGTGAGAGAGGGAACTGAGTTGTGGACTGACATGGGCATTGACTGAAAATGCAATCCTCCATTTGCACATTTTGTTTCTTGGCATTTGGACTCTTGCATCAGATCTAGGAATGTGGAGAGTCAGTTAGCCAGATTATGATCATGAAATATGAGGATGGAAGGGTGAGGCAGTGGTGTATCTGGAGTTCAGCTTGATCACAGGCCCAATGGGATGCATTTTACTGTTTGTAGAAGGGAAATGAGGAGTTGTTGGAGTCACATTTGTGAGTAAGTTTGTGAATTTCTAATGTAATAAAAACATAGAAACTTAGAAGATAGGAGCAGGAGTAGGCCGTTTGACCTCTCGAGCCTGCTCCGCCATTCAATGAGATCATGGCTAATCATCCAAATTCAGTGCCCTGTCCCTGCCTTCTCCCCATATCCCTTGATCCCTTTAGCCTTAAGAAATATATCTAACTCCTTCTTGAATATATTTAATGAATTGGCCTCAACTGCCTTCTGTGGTAGAGAATTCCACAGGTTCACCACTCTCTGGGAGAAGAAATTCCTCCTTATCTCTGTCCTAAATGGCTTACCCCTTATCCTTAGACTGTGACCCCTGGTTCTGGACTCCTCGGCCATCGGGAACATCCTTCCTGCATTTAGTCTGTCTAGCCCTGTTAGAATTTTATAAGTTTCAATGAGATCCCCTCTCATTCTTCTAAACTCTAGCGAGTATAAGCCCAATCGACCCAATCTCTCCTCATACGTCATTCCTGCCATCCCAGGTATCAGTCTGGTGAATCTTCGCTGCACTCCCTCCATGGCAAGAACATCCTTCCTCAGATAAGGTGACCAAAACTGCACACAATACTCAAGATGTGGTCTCACCAAGGCCCTGTGCAACTGCAGAAAGACATCCTTTTTCCTGTACTTGAACCCTCTCGCTACGAAGGCCAACATACCATTTGCCTTCTTAACCGCCTGCTGCACCTGCATGCTTACCTTCAGCGACTGGTGCACAAGGACACCCAGGTCTCGTTGCACTTCCCCTTCTCCCAATCTATTGCCGTTCAGATAATAATCTGCCTTCCTGTTTTTGCCAAAAAAGTGGATAAACTCGCATTTATCCACATTATACTGCATCTGCCATGCATCTGCCCAATCACCCAACCTGTCCAAATCATACTGGAGTTTCTCGGCATCCTCCTCACAGCACACACGCCCACCCAGCTTTGTGTCATCTGCAAACTTGGAGATATTACATCTAGTTCCCTCGTCTAGATCATTAATATATATTGTGAATAGCTGGGGTCCTAGGACCGATCCCTGCGGTACCCCACTAGTCACTGCCTGCCACTCGGAAAAAGACCCGTTTATTCCAACTCTTTGCTTCCTGTCTGCCAACCAGTTCTCTATCCAAGTCAGTACCTTGCCCCCAATCTCATGTGCCTTAATTTTACACGCTAATCTCTTATGCGGGACTTTATCGAAAGCCTCCTGAAAGTCCAAATACACCACATCCACTGGTTCTCCCTTATGTATTTTACCAGTTACATCCTCAAAAAATTCCAGTAGATTAGTCAAGCACGATTTACCTTTTGTAAATCCATGTTGACTTTGTCCGATCCTGTCATTGTTTTCCAAGTGCTCTGCTGTTACATCTTTTATAATGGACTCTAGCCTTTCCCCACTACTGATGTGCAGCCAAAGTCACCTGAACCCTGTGTGTTTGGACAGTATTCCCCGTTTTCTCATCTACCACCTTTTTTGAATAGTGGGGTAACATTAGCTACCCTCCAATCCTTGGGAACTGTTCCAGAGTCTATAGAATATGATTGGAGGAACAAACTGAAATTGGGGACCATGGTTTTGTGTAAGATGACTGATAAATAATGGAAGCAGAAAATAACCAGTTAGAACAGAAAAAGGAAAAACAGAGACGAACATATTTAGCCAATGAAGATGAAGCAAATCAACCAATGGCTCAATGTAGATGACAGATTTGATAGCTCAAGAGTCACGACATAGACAACAGACTTAACGGACACATTGTTCACAAGACATTTCATTATAAAGATATATATCTTAGAGTTTCAGTAATCATAGAGAGGTTTAGCAGCAACAAATCAAAGGTAAACTTTGGTGCCTGAAAACTACAGGGATTATAATAAAAAGTTTTGCTATTACTACAGTCTATCAGTCATATGCAGCAAAGTCATTTTCACAATGTGCATTGAGGTCACTTCTGAACTGTGCAGCCAAAGTCACCTGAACCCTGTGTGTTTGGACAGTATTTTTACAGCAAATAATAAAAAGCAAATCAGATTGCCACAGGCCTGGCTGTTGAAAATGGTGTATCACATTATTAATTAAAATACAAGTCAGCTTTTTGCAGCAGTTGTAGCCTGTGGGTATCCAATGTACTGCAGTTGATTGAATCAGGTACTGGCAGCACAGGCATTTCCTGTTTTGTGCTTGAAGGGAAAAGAAATTTAGAGCTGTGTGCTGTTACTTCATTTGTAAAAAGAATGATTTTTTTAATGTGAAGTTGAAACATCCAAAGTAGGAAACAAGTGTAATATAGAATTTACAACAAATAAATCCTGTGCGAATCTTAATTATTAAAAAGGTCAATATAGTCCACTTCACTTAAGTGTATATATCTCATAAATCTATACAATTTGGGGAGGGAAGAAGAAGGCCTGTGACGAGCCTTTTCTGCTAAAGTGCTCGATTGCTACTAATTGTTTCTGTGCATCTTTAATGTCCCTCAGATGCTAATATGGTTAGGATTTCAAAAAGGTAAATAAAATGCACCTGATCTTAAACTGTTTTTGTTCAATTTGTAGCATGAATTTGAGCTATTTAGAAATTCAAAATTTAATTTATAGAACAAATATTGTTTTCCTTTCAATTCTTCAGCTGAATTAACACTTGATCATCACAGTTGACCTGTTAGCTTCCTGCATTAATGTACTTGTGTATTGTATCATGGAGTGATGGATACAGGTTTGTACTCATCATTCTGTACATGATGAGTTCTTGATTTCACCTTAGTCATTAGGAGGAGATAGGGAGAGTGAGGCAGCCAGTGAATGAGTCTGAGGTAGCGAGTGTACAACAGGCAGTGAGAGTGAGGCAGGGAGTGAGAGTGAGGCATTCAGAGTGAGGCGAGGAGTGAGAGTGAGTCAGTGAGTGAAAGTGAGGCAATGAGTGGGAGTGAGGCACTGAGTGAGAGCGAGACAGTGAGTGGGAGTGAAAGTGAGAGTGAGGCAGTGATTGGGAGTGAGGCAGAGTGGGAGTGAGGCAGTGAGTGGGAGTAAGGCAGTGAGTGGGAGTGAGGCAGAGTGGGAGTGAGGCAGTGAGTAGGAGCGAGGAAGTGACTGGGAGGGAGGCAGTGATTGGGAGCGAGGCAGTGAGTGAGAGTGAGAGTGAGGCAGTGAGTGGGAGTGAGGCAGTGAGTGGGAGTGAGGCAGTGAGTGGGAGTGAGGCAGAGAGTGAGAGTGGGAGCGAGGCAGTGAGTGGGTGTGAGGTAGTGAGTGAGATTAAGAAAGTGAGTGGGAGTGAGGCAGTGAGTGAGATTGAGGCAGTGAGTGGGAGTGAGGCAGTGAATGGGAGTGAGGCAGTGAGTGGGAATGAGGCAGTAAGTGAGAGTGAGAGGGAGGCAGTGAGTGGGAGTGAGAGTGAGGCAGTGAGTGCAAGTGAGGCAGTGAGTGAGAGCGAGGCAGTGAGTGGGAGTGAGGCAGTGAGTGGGAGTGAGGGAGTGAATGGGAGTGAGGCTGTGAGTGGGAATGAGGCAGTGAGTGAGAGTGAGAGGGAGGCAGTGAGTGGGAGTGAGAGTGAGGCAGTGAGTGCAAGTGAGGCAGTGAGTGGGAGTGAGGCAGTGAGTGAGATTGAGGCAGTGAGTGGGAGTGAGGCAGTGAGTGGGATTGAGGCAGTGAGTGAGAGTGAGAGGGAGGCAGTGAGTGGGAGTGAGGCAGTGAGTGGGAGTGAGGCAGTGAGTGGGAGTGAGGCAGTGAGTGGGAGTGAGGCAGTGAGTGGGAGGGAGGCAGTGAGAGTGAGAGGGAGGCAGTGAGTGGGAGTGAGAGTGAGGCAGTGAGTGGGAGTGAGAGTGAGGCAGTGAGTGGGATTGAGTGTGAGTGAGGCAGTGAGAGGAGTGAGGCAGTGAGTGGGAGTGAGGCAGTAAGTTAGAGCGAGGCAGTGAGTGGGAATGAGGCAGTGAGTGAGATTGAGGCAGTGGGTGGGAGTGAGAGTGAGGCAGTGAGTGGGAGTGAGGCAGTGAGTGGGAGTGAGGCAGTGAGTGGGAGTGAGGCAGTGAGTGAGATTGAGGCAGTGAGTGAGATTGAGGCAGTGAGTGGGAGTGAGGCAGTGAGTGGGAGTGAGGCAGTGAGTGGGAGTGAGGCAGTGAGTGAGAGTGGGAGTGAGGCAGTGAGTGGGAGTGAGGCAGTGAGTGGGAGTGAGGCAGTGAGTGGGAGTGAGGCAGTTAGTGGGAGGGAGGCAGTGGTTGGGAGCGAGGCAGTGAGTGAGAGTGAGAGTGAGGCAGTGAGTGGGAGTGAGGCAGTGAGTGGGAGTGAGGCAGTGAGTGGGAGTGAGGTAGTGAGTGAGATTAAGAAAGTGAGTGGGAGTGAGGCAGTGAGTGAGATTGAGGCAGTGAGTGGGAGTGAGGCAGTGAATGGGAGTGAGGCAGTGAGTGGGAATGAGGCAGTAAGTGAGAGTGAGAGGGAGGCAGTGAGTGGGAGTGAGAGTGAGGCAGTGAGTGCAAGTGAGGCAGTGAGTGAGAGCGAGGCAGTGAGTGGGAGTGAGGCAGTGAGTGGGAGTGAGGCAGTGAATGGGAGTGAGGCTGTGAGTGGGAATGAGGCAGTGAGTGAGAGTGAGAGGGAGGCAGTGAGTGGGAGTGAGAGTGAGGCAGTGAGTGCAAGTGAGGCAGTGAGTGGGAGTGAGGCAGTGAGTGAGATTGAGGCAGTGAGTGGGAGTGAGGCAGTGAGTGGGATTGAGGCAGTGAGTGAGAGTGGGAGTGAGGCAGTGAGTGGGAGTGAGGCAGTGAGTGGGAGTGAGGCAGTGAGTGGGAGGGAGGCAGTGAGTGAGAGTGAGAGGGAGGCAGTGAGTGGGAGTGAGAGTGAGGCAGTGAGTGGGAGTGAGAGTGAGGCAGTGAGTGGGATTGAGTGGGAGTGAGGCAGTGAGAGGAGTGAGGCAGTGAGTGGGAGTGAGGCAGTAAGTTAGAGCGAGGCAGTGAGTGGGAATGAGGCAGTGAATGAGATTGAGGCAGTGAGTGGGAGTGAGAGTGAGGCAGTGAGTGGGAGTGAGGCAGTGAGTGGGAGTGAGGCAGTGAGTGGGACTGAGGCAGTGAGTGGGAGTGAGGCAGTGAGTGAGATTGAGGCAGTGAGTGAGATTGAGGCAGTGAGTGGGAGTGAGGCAGTGAGTGGGAGTGAGGCAGTGAGTGGGAGTGAGGCAGTGAGTGAGAGTGGGAGTGAGGCAGTGAGTGGGAGTGAGGCAGTGAGTGGGAGTGAGGCAGTGAGTGGGAGTGAGGCAGTGAGTGGGAGTGAGGCAGTGAGTGAGTGGGAGGCAGTGAGTGGGAATGAGGCAGTGAGTGAGATTGAGGCAGTGAGTGAGATTGAGGCAGTGAGCGAGAGTGAGGCAGTGAGTGAGATTAAGAGAGTGAGTGGGAGTGAGGCAGTGAGTGGGAGTGAAGCAATGAGTGGGAGTGAGGCAGTGAGTGAGATTGAGGCAGTGAGTGAGATCGAGGCAGTGAGTGGGAGTGAGAGTGTGGCAGTGAGTGGGATTGAATGTGAGTGAGGCAGCGAGTGGGAGTGAGGCAGTGAGTGGGAGTGAGGCAGTGAGTGAGAGTGAGAGGGAGGCAGTGAGTGGGAGTGAGAGTGAGGCAGTGAGTAGGAGTGAGGCAGTGAGTGGGAGTGAGGCAGTGAAAGGGAGCGAGGCAGTGAGTGAGAGTGAGAGTGAGGCAGTGAGTGGGAGTGAGGCAGTGAGTGGGAGTGAGGCAGTGAGTGGGAGTGAGGCAGAGAGTGAGAGTGGGAGCGAGGCAGTGAGTGGGTGTGAGGTAGTGAGTGAGATTAAGAAAGTGAGTGGGAGTGAGGCAGTGAGTGAGATTGAGGCAGTGAGTGGGAGTGAGGCAGTGAATGGGAGTGAGGCAGTGAGTGGGAATGAGGCAGTAAGTGAGAGTGAGAGGGAGGCAGTGAGTGGGAGTGAGAGTGAGGCAGTGAGTGCAAGTGAGGCAGTGAGTGAGAGCGAGGCAGTGAGTGGGAGTGAGGCAGTGAGTGGGAGTGAGGGAGTGAATGGGAGTGAGGCTGTGAGTGGGAATGAGGCAGTGAGTGAGAGTGAGAGGGAGGCAGTGAGTGGGAGTGAGAGTGAGGCAGTGAGTGCAAGTGAGGCAGTGAGTGGGAGTGAGGCAGTGAGTGAGATTGAGGCAGTGAGTGGGAGTGAGGCAGTGAGTGGGATTGAGGCAGTGAGTGAGAGTGAGAGGGAGGCAGTGAGTGGGAGTGAGGCAGTGAGTGGGAGTGAGGCAGTGAGTGGGAGTGAGGCAGTGAGTGGGAGTGAGGCAGTGAGTGGGAGGGAGGCAGTGAGTGAGAGTGAGAGGGAGGCAGTGAGTGGGAGTGAGAGTGAGGCAGTGAGTGGGAGTGAGAGTGAGGCAGTGAGTGGGATTGAGTGTGAGTGAGGCAGTGAGAGGAGTGAGGCAGTGAGTGGGAGTGAGGCAGTAAGTTAGAGCGAGGCAGTGAGTGGGAATGAGGCAGTGAGTGAGATTGAGGCAGTGGGTGGGAGTGAGAGTGAGGCAGTGAGTGGGAGTGAGGCAGTGAGTGGGAGTGAGGCAGTGAGTGGGAGTGAGGCAGTGAGTGAGATTGAGGCAGTGAGTGAGATTGAGGCAGTGAGTGGGAGTGAGGCAGTGAGTGGGAGTGAGGCAGTGAGTGGGAGTGAGGCAGTGAGTGAGAGTGGGAGTGAGGCAGTGAGTGGGAGTGAGGCAGTGAGTGGGAGTGAGGCAGTGAGTGGGAGTGAGGCAGTTAGTGGGAGGGAGGCAGTGGTTGGGAGCGAGGCAGTGAGTGAGAGTGAGAGTGAGGCAGTGAGTGGGAGTGAGGCAGTGAGTGGGAGTGAGGCAGTGAGTGGGAGTGAGGTAGTGAGTGAGATTAAGAAAGTGAGTGGGAGTGAGGCAGTGAGTGAGATTGAGGCAGTGAGTGGGAGTGAGGCAGTGAATGGGAGTGAGGCAGTGAGTGGGAATGAGGCAGTAAGTGAGAGTGAGAGGGAGGCAGTGAGTGGGAGTGAGAGTGAGGCAGTGAGTGCAAGTGAGGCAGTGAGTGAGAGCGAGGCAGTGAGTGGGAGTGAGGCAGTGAGTGGGAGTGAGGCAGTGAATGGGAGTGAGGCTGTGAGTGGGAATGAGGCAGTGAGTGACAGTGAGAGGGAGGCAGTGAGTGGGAGTGAGAGTGAGGCAGTGAGTGCAAGTGAGGCAGTGAGTGGGAGTGAGGCAGTGAGTGAGATTGAGGCAGTGAGTGGGAGTGAGGCAGTGAGTGGGATTGAGGCAGTGAGTGAGAGTGGGAGTGAGGCAGTGAGTGGGAGTGAGGCAGTGAGTGGGAGTGAGGCAGTGAGTGGGAGGGAGGCAGTGAGTGAGAGTGAGAGGGAGGCAGTGAGTGGGAGTGAGAGTGAGGCAGTGAGTGGGAGTGAGAGTGAGGCAGTGAGTGGGATTGAGTGGGAGTGAGGCAGTGAGAGGAGTGAGGCAGTGAGTGGGAGTGAGGCAGTAAGTTAGAGCGAGGCAGTGAGTGGGAATGAGGCAGTGAATGAGATTGAGGCAGTGAGTGGGAGTGAGAGTGAGGCAGTGAGTGGGAGTGAGGCAGTGAGTGGGAGTGAGGCAGTGAGTGGGACTGAGGCAGTGAGTGGGAGTGAGGCAGTGAGTGAGATTGAGGCAGTGAGTGAGATTGAGGCAGTGAGTGGGAGTGAGGCAGTGAGTGGGAGTGAGGCAGTGAGTGGGAGTGAGGCAGTGAGTGAGAGTGGGAGTGAGGCAGTGAGTGGGAGTGAGGCAGTGAGTGGGAGTGAGGCAGTGAGTGGGAGTGAGGCAGTGAGTGGGAGTGAAGCAGTGAGTGAGTGGGAGGCAGTGAGTGGGAATGAGGCAGTGAGTGAGATTGAGGCAGTTAGTTAGATTGAGGCAGTGAGCGAGAGTGAGGCAGTGAGTGAGATTAAGAGAGTGAGTGGGAGTGAGGCAGTGAGTGGGAGTGAAGCAATGAGTGGGAGTGAGGCAGTGAGTGAGATTGAGGCAGTGAGTGAGATCGAGGCAGTGAGTGGGAGTGAGAGTGTGGCAGTGAGTGGGATTGAATGTGAGTGAGGCAGTGAGTGGGAGTGAGGCAGTGAGTGGGAGTGAGGCAGTGAGTGAGAGTGAGAGGGAGGCAGTGAGTGGGAGTGAGAGTGAGGCAGTGAGTAGGAGTGAGGCAGTGAGTGGGAGTGAGGCAGTGAAAGGGAGTGAGGCAGTGAGTGGGAATGAGGCAGTGAGTGAGAGTGAGAGGGAGGCAGTGAGTGGGAGTGAGAGTGAGGCAGTGAGTGGGAGTGAGGCAGTGAGAGGGAGTGAGAGTGAGGCTGTGAGTGAGAGGGAGGCAGTGACTGCGAGTGACGCAGTGAGTGGGAGTGAGGCATTGAGTGGGAGTGAGGCAGTGAGTGAGAGTGAGGCAGTGAGTGGGAGGGAGGCAGTGAGTGAGAGGGACGCAGTGAGTGGGAGTGAGGCATTGAGTGGGTGTGAGAGTGAGACAGTGAGTGGGAGTGAGGCAGTGAGTGGGTGTGAAACAGTGAGTGAGAGGGAGGCATTGAGTGTGAGTGAGAGTGAGGCATTGAGTGGGAGTGAGGCTGTGAGTGAGAGTGGGAGTGAGGCAGTGCGTGGGAATGAGGCAGTGAGTGAGAGCGAGGCAGTGAGTGAGAGTGAGAGTGAGGCAGTGAGTGGGAGCGAGGCAATGAGTGGGAGTGAGAGTGAGGCAGTGAGTAGGAGTGAGGCAGTGAGTGGGAGCGAGGCAGTGAGTGAGAGCGAGGCAGTGAGTGGGAGTGAGGCAGTGAGTGGGAATGAGGCAGTGAGTGAGAGTGAGAGGGAGGCAGTGAGTGGGAGTGAGGCAGTAAGTGAGAGCGAGGCAGTGAGTGGGAGTGAGGCAGTGAGTGGGAGTGAGGCAGTAAGTGAGAGCGAGGCAGTGAGTGGGAGTGAGGCAGTGAGTGGGAATGAGGCAGTGAGTGCGAGTGCAAGTGAGGCAGTGAGTGGGTGTGAGGCAGAGAGTGTAGTGGGAGCAAGGCAGTGAGTGGGAGTGAGGTAGTGAGTGGGTGCGAGGAAGTGACTGGGAGTGAGTGGGAGTGAGGCAGTGAGTGAGATTGAGGCAGTGAGTGGGAGTGAGGCAGTGAGAGAGTGAGGCAGTGAGTGGGAGTGAGGCAGTGAGTGGGAGTGAGGTAGTGAGTGGGAGTGAGGCAGTGATTGGGGTGAGGCAGTGAGTGAGAGTGAGGCAGTGAGTGGGAGTGAGGCAATGAGTGGGAGTGAGGCAGTGAGTGAGATTGAGGCAGTGAGTGAGAGCAAGGCAGTGAGTGGGAGGGAGGCAGTGAGATAGAGTGAAGGAGTGAGTGGGATTGAGAGTGAGACAGCGAGTGGGAGTGAGGCAGTGTGTGAGAGTGAGAGTGAGACAGCGAGAGGGAGTGAGGCAGTGAGTGGGAGTGAGGCAGAGAGTGAGAGCGAGGTAGTGAGTGGGAGTGAGGCAGTGAATGGGAGTGAGGCAATGTGTGGGAATGAGGCAGAGAGTGAGAGTGAGAGGGAGGCAGTGAGTGGGAGTGAGAGTGAGGCAGTGAGCAGGAGTGAGTAAGAGTGAGGCAGTGAGTGGGAGTGAGGCAGTGAGTGTGAGTGAGGCAGTGAGTGGGAGGGAAACAGTGAGTAGGAATGAGGCAGTGAGTGAGAGTGAGAGGGAGGCAGTGAGTGCAAGTGAGGCAGTGAGTGGGAGTGAGGCAGTGAGTGAGAGCGAGGCAGTGAGTGAGAGCGAGGCAGTGAGTGAGAGCGAGGCAGTGAGTGGGAGTGAGGTAGTGAGTGGGAGTGAGGCAGTGAGTAGGAGTGAGGCAGTGAATGGGAGTGAGGCAGTGAGTGGGAGTGAGGCAGTGAGTGGGAGTGAGGCAGTGAGTGGGAGTGAGAGTGAGGCAGTGAGTGTGACTGAGAGGGAGTCAGTGAGTGGGAATGAGGCAGTAAATGGGAGTGAGGCAGTGAGTGGGAGTGAGGCAGTGAGTGAGAGTGAGGCAGTGAGTGGGAGGGAGGCAGTGAGTGAGAGGGAAGCAGTGAGTGGGAGTGAGGCATTGAGTGGGTGTGAGTGTGAGCCAGTGAGTGGGAGTGAGGCAGTGAGTGGGTGTGACACAGTGAGTGAGAGGGAGGCATTGAATGTGAGTGAGAGTGAGGCATTGAGTGGGAGTGAGGCAGTGAGTGAGAGTGGGGCAGTGAGTGAGAGTGGTAGTGAGGCAGTGAGTGGGAATGAGGCAGTGAGTGAGAGTGAGGCAGTGAGTGAGAGCGAGGCAGTGAGTGAGAGCGAGGCAGTGAGTGGGAATGAGGCAGTGATTGGGAGCGAGGCAGTGAGTGAGAGTGAGGCAGTGAGTGGGAGCGAGGCAATGAGTGGGAGTGTGAATGAGGCAGTGAGTAGGAGTGAGGCAGTGATTGGGAGTGAGGCAGTAAGTGAGAGCGAGGCAGTGTGTGCGAGTAAGGCAGTGAGTGGGAATGAGGCAGTGAGTGAGACTGAGAGGGAGGCAGTGAGTGGGAGTGAGGCTGTAAGTGAGAGCGAGGCAGTGAGTGGGAGTGAGGCAGTGAGTGGGAGTGAGGCAGTAAGTGAGAGCGAGGCAGTGAGTGGGAGTGAGGCAGTGAGTGGGAATGAGGCAGTGAGTGAGAGTGAGAAGGATGCAGTGAGTGGGAGTGAGAGTGAGGCAGTGAGTGCGAGTGCAAGTGAGGCAGTGAGTGGGAGTGAGGCAGAGAGTGTAGTGGGAGCGAGGCAGTGAGTGGGAGTGAGAAAGTGAGTGGGAGCGAGGAAGTGACTGGGGGTGAGACAGTGAGTGGGGGTGAGGCAGTGAGTGAGATTGAGGCAGTGAGTGGGTGTGAGGCAGTAAGAGAGTGAGGCAGTGAGTGGGAGTGAGGCAGTGAGTGGGAGTGAGGCAGTGAGTGGGAGTGGGAGTGAGGCAGTGAGTGAGAGTGAGGCAGTGAGTGGGAGTGAGGCAGTGAGTGGGAGTGAGGCAGTGAGTGGGAGTGAGGCAGTGAGTGAGATTGAGGCAGTGAGTGAGAGCGAGGCAGTGAGTCGGAGGGAGGCAGTGAGATAGAGTGAAGGGGTGAGTGGGATTGAGAGTGAGACAGCGAGTGGGAGTGAGGCAGTGAGTGGGAGTGAGGCGGAGAGTGAGAGCGAGGCAGTGAGTGGGAGTGAGGCAGTGAATGGGAGTGAGGCAATGTGTGGGAATGAGGCAGTGAGTGAGAGTGAGAGGGAGGCAGTGAGTGGGAGTGAGAGTGAGGCAGTGAGTGGGAGTGAGGCAGTGAGTGTGAGTGAGGCAGTGAGTGGGAGGGAAACAGTGAGTGGGAATGAGGCAGTGTGTGAGAGTAAGAGGGAGGCAGTGAGTGCAAGTGTGGGAGTGAGACAGTGAGTGAGAGCGAGGCAGTGAGTGAGAGCGAGGCAGTGAGTGGGAGTGAGGCAGTGAGTGGGAGTGAGGCAGTGAGTGAGAGTGAGAGGGAGGCAGTGAGTGGGAGTGAGAGTGAGGCAGTGAGTAGGAGTGAGGCAGTGAATGGGAGTGATGCAGTGAGTGGGAATGAGGCAGTGAGTGAGAGGGAGGCAGTGAGTGGGAGTGAGAGTGAGGCAGTGAGTGGGAGTGAGAGTGAGGCAGTGAGTGGGATTGAGGCAGTGAGTGAGAGTGAGGCAGTGAGTGGGAGGGAGGCAGTGAGTGAGAGTCAAGCAATGAGTGAGAGCGAGGCAGTGAGTGAGAGTGAGAGTGAGGCAGTGAGTGGGTGTGAGGCAGTGAGTGGGACTGAGGCAGTGAGTGGGAGTGAGGCAGTGAGTGGGAGTGAGGCAGAGAGAGTGGGAGCGAGGCAGTGAGTGGGAGTGAGGCAGTGAGTGAGATTGAGGCAAAGAGTGGGAGTGAGAGTGAGGCAGTGAGTAGGAGTGAAGCAGTGAGTGGGAGTGAGGCAGTGAGTGGGAGTGAGGCCGTGAGTGGGAATGAGGCAGTGAGTGAGGGCGAGGCAGTGAGTGAGAGTGAGGCAGTGAGTGGGAGTGAGGCAGTGAGTGGGAGTGAGGCAGAGAGTGAGAGTCGGAGTGAGGCAGTGAGTGAGAGTAAGGCAGTGAGTGGGAGTGAGGCAGTGAGTGGAAGTGAAACTGAGTGAGAGTGAGGCATTGAGTGGGAGTGAGAGTGAGGCAGTGAGTGAGAGTGAGGCATTGAGTGGGAGTGAGAGTCAGGCAGTGAGTGCAAGTGAGGCAGTGAGTGGGAGTGAGGCAGTGAGTGAGAGCGAAGCACAGAGCGGGAGTGAGTCAGTGAATGGGAGCGAGGAAGTGACTGGGAGTGAGGCCGTGATTGGGAGCGAGGCAGTGAGTGAGAGTGAGAGTGAGGCAGTGTGTGGGAGTGAGGCAGTGAGTGGGAGTGAGGCAGTGATTCAGATTGAGGCAGTGAGTGGGAGTGAGGCAGTGAGTGGGAGTGAGGCAGTGAGTGGGAGTGAGGCAGTGAGTGGGTGTGAAACAGTGAGTGAGAGGGAGGCATTGAGTGTGAGAGAGTGAGGCATTGAGTGGGAGTGAGACAGTGAGTGAGAGAGAGGCAGAGAGTGGGAGTGAGGCAGTGAGTGGGAATGAGGCAGTGAGTGAGAGCGAGGCAGTGAGTGGGAATGAGGCAGTGAGTGAGAGCGAGGCAGTGAGTGGGAATGAGGCAGTGATTGGGAGCGAAGCAGTGAGTGAGAGTGAGAGTGAGGCAGTGAGTGGGAGCGAGGCAATGAGTAGCAGTGAGAGTGAGGCAGTGAGTAGGAGTGAGGCAGTGAGTGGGAGCGAGGCAGTAAGTGAGAGCGAGGCAGTGAGTGGGAGTGAAGCAGTGAGTGGGAGTGAGGCAGTAAGTGAGAGCGAGGCAGTGAGTGGGAGTGAGGCAGTGAGTGGGAATGAGGCAGTGAGTGAGAGAGAGAGGGAGGCAGTGAGTGGGAGTGAGAGGGAGGCAGTGAGTGGGAGTGAGGCAGAGAGTGTAGTGGGAGCGAGGCAGTGAGTGGGAGTGAGGCAGTGAGTGGGAGCAAGGAAGTGAGTGGGAGTGAGGCAGTGAGTGGGAGTGAGGCAGTGAGTGGGAGTGAGGCAGTGAGTGGGAGTGAGGCAGAGAGTGTGAGTGGGAGCGAGGCAGTGAGTGGGAGTGAGTCAGTGAGTGGGAGTGAGGCAGTGAGTGGGAGTGAGCCAGAGAGTGGGTGTGAGGTAGTGAGTGAGATTAAGGGAGTGAGTGGGAGTGAGGCAGTGAGTGGGAGTGAGGCAGCGAGTGAGATTGAGGCAGTGAGTGAGTGCGAGGCAGTGAGTGGGAGTGAGGCAGTGAGATAAAGTGAAGGAGTGAGTAGGATTGAGAGTGAGACAGCGAGTGGGAGTGAGGCAGTGAGTGAGAGTGAGAGTGAGGCAGCGAGTGGGAGTGAGGCAGTGAGTGGGAGTGAGGCAGAAATTGAGAGCTGTAATGATATCAGCAAATAGAGATGGTATTTGCCTGTTCGATTATGATGCCTTAATAGCATGTTTGCATGTATTGATTGCTTGTGCCTGACCAGCAGAGGGCATGTGACCGAGAGAAGCAAGGCAGTTAGTTTTAGTTTCAGTTTCGTTCTAGATGCATCACAAGCATGGTGTCTCCTGTAAAAGCTGTATAAAGAGTTGAACAAGCTTTAGATTAAAAGTCATTCTCTTTCATAAATGTCTCGTCATTGAACCCACAAAGAAATCAATACATGGTGTCAGAAGTGGGATTGAAGGAGATGAAGAGAAAAAATCTGAAGTTAAATCAGCTCTCCACAGATTAGCAAGCCAAAGGAGAACATCGTTACTTACCATTAGAGAATAGCTAACGAAGTGAAAAAATGGAAGGTTTACACCCATCGGCGACGCTTCAGTTGACAGGTAATGTGGCTGAAAATTGGAGGAGGTTCAAACAACGTGTGGGGTTGTATTTATCAGCAATCGGAGCTGACGAGAAAAGTAATAATAAGAAATCGTCAGTGTTCTTACATGTCGTGGGTGATGAAGCGCTGGAGGTGTATAATAATTTCACATTCGCTGCTGATGGAGACAAAATGAAGCTAGATAAAATAATGGAACAGTTTGAGGCCTACTGCATACCTAAACATAACGTGACGTTTGAGAGGCACAGATTTTTCACATGTGTTCAGAAAACGGGTGAGACTATTGATCAGTATGTGACTGAACTGAGAAACAGAAGCAAATCGTGTGAATTTGGGGGACTGACAGACTCGCTGATAAAAGACAGACTGGTGTGTGGTATTCCGGATAATGGTCTAAGGGAAAGACTGCTAAGAGAGCAAGATCTAGACCTGGGAAAAGCCATAGCACTGTGTAGGGCTACAGAGACTGTGAAGTTGCAGGCAAAGGAGCTGTTCAGTGACAATAGCTGCAACGTGAATGCAGTGAGAATGAACGGATACAAACCGTTTAACAAAAAGAGCGCCAATGTGAAAAAAGAGGCGTGGCCAGCGAACAAAAATGAAAGGGGCAATCGAAAGTCATGTAGTCGATGCGGTACACAGCATCCACCAAAAAAGTGTTCAGCATATGGTAAAAAATGCAATAGTTGCAACAAAAACAACCATTATGCCCGTTGCTGCAAGAACCAAGTGCAACAAAGCAAGGTCCATACAGTAGATGAAAGCGAGATAGAGGAGTTCCATGTAGATGTTGTGTCTGAAAACAAAAAAGGAGAAAGAGACTGGATGTTGACACTAAAAGTGAATGACATACACATTCCATTTAAATTGGATACTGGAGCACAAGTTAATGTGCTATCAGAGACTGCTTATAAGAAAATTAGACCCAGACCAAAGATACATGGAATCAAAGTGAAAATGACAGGATACTCAGGTACTGAAATACCAGTGAAAGGAAGATGCATTGTCAAAGTGACACACAAGGACAGAGAGCACACGTTAGCATTAATCGTGGTGCCAAAGGAGGTGCAAGCCATACTAGGTTTAAAAGCCTGTGAGAGACTGAACCTGGTAAAGAGAGTCCTCGTTGTGGAAAGCGAAGGAGAGACAGTCTATGATGAACTCATGAAAGAGTACAAAGACCTATTTAAGGGTCTAGGCTGCATTCCAGGAGAACACACGATCAGAGTAGATAAAAGTAAGTTCCGTTTGCTCTTCAAAAGCAACTGAAGGCAGAGTTGGACAGGATGGAAAGCCTGAACGTGATTCAGAAGATAGATGAGCCAACTGAGTGGGTGAGTTCCCTCGTCGTAGTGGACAAAAAGAATGGAAAGCTCAGAATTTGCCTGGATCCAAGAGATCTAAACAGAGCAATAAAGAGAGAGCACTTCAAGCTTCCTACACGTGAGGAAATCATGGCACAGTTTGCAAATGCAAAATATTTCAGCAAGTTAGATGCATCATCAGGATTTTGGCAGATGAAGCTGGACGAAGCAAGTTCAAGGCTGTGCACGTTCAACAGTCCATTTGGCAGATACAGATTCCTAAGGTTACCATTTGGCATTGCCTCAGCTCCTGAAGTGTATCACAAAACTATCCATATGATCTATGAGCACCTGGAGGGAGTTGATACATCAATGGATGACATCATAGTATGGGGAACCACGAGAACTGAGCATGACGAGAGACTGAAAAAAGTGCTGGAAGCAACAAGGAAAACAAACCTGAAGCTGAATAGAGAGAAATGCCAGCTCGGGGTGACAGAACTGACATTCGTGGGAGATATCCTTAGCAGTGAGGGCATCAGACCAGATCCCAGAAAGGTGTCCGCCATTGAGAATATGCCAAAGCCACAATGCAAAAAGGACGTGCAGAGGTTTAATGGAATGATCAACTACATGGGTAAATTCATATCCAACCTCTCAGAAAAGATGGCGCCACTGAGAAGACTAACTGAAAAGAAAATAGAATGGGAATGGAATCATGAGCATGAGAAGTCATGGAGCGATCTAAAGAAACTGCTCACAGAGGAACCAGTTCTGAGGTTTTATGACCCAGTGAGACCCATCAAGATATCATCAGATGCATCACAGAGTGGGCTCGGTGCCGTTCTTCTGCAACAGTATGACTACTGGCAACCTATTGCATATGCATCGCACGCAATGACAGACGCGGAGACGCGATATGCTCAAATAGAAAAGGAGCTGCTCAGCATCACATACGCCTGTGAAAGATTTCACCAGTTTGTGGCAGGACAAGCAATCAGTGTAGAGACTGACCATAAGCCCTTGATTGCATTGTTCCAAAAGCCACTAAATAGCTGTCCGCTTAGAATACAAAGAATGATGATCAGGCTGCAATGCTATACACTGAATGTTGCGTACACACCGGGTAAGCTGATGTATACAGCAGACACATTGTCCAGAGCTGTTGACCCAAGTGAGCCCGCAAACACCACAATGGATGAAAAAGTGAACGCCTACGTGGACATGATCACAAGTGCACTGCCCATAGCAGCTGCAAAAATGGAGCTCATAAAGACTGAGACAAACAAAGATGAAACAATGAGACGACTGAGAAAAAGCATCTTGGATGGATGGCCCAACATGAAGCAAGACTGCTCACCTGACATGGCAGAGTACTGTAACTGCAGGGCGGAACTATCAGTGGCCGAAGACATCATCTACAAAGGGAGTAAAATAGTTATCCCAAAGAGTCTGAGAAAAGAGATGTTAAAAAAGATCCATGGAGGACATCTGGGAATCGAAAAGTGTAAGAAAAGAGCACGAGAGGTGATGTACTGGCCACGAATCAACCAAGATGTGACAAATGAGGTGTCAAACTGCACAATATGCCTGAAATATCGAGCAAGCAATCCGGTAGAACCACTAAAGCCACACCCAGCACCAGACAGACCTTACCAGAAGGTAGGCGCTGACCTATTCGTATGTCAAGGGAAGGACTATCTTGTAGTCACAGACTATTACTCCCTGTATCCAGAGGTTTGTAGACTGTACACCACCACTGCAGATGCTGTGATAACATGTATGAAAGCCATATTCTCCAGACATGGCGTGGCAAGCGAGGTCTTCACAGACAACGGACCCCAGTTTTACAATGCAAGTTTCCGACACTTTGCCAAAGAGTGGGACTTTGTCCACACAACGTCAAGTCCTCACTATCCACCGTCCAATGGACTAGTGGAAAAATCGGTCCAGACAGTGAAAAGACTGATGTACAAGGCAAAAGACAGTGGAACTGACTTCTACCAAAGCATGCTTGTATACCGCACAACGCCGCTCGAGTGTGGTAAGTCACCAGCCCAACTCCTGATGGGACGTCGGCTAAGGTCAAACCTACCCATCCCGGAGAACCTCCTGAAAACAAAAGAGGGGAGAAAGTGAGGAAGTTCAAAGAACAACAGAAAGAAAAGCAAAAGTACTACTATGACAGAGGAACACAAAACCTACCTGAACTCCACACTGGTGACCAAGTAAGATTCAAAGACAAAACAAACACATGGGCCTAGAAATTCAGTCTGGCCACTTTTGGGGCGGTAAAGTCGGGCGTTCGCTAAAGTTAGCGCCCGCCGGAAAGTGTAGGCCACTTCACCGAAATTCAGTAGATTTGGCCAAGAGTTTGGGCGAGCGCTGAAACTGGCGTTGCACTGCTATCTTCAGGCGCTAAGCCGGCGATGCGGTCTGATAACGCCGAGGCCGGGCGCAGCGCAGGTGCGGTCATGTTTTGATTGACAGCAGACACCCTGACGCCGGCCAGCTCTTAAAGGGGGAAGGGTCGACTTTGACTGCTGCCACGCCCTGCATAGTGGAGCCCTGCAGCTAGGCCTCAACACTGCTGGTGGACCCAAATAGCGCCTGAAGCCTTGGAGAAGGCCCGTGAACGAGCGCAGCGCTTCTCAGAGCATGCTTTGAGGGTGCTGGTTAATGGTGTGGAAAAGAAAAGAGAGATCTTGTGCCCGGACAGTGGCAAGAAGGCTCCCAGGAGGCAGTACAGGAGAGCCTGGAAGAAAATCGCCCACAGGGTGTCATCCACCAGCGATGTCCCCAGGAGTGCAGACCAATGCCGCAAGAAGTACAACGATCTCACTCGGATGGTGAAGGTGAGTACCCTTTCCAGTGTCCTCCTCATCCTTGCATGTGCACCTCACATTATGGGCAAAGGGACCTCAAAGGCCTAATGGGCAGCCCTCCTCCCGCAGCTATGGCACTGGCATGATCATCAATAGCACTTTCTGCACTTAACACACTGGCCAAGCTATTCGACCATGGGAGGCAGTGCACACAGCAACAGGGCACCACACTGGCCAAGCTATTCGACCATGGGAGGCAGTGCACACAGCAACAGGGCACCACACTGGCCAAGCTATTCGACCATGGGAGGCAGTGCACACAGCAGCAGGGCACCACACTGTACTTAGAGGCCGTCCTTTCTCTTGCAGGCCAAGCTGGCGCGGAATTTGAGGAGCCAGTCTGCCACCGGGGGAGGCCGTCCCCAGTACCAGGCGCTCAGTGAGCTGGAGGAGAGCGTGGCTCGACTCATCCGTGCCCGGGTGACTGGCCCTGTTGCCATTGGAGATGCGGACCCTGTACTGGGACCCACTGGTAAGGACATGACCGGTTGGACCTCTCTCGTTGCCCTTGCGCTTCAGATCTACATCCTTTCCCACTGTCCGACCAATGCGCATAATGCCACCACTCATGCCTCCCTCGCTGACGCCCTGTCCTCACTCTAAAGCTACTCTTGTGCCTTCCTGCTTTCAGCTGGTGAGGAGGAGGTGGTCCCTGAAGCTCAGAGTGCCAGGCCCTTGGAGGAGGAGGACGACGAGGACCAGGAGGAAGGCGGCACATCGGGGGAACCCTCATCCGCGCCAGGGGATGGCAATGGAGGGGAGACATCTGGCCTGGAGGAGAGCCAGGGGGAAGTGTTGCAGGGGGGTGTAGCTCCTGGGCCCAGTGGGGTCGAGGCACGCGGGAAGGGTCGGGCAGCACGGCGGCCTTCTCCCCAGAGGGAGAGTCCGCCCTCCAGTCCGGAGACGGTCCTCGCCCAGGAGGTGCGCCTCCTTGATGAGATGTCCGCGGCGTCGGAGCGGCGCCACAAGGAGTTCATGGGGGTTGTGGGACAGTTGCCTCAGGCCATTGAGTCCCTGGCTCATAGTGTGGTCGCTTTCGGGGAATCACAGGCCAGGGGGGTCGAGCAACTCGCGGCAGCACACGACAGGGGTGTCCAGCAACTCGCGGCAGCGCAGGACAGGGGTCTCCAGCAACTCGCGGCAGCGCAGGACAGGGGTGTCCAGCAACTCGCGGCAGCGCAGGACGCGAGTCGCGAGTCCATGAGTGGTGCCGTCCAGACACTGGCAGATCTGATGCGGGCACATACCAGGGCAGTTCGGGCACTCACTTCTGCCACACTCGCTGTGGCGTGGAAGCATCGCCAGGGCACCCGCCGCCCTGCTGCAGCACAGCGGTCTGGCCTCCACCAGATTGCTGCGCTTGCTGCACTGCCAGCCCGGCCGAGTGCCAGTGTCTCTGGCGAACAGCGCGCGCCTGGCATCAGCCAGCTTGCCCCCATTGGTGCAGCCGACACTGCCACTCCCCCAGCCAAGGTGCGACGAGCTGCTGCTGAGACTGATGCTGGCCAGCCACAGCTGCAGCAGTCAGCAGCCGGCCCCTCCCGGGCCGGGCCTCGTCTAGGCCGACCCCCAAGGGCATCTGCCGACACGCATTGTGGCCCTCATGAGCCTTCCCCCAGCCTTGCCACACCCACAGGGCCCAGGTTGAGGCGGAGCAACAGGTCGGGCAGGGGCCGGAGAAGCCTGCATAAGGACTCGCCCTCTCGGCACACCCAGTAGAGTGTGGTGATAGCGGTTTTTTTTATATGGGGGTGTTTGTGTTCTGGTGGGGGGCTTATTTTGGTAAGGCCGAAGATGAAGGCATTTTTTGTTTTTATGGGGTGTTTGTGTTGTGGAGGGGGGGGCTTATTTTTGTAAGGCCGATGATGAAGGCCAATTGGATGGGCAAGTTTTGTTATTCCTCCCCAGGTTGTGGGAGTGACAGATGTTTTTGACTGTTTTTTGGGGGTCTTGTCTGTTTTTCTGTTTCATGTGGGAAGGGCCCTGAGTTTGTAAAATAAAGCTTTTTATTTATTCAGCATGTCCAGGTGTCATGTTTCAAGTGGTTGTTGCGTTAACCGGCTGAGGGCTTGCGGAGCGGCTGCATTCAGGTGCGTTCATTGCCACAGGCCATTCCCTGACAGGGGGCCTAGAAGTGGCGTTCAATAAGCCGCCGGCGGACGGCCCTTAGACCTTGTGGCTCCCTCCTGGGCTGGTACTCCTCCTCCTCCTCATGGTCCTCCTGCTCGTCCTCCTGAGGTGGTGGTGCAACGTCAGGTGGCAGTGCCTGAGTCCTGCGGATAGCCAGGTTGTGCAGCATGCAGCACACGACGACGAACTGGGAGACTCTATCCGGCGAATACTGTAGAGATCCGCCGGAACGATCCAGGCAGCGGAACCGTTGCTTGAGGACGCCAATCGTTTGCTCTATGATGTTCCTTGTGGCTTGATGGCTTTCATTGTATGCTTCCTCCGTTGGGGTCCTGGGCGCGCGGAGCGGGGTCATGAGCCATGTACACAAAGGGTAGCCCTTGTCCCCAATAAGCCATCCCCTTGGTGGAGGCTGTGCCTCGAACATGTCAGCCACAGTAGTCTGGCGCAGGATAAATGCATCGTGGCTGCTTCCTGGAAAGCGGGCATTGACAGCTAGGATGCGCTGCCTGTGGTCACACACCAGCTGTACATTGAGGGAATGGTAGCCCTTCCGGTTGCGGTAATCCTTGGCATTGTCGATAGGTGCCCGCATAGCCACATGCGTGCAGTCAATGGCACCCTGCACCATGGGGATGTCCGCGATCCTGCCAAATCCGACTGCACGCTGCTCCTGCCTCTCTAGGGTCATGGGGAAGGAGATGAATTGGTGTCTCCTCGCGAAAAGTGCATCGGTGACCTGCCGGATGCAGCGATGCGCGGCGAACTGGGAGATGTTCGCTATGTCCCCAGCAGCAGCTTGGAAGGAGCCGCTTGAATAAAAGTTCAGAGCCACCGTGACCTTCACTTCCACCGAGAGAGACGTCCTGCACATCAGCTGTGGACGCAGATCTCTGTGAAGCAGCTGGCAGATCTCTGCAACCACCTCCCTTCTGAAGCACAGCCTCTTAACACAATGCGCCGCAGTCATGGTGAGATAGGACACCTGCTGCCGGTATTGCCTGAGTGGGTAAGGCCTACGTTGCCGACGCCTGATGGCCCCTCTGCGTCTAGGCATGGCTGGCCCTCACACAGCGTCTGCCAGCCCTTCGCACATAATGCTGCAACTGAGGGTTGGAACCCCATACAGCCCCCATAATAAACTTGCAAACAGTGAAATCACAATGATTCAAATGTCAAAGCTCTGGCCAGAAGCCAAAAATACCTCTCCTATGTTGTCCCAAATCAGTAAGCTCTGTTCCTTGGTCTCTGTCCAGAAATCCAAAGCAGTAAAGTCATTGCAGCAAAATGGCTGGGCTTTATAGGTCAGTGTAAGTGCCCTTTAATTAGCGCTCCCCGAGGCCCACAGGACTTCTGTTGCGTTCCACTTCACAGTTCTTAACAGCGCCACGCCCACATTGGGCGGGCGCCACTGAATTTCCGGTTTGGGGCGCACAAACAGCGTTGCACGACGAAATGACGTCATGAGCTGCGCGCGCAGCTGAGCAGGCGCAAACACTTTGCGCTGGCGCTAAATGTCAACTGAATTTGGGCGTAGGCGCAGATCGGTCTGCGCCCGGGCGCTAAGTGCCTAGCGCTGGAAATATACCCCTCTTATGGCGTTAACGGCTGGCGAACGCAACTGAATTTCTAGGCCATGGACTCAGAGGGGAACTGTCCTGAGTGAAGTTCAACCAAGATCATACACCATTCAGACAGATGAGGGTGCTGTTCTGAGAAGAAATCATCGAGATCTTCTTATTGGAATCAGCCACAGCAGGTCAAGAGACTGATACTGTTGAACAACCTGATCACACAGCTGAGAACCAATCATCTGAGGCAACAACTCAGATTCAAGGACAATCAATCAGAAAATCCTCAAGACACGTGAAGCCTCCTGAGAGACTCATTGAGCAAATTTAAGGACTATTGTTATAGAAGGAAGTAATGTTACCTTATTCTTTCTTCAAGTTCTAGTGTATTGACATATTTCATGTGAACACACAAAGCAAGGTTAAAAAACCTTGATCATGATAATGATAATGTAAGTTCATTAAGTGTTACAGTTAAAATGCAGATTAATACAAAGAAAACATGCTGTTAGTTAAAAGTAAAATACATTTGTTTTAAGAAAAGGAGGTGTAATGATATCAGCAAATAGAGATGGTATTTGCCTGTTCGATTATGATGCCTTAATAGCATGTTTGCATGTATTGATTGCTTGTGCCTGACCAGCAGAGGGCATGTGACCGAGGGAAGCAAGGCAGTTAGTTTTAGTTTCAGTTTCGTTCTAGATGCATCACAAGCATGGTGTCTCCTGTAAAAGCTGTATAAAGAGTTGAACAAGCTTTAGATTAAAAGTCATCCTCTTTCATAAATGTCTCGTCATTGAACCCACAAAGAAATCAATACAAGAGTGAGGCAGTGACTGGGAGTCAGGCAGTGAATGTGAGCGAGGCAATGTGCAGGAATGAGGCAGTGAGTGAGAGTGAGAGGGAGGAAGTGAGTGGGAGTGAGAGTGAGGCAGTGAGTGGGAGTGAGTGAGAGTGAGGCAGTGAGTGTGAGTGAGGCAGTGAGTGTGAGTGAGGCAGTGAGTGGGAGGGAAACAGTGAGTGGGAATGAGACAGTGAGTGAGAGTGAGAGGGAGGCAGTGAGTGCAAGTGAGGCAGTGAGTGGGAGAGAGGCAGTGAGTGAGAGTGAGGCAGTGAGTAGGAGTGAGGCAGTGAGTGGGAGTGAGGCAGTGAGTGAGAGTGAGAGGGAGGCAGTGAGTGAGAGTGAGGCAGTGAGTATGAGTGAGGCAGTGAATGGGAGTGAGGCAGTGAGTGGGAATGAGGCAGTGAGTGAGAGGGAGGAAGTGAGTGGGAGTGAGAGTGAGGCAGTGAGTGGGAGTGAGAGTGAGGCAGTGAGTGGGATTGAGGCAGTGAGTGAGAGTGAGGCAGTGAGTGGGAGGGAGGCAGTGAGTGAGAGTCAAGCAATGAGTGAGAGCGAGGCAGTGAGTGGGAGTGACACAGTGAGTGGGAGTGAGGCAGTGAGTTGGAGTGAGGCAGTGAGTGGGAGTGAGGCAGAGAGAGTGGGAGCGAGGCAGTGAGTGGGAGTGAGGCAGTGAGTGAGATTGAGGCAAAGAGTGGGAGTGAGAGTGAGGCAGTGAGTAGGAGTGAAGCAGTGAGTGGGAGTGAGGCAGTGAGCGGGAGTGAGGCAGTGAGTGGGAGTGAGGCAGTGAGTGGGAATGAGGCAGTGAGTGAGAGCGAGGCAGTGAGTGAGAGTGAGCCAGTGAGTGGGAGTGAGGCAGTGAGTGGGAGTGAGGCAGAGAGTGAGAGTGGGAGTGAGGCAGTGAGTGAGAGTAAGGCAGTGAGTGGGAGTGAGGCAGTGAGTGGGAGTGAAACTGAGTGAGAGTGAGGCATTGAGTGGGAGTGAGAGTGAGGCAGTGAGTGAGAGTGAGGCATTAAGTGGGAGTGAGAGTGAGGCAGTGAGTGGGAGTGAGGCAGTGAGTGAGAGTGAGGTATTAAGTGGGAGTGAGAGTGAGGCAGTGAGTGGGAGCGAGGCAGTGAGTGCAAGTGAGGCAGTGAGTGAGAGGGAGGCAGTGAGTGGGAGTGAGAGTGAGTGGGAGTGCAAGTGAGGCAGTGAGTGGGAGTGAGGCAGAGAGTGTATTGGGAGCGAGGCAGTGAGTGGGAGTGAGGCAGTGAGAGGGAGCGAGGAAGTGACTGGGAGTGAGGCAGTGAGTGGGAGTGAGGCAGTGAGTGAGATTGAGGCAGTGAGTGGGATTGAGGCAGTGAGTGGGAGTGAGGCAGTGAGTGAGAGTGAGGCAGTGAGTGGGAGTGAGGCAGTGAGTGGGAGTGAGTCAGAGAGTGAGAGTGGGTGGGAGGCAGTGAGTGGGAGGGAGGCAGTGAGTGGGAGTGAGGCAGTGAGTGGGAGTGAGGCAGTGAGTGGGAGTGAGGCAGTGAGTGAGAGTGAGGCAGTGAGTGGGAGTGAGGCAGTGAGTGGGAGTGAGGCAGTGAGTGAGTTTGAGGCAGTGAGTGAGAGCGAGGCAGTGAGTGGGAGGGATGCAGTGAGATAGAGTGAAGGAGTGAGTGAGATTGAGAGTGAGACAGCGAGTGGGAGTGAGGCAGTGAGTGAGAGTGAGACAGCGAGTGGGAGTGAGGCAGTGAGTGGGAGTGAGGCAATGTGTGGGAATGAGGCAGTGAGTGAGAGAGAGAGGGAGGGTGGGAGTGAGAGTGAGGCAGTGAGTGGGAGTGAATGAGAGTGAGGCAGTGAGTGGGAGTGAGGCAGTGAGTGTGAGTGAGGCAGTGAGTGGGAGGGAAACAGTGAGTGGCAATGAGGCAGTGAGTGCGAGTGAGAGTGAGGCAGTGAGTGCAAGTGAGGCAGTGAGTGGGAGTGAGGCAGTGAGTGAGAGCGAGGCAGTGAGTGGGATTGAGGCAGTGAGTGAGAGTGAGGCAGTGAGTGGGAGGGAGGCAGTGAGTGAGAGTCAAGCAATGAGTGAGAGCGAGGCAGTGAGTGAGAGTGAGGCAGTGAGTGGGAGTGACGCAGTGAGTGGGAGTGAGGCAGTGAGTGGGAGTGAGGCAGTGAGTGGGAGTGAGGCAGAGAGAATGGGAGCGAGGCAGTGAGTGGGAGTGAGGCAGTGAGTGAGATTGAGGCAAAAAGTGGGAGTGAGAGTGAGGCAGTGAGTAGGAGTGAAGCAGTGAGTGGGAGTGACGCAGTGAGTGGGAGTGAGGCAGTGAGTGGGAGTGAGGCAGTGAGTGGGAATGAGGCAGTGAGTGAGAGCGAGGCAGTGAGTGAGAGTGAGGCAGTGAGTGGGAGTGAGGCAGTGAGTGGGAGTGAGGCAGAGAGTGAGAGTGGGAGTGAGGCAGTGAGTGAGAGTAAGGCAGTGAGTGGGAGTGAGGCGGTGAGTGGGAGTGAAACTGAGTGAGAGTGAGGCATTGAGTGGGAGTCAGAGTGAGGCAGTGAGTGAGAGTGAGGCATCAAGTGGGAGTGAGAGTAAGGCAGTGAGTGGGAGTGAGGCGGTGAGTGGGAGTGAAACTGAGTGAGAGTGAGGCATTGAGTGGGAGTGAGAGTGAGGCAGTGAGTGAGAGTGAGACAGCGAGTGGGAGTGAGGCAGTGAGTGGGAGTGAGGCAATGTGTGGGAATGAGGCAGTGAGTGAGAGAGAGAGGGAGGGTGGGAGTGAGAGTGAGGCAGTGAGTGGGAGTGAATGAGAGTGAGGCAGTGAGTGGGAGTGAGGCAGTGAGTGTGAGTGAGGCAGTGAGTGGGAGGGAAACAGTGAGTGGCAATGAGGCAGTGAGTGCGAGTGAGAGTGAGGCAGTAAGTGCAAGTGAGGCAGTGAGTGGGAGTGAGGCAGTGAGTGAGAGCGAGGCAGTGAGTGGGATAGAGGCAGTGAGTGAGAGTGAGGCAGTGAGTGGGAGGGAGGCAGTGAGTGAGAGTCAAGCAATGAGTGAGAGCGAGGCAGTGAGTGGGAGTGAGAGTGAGGCAGTGAGTGGGATTGAGGCAGTGAGTGAGAGTGAGGCAGTGAGTGGGAGGGAGGCAGTGAGTGAGAGTCAAGCAATGAGTGAGAGCGAGGCAGTGAGTGAGAGTGAGGCAGTGAGTGGGAGTGACGCAGTGAGTGGGAGTGAGGCAGTGAGTGGGAGTGAGGCAGAGAGAGTGGGAGCGAGGCAGTGAGTGGGAGTGAGGCAGTGAGTGAGATTGAGGCAAAGAGTGGGAGTGAGAGTGAGGCAGTGAGTAGGAGTGAAGCAGTGAGTGGGAGTGAGGCAGTGAGTGGGAGTGAGGCAGTGAGTGGGAATGAGGCAGTGAGTGAAAGCGAGGCAGTGAGTGAGAGTGTGGCAGTGAGTGGGAGTGAGGCAGTGAGTGGGAGTGAGGCAGAGAGTGAGAGTGGGAGTGAGGCAGAGTGAGAGTAAGGCAGTGAGTGGGAGTGAGGCGGTGAGTGGGAGTGAAACTGAGTGAGAGTGAGGCATTGAGTGGGAGTCAGAGTGAGGCAGTGAGTGAGAGTGAGGCATTAAGTGGGAGTGAGAGTAAGGCAGTGAGTGGGAGTGAGGCGGTGAGTGGGAGTGAAACTGAGTGAGAGTGAGGCATTGAGTGGGAGTGAGAGCGAGGCAGTATGTGAGAGTGAGGCATTAAGTGGGAGTGAGAGTGAGGCAGTGAGTGGGAGTGAGGCAGTGAGTGGGAGTGAGGCATTAAGTGGGAGTGAGAGTGAGGCAGTGAGTGGGAGTGAGGCAGTGAGTGCAAGTGAGGCAGTGAGTGAGAGCGAGGCAGTGAGTGGGAGTGAGAGTGAGGCAGTGAGTGGGAGTGCAAGTGAGGCAGTGAGTGGGAGTGAGGCAGAGAGTGTATTGGGAGCGAGGCAGTGAGTGGGAGTGAGGCAGTGAGAGGGAGCGAGGAAGTGACTGGGAGTGAGGCAGTGAGTGGGAGTGAGGCAGTGAGTGAGATTGAGGCAGTGAGTGGGAGTGAGGCAGTGAGTGAGAGTGAGGCAGTGAGTGGGAGTGAGGCAGTGAGTGGGAGTGAGGCAGTGAGTGGGAGTGAGGCAGTGAGTGGGCGTGAGGCAGAGAGTGAGAGTGGGAGGGAGGCAGTCAGTGGGAGGGAGGCAGTGAGTGGGAGTGAGGCAGTGAGTGGGAGTGAGGCAGTGAGTGGGAGTGAGGCACTGAGTGGGAGTGAGGCAGTGAGTGAGAGTGAGGCAGTGAGTGGGAGTGAGGCAGTGAGTGGGAGTGAGGCAGTGAGTGGGAATGAGGCAATGAGTGGGAGTGAGGCAGTGAGTGGGAATGAGGCAGTGAGTGAGAGTGAGAGGGAGGCAGTGAGTGGGAGTGAGAGTGAGGCAGTGAGTGGGAGTGCAAGTGAGGCAGTGAGTGGGAGTGAGGCAGAGAGTGCAGTGGGAGTGAGGCAGTGAGTGAGAGTGAGGCAGTGAGTGGGAGGGAGGCAGTGAGTGGGAGCGAGGCAGTGAGTGGGAGCGAGGAAGTGAGTGGGAGCGAGGCAGTGAGTGGGAGCGAGGCAGTGAGTGGGAGCGAGGCAGTGAGTGGGAGCGAGGCAGTGAGTGGGAGTGAGGCAGTGAGTGAGATTGAGGCAGTGAGTGAGAGCGAGGCAGTGAGTGGGAGGGAGGCAGTGAGATAGAGTGAAGGAGTGAGTGAGATTGAGAGTGAGACAGCGAGTGGGAGTGAGGCAGTGAGTGAGAGTGAGAGTCAGACAGCGAGTGGGAGTGAGGCAGAGAGTGAGAGCAAGGCAGTGAGTGGGAGTGAGGCAGTGAATGGGAGTGAGGCAATGTGTGGGAATGAGGCAGTGAGTGAGAGTGAGAGGGAGGCAGGGAGTGAGAGTGAGGCAGTGAGTGGGAGTGAGTGAGAGTGAGGCAGTGAGTGGGAATGAGGCAGTGTGTGAGAGTGAGAGGGAGGCAGTGAGTGGGAGTGAGGCAGTAAGTGAGAGCGAGGCAGTGAGTGGGAGTGAGGCAGTGAGTGGGAGTGAGGCAGTAAGTGAGAGCGAGGCAGTGAGTGGGAGTGAGGCAGTGAGTGGGAATGAGGCAGTGAGTGAGAGTGAGAGGGAGGCAGTGAGTGGCAGTGAGAGTGAGGCAGTGAGTGGGAGTGCAAGTGAGGCAGTGTGTGGGAGTGAGGGAGAGAGTGTAGTGGGAGCGAGGCAGTGAGTAAGTGAGTGGGAGCGAGGAAGTGACTGGGAGTGAGGCAGTGAGTGGGAGTGAGGCAGTGAGTGAGATTGAGGCAGTGAGTGGGAGTGAGGCAGTGAGTGGGAGTGAGGCAGTGAGTGGGAGTGAGGCAGTGAGTGGGAGTGAGGCAGAGAGTGAGAGTGGGAGTGAGGCAGTGAGTGAGAGTAAGGCAGTGAGTGGGAGTGAGGCGATGAGTGGGAGTGAAACTGAGTGAGAGTGAGGCATTGAGTGGGAGTCAGAGTGAGGCAGTGAGTGAGAGTGAGGCATTAAGTGGGAGTGAGAGTAAGGCAGTGAGTGGGAGTGAGGCGGTGAGTGGGAGTGAAACTGAGTGAGAGTGAGGCATTGAGTGGGAGTGAGAGTGAGGCAGTGAGTGAGAGTGAGGCATTAAGTGGGAGTGAGAGTGAGGCAGTGAGTGGGAGTGAGGCAGTGAGTGAGAGTGAGGCATTAAGTGGGAGTGAGAGTGAGGCAGTGAGTGGGAGCGAGGCAGTGAGTGCAAGTGAGGCAGTGAGTGAGAGCGAGGCAGTGAGTGGGAGTGAGAGTGAGGCAGTGAGTGTGAGTGCAAGTGAGGCAGTGAGTGGGAGTGAGGCAGAGAGTGTATTCGGGAGCGAGGCAGTGAGTGGGAGTGAGGCAGTGAGAGGGAGCGAGGAAGTGACTGGGAGTGAGGCAGTGAGTAGGAGTGAGGCAGTGAGTGAGATTGAGGCAGTGAGTGGGAGTGAGGCAGTGAGTGAGAGTGAGGCAGTGAGTGGGAGTGAGGCAGTGAGTGAGAGTGAGGCAGTGAGTGGGAGTGAGGCAGTGAGTGGGAGTGAGGCAGTGAGTGGGAGTGAGGCAGAGAGTGAGAGTGGAGGGAGGCAGTGAGTGGGAGGGAGGCAGTGAGTGGGAGTGAGGCAGTGAGTGGGAGTGAGGTACTGAGTGGGAGTGAGGCAGTGAGTGAGAGTGAGGCAGTGAGTGGGAGTGAGGCAGTGAGTGGGAGTGAGGCAGTGAGTGGGAGTGAGGCAGTGAGTGGGAATGAGGCAATGAGTGGGAGTGAGGCAGTGAGTGGGAATGAGGCAGTGAGTGAGAGTGAGAGGGAGGCAGTGAGTGGGAGTGAGAGTGAGGCAGTGAGTGGGAGTGCAAGTGAGGCAGTGAGTGGGAGTGAGGCAGAGAGTGTAGTGGGAGTGAGGCAGTGAGTGAGAGTGAGGCAGTGAGTGGGAGTGAGGCAGTGAGTGGGAGCAAGGCAGTGTGTGGGAGCGAGGAAGTGAGTGGGAGCGAGGCAGTGAGTGGGAGCGAGGCAGTGAGTGGGAGCGAGGCAGTGAGTGGGAGCGAGGCAGTGAGTGGGAGCGAGGCAGTGAGTGGGAGTGAGGCAGTGAGTGGGAGTGAGGCAGTGAGTGGGTGTGAGGCAGTGAGTGAGATTGAGGCAGTGAGTGAGAGCGAGGCAGTGAGTGGGAGGGAGGCAGTGAGATAGAGTGAAGGAGTGAGTGAGATTGAGATTGAGGCAGTGAGTGGGAGTGAGGCAGTGAATGGGAGTGAGGCAATGTGTGGGAATGAGGCAGTGAGTGAGAGTGAGAGGGAGGCAGGGAGTGAGAGTGAGGCAGTGAGTGGGAGTGAGTGAGAGTGAGGCAGTGAGTGGGAGTGAGGCAGTGAGTGTGAGTGAGGCAGTGAGTGGGAGGGAAACAGTGAGTGGGAATGAGGCAGTGAGTGAGAGTGAGAGGGAGGCAGTGAGTGCAAGTGAGGCAGTGAGTGGGAGCGAGGCAGTGAGTGAGAGCGAGGCAGTGAGTGGGAGTGAGGCAGTGAGTGGGAGTGAGGCAGTGAGTGAGAGTGAAAGGGAGGCAGTGAGTGAGAGTGAGGCAGTGATTAGGAGTGAGGCAGTGAATGGGAGTGAGGCAGTGAGTGGGAATGAGGCAGTGAGTGAGAGGGAGGTAGTGAGTGGGAGTGAGAGTGAGGCAGTGAGTGGGAGTGAGAGTGAGGCAGTGAGTGGGAGTGAGGCAGTGAGTGAGAGTGAGGCAGTGAGTGGGAGGGAGGCAGTGAGTGAGAGTCAAGCAATGAGAGAGAGTGAGGCAGAGAGTGAGAGTGATGCAGTGAGTGGGAGTGATGCAGTGAGTGGGAGTGAGGCAGTTAGTGGGAGTGAGGCAGTGAGTGGGAGTGAGGCAGTGAGGGGGAGTGAGGCAGAGAGAGTGGGAGCGAGGCAGTGAATGGGAGTGAGGCAGTGAGTGTGAGTGAGGCAATGAGTGGGAATGAAGCAGAGAGTGAGAGTGGGAGTGAGGCAGTGAGTGAAAGTAAGGCAGTGAGTGGGAGTGAGGCATTGAGTGGGAGTGAAACTAAGTGAGAGTGAGGCATTGAGTGGGAGTGAGAGTGAGGCAGTGAGTGAGAGTGAGGCATTCAGTGGGAGTGAGAGTGAGGCTGTGAGTGGGAGCGAGGCAGTGAGTGCAAGTGAGGCAGAGAGTGAGAGTAGGAGCGAGGCAGTGAGTGGGAGTGAGGAAGTGAGTGAGAGTGAGGCAATGAGTGGGAGTGAGGCAGTGAGTGAGAGGGAGGCAGTGAGTGGGAGTGAGGCAGTGAGTGGGAGTGAGGTACTGAGTGGGAGTGAGGCAGTGAGTGAGAGTGAGGCAGTGAGTGGGAGTGAGGCAGTGAGTGGGAGTGAGGCAGTGAGTGGGAGTGAGGCAGTGAGTGGGAATGAGGCAATGAGTGGGAGTGAGGCAGTGAGTGGGAATGAGGCAGTGAGTGAGAGTGAGAGGGAGGCAGTGAGTGGGAGTGAGAGTGAGGCAGTGAGTGGGAGTGCAAGTGAGGCAGTGAGTGGGAGTGAGGCAGAGAGTGTAGTGGGAGTGAGGCAGTGAGTGAGAGTGAGGCAGTGAGTGGGAGTGAGGCAGTGAGTGGGAGCAAGGCAGTGTGTGGGAGCGAGGAAGTGAGTGGGAGCGAGGCAGTGAGTGGGAGCGAGGCAGTGAGTGGGAGCGAGGCAGTGAGTGGGAGCGAGGCAGTGAGTGGGAGCGAGGCAGTGAGTGGGAGTGAGGCAGTGAGTGGGAGTGAGGCAGTGAGTGGGTGTGAGGCAGTGAGTGAGATTGAGGCAGTGAGTGAGAGCGAGGCAGTGAGTGGGAGGGAGGCAGTGAGATAGAGTGAAGGAGTGAGTGAGATTGAGATTGAGGCAGTGAGTGGGAGTGAGGCAGTGAATGGGAGTGAGGCAATGTGTGGGAATGAGGCAGTGAGTGAGAGTGAGAGGGAGGCAGGGAGTGAGAGTGAGGCAGTGAGTGGGAGTGAGTGAGAGTGAGGCAGTGAGTGGGAGTGAGGCAGTGAGTGTGAGTGAGGCAGTGAGTGGGAGGGAAACAGTGAGTGGGAATGAGGCAGTGAGTGAGAGTGAGAGGGAGGCAGTGAGTGCAAGTGAGGCAGTGAGTGGGAGCGAGGCAGTGAGTGAGAGCGAGGCAGTGAGTGGGAGTGAGGCAGTGAGTGGGAGTGAGGCAGTGAGTGAGAGTGAAAGGGAGGCAGTGAGTGAGAGTGAGGCAGTGATTAGGAGTGAGGCAGTGAATGGGAGTGAGGCAGTGAGTGGGAATGAGGCAGTGAGTGAGAGGGAGGTAGTGAGTGGGAGTGAGAGTGAGGCAGTGAGTGGGAGTGAGAGTGAGGCAGTGAGTGGGAGTGAGGCAGTGAGTGAGAGTGAGGCAGTGAGTGGGAGGGAGGCAGTGAGTGAGAGTCAAGCAATGAGAGAGAGTGAGGCAGAGAGTGAGAGTGATGCAGTGAGTGGGAGTGATGCAGTGAGTGGGAGTGAGGCAGTTAGTGGGAGTGAGGCAGTGAGTGGGAGTGAGGCAGTGAGGGGGAGTGAGGCAGAGAGAGTGGGAGCGAGGCAGTGAATGGGAGTGAGGCAGTGAGTGTGAGTGAGGCAATGAGTGGGAATGAAGCAGAGAGTGAGAGTGGGAGTGAGGCAGTGAGTGAAAGTAAGGCAGTGAGTGGGAGTGAGGCATTGAGTGGGAGTGAAACTAAGTGAGAGTGAGGCATTGAGTGGGAGTGAGAGTGAGGCAGTGAGTGAGAGTGAGGCATTCAGTGGGAGTGAGAGTGAGGCTGTGAGTGGGAGCGAGGCAGTGAGTGCAAGTGAGGCAGAGAGTGAGAGTAGGAGCGAGGCAGTGAGTGGGAGTGAGGAAGTGAGTGAGAGTGAGGCAATGAGTGGGAGTGAGGCAGTGAGTGAGAGGGAGGCAGTGAGTGAGAGGGAGGTAGTGAGTGGGAGTGAGGCAGTGAGTGGGAGTGAGAGTGAGGCAGTGAGTGGGAGTGAGAGTGAGGCAGTGAGTGAGAGTGAGCCAGTGAGTGGGAGAGAGGCAGTGAGTGAGAGTCAAGCAATGAGAGAGAGTGAGGCAGAGAGTGAGAGTGATGCAGTGAGTGGGAGTGATGCAGTGAGTGGGAGTGAGGCAGTTAGTGGGAGTGAGGCAGTGAGTGGGAGTGAGGCAGTGAGGGGGAGTGAGGCAGAGAGAGTGGGAGCGAGGCAGTGAATGGGAGTGAGGCAGTGAGTGTGAGTGAGGCAATGAGTGGGAATGAAGCAGAGAGTGAGAGTGAGGCAGTGAGTGAGAGTAAGGCAGTGAGTGGGAGTGAGGCATTGAGTGGGAGTGAAACTAAGTGAGAGTGAGGCATTGAGTGGGAGTGAGAGTGAGGCAGTGAGTGAGAGTGAGGCATTCAGTGGGAGTGAGAGTGAGGCTGTGAGTGGGAGCGAGGCAGTGAGTGCAAGTGAGGCAGAGAGTGAGAGTAGGAGCGAGGCAGTGAGTGGGAGTGAGGAAGTGAGTGAGAGTGAGGCAATGAGTGGGAGTGAGGCAGTGAGTGAGAGGGAGGCAGTGAGTGAGAGGGAGGCAGTGAGTGGGAGTGAGGCAGTGAGTGGGAGTGAGATTGAGTGAGTGGGAGTGAGGAAGTGAGTGGGAGTGAGAGGGAGGCAGTGAGTGGGAGTGAGGCAGTGAGTGAGAGTGAACCAGTGAGTGGGAGTGAGATTGAGTGAGTGGGAGTGAGGAAGTGAGTGGGAGTGAGGCAGTGAGTGAGTGAGGTTGTGAGTGAGAGTGGGTGTGAGTGAGAGTGAGGCAGTGAGTGGGAGTGAGGCAGTGAGTGAGGCTGTGAGTGAGAGTGAGGCAGTGAGTGGAAGTGAGGCAGTGAGAGGGAGTGAGGCAGTGAGTGAGAGTGAACCAGTGAGTGGGAGTGAGATTGAGTGAGTGGGAGTGAGGAAGTGAGTGGGAGTGAGGCAGTGAGTGAGTGAGGCTGTGAGTGAGAGTGGGTGTGAGTGAGAGTGAGGCAGTGAGTGAGAGTGAGGCAGTGAGTGCGAGAGTGGCAGTTGTCGGGAGTGAGGCAATGAGTGGGAGCGATGCAGTGAGTGAGATTGAGGCAATGACCGGGAGTGAGGCAGGGAGTGAGGGAGTGAATGAGAGTGAGGCAGTGAGTGAGAGTGAGGCACTGAGTGTGAGTGAGGCAGTGAGTGTGAGCGAGGCAGTGAGTGACAGCTAGGCAGTGAGTGGGAGTGGGAGTGAGGTAGTGAGTGGGAGTGAGTGACAGTGAGGCAGTGAGTGGGAGTGAGGCAGTGATTTAGAGTGAGGCACTGAGTGAGGCAGTGAGTGGGAGCGATGCAGTGAGTGAGAGGGAGGCAGTGAGTGAGAGTGTGGCAATGAGTGTGAGTGAGGCAGTGGGCAGGATTTTCATTGGGCCATGGAGGCGGGATTGGAGGCGTGTGGGGGGTCAAAATCCGAAATCGGGGGGCACGAACCCATCCCACACCCAGCCCGCCTCCATGCCAGTTTCAAAGGAGGCGGGTACCCGACCCGCACTGGGACCCGCCTCCACAAGGCGGGAAGGAGATTAGTGCCAATTAACTGCCTGTTAACAGCTAGTGTGAATGAGGCAGTGAGTGGGAGTGAGGCAGTGAGTGGGAGTGAGAGTGAAGCAGTGAGTGAGAGTGAGGCAGTGAGTGAGAGTGGCTGTGAGTGAGAGTGAGGCAGTGAGTGGAAGTGAGGCAGTGAGAGGGAGTGAGGCAGTGAGTGAGAGTGAACCAGTGAGTGGGAGTGAGATTGAGTGAGTGGGAGTGAGGAAGTGAGTGGGAGTGAGGCAGTGAGTGAGTGAGGCTGTGAGTGAGAGTGGGTGTGAGTGAGAGTGAGGCAGTGAGTGGGAGTGAGGCAGTGAGTGAGGCTGTGAGTGAGAGTGGGTGTGAGTGAGGCCGTGAGTCGGATTGAGGCAATGAGTGAGAGTGAGTCAGTGAGTGGGAGCGAGGCAGTGAGTGAGAGTGTGGCAGTGAGTGGGGGGGAGGGAATTAGTGGGAGTGAGGCAGTGAGTGAGAGAAAGGCAGTGAGTGGGAGTTAGGGATTGAGTGGGAATGAGGGAGTGAGTGGGAGTGAGGCAGTGAGTGAGAGTGAGTCAGTGAGTGGGAGCGAGGCAGTGAGTGGGAATGAGGGAGTTAGTGGGAGTGAGGCAGTGAGTGGGAGCGAGGCAGTGAGTGGGAGTGAGGCAGTGAGTGGGAGTGAGGCACTGAGTGGGAGTGAGGCAGTGAGTGAGAGTGAGGCAGTGAGTGGGAGTGAGGCAGTGAGTGGGAGTGAGGCAGTGAGTGGGAATGAGGCAATGAGTGGGAGTGAGGCAGTGAGTGGGAATGAGGCAGTGAGTGAGAGTGAGAGGGAGGCAGTGAGTGGGAGTGAGAGTGAGGCAGTGAGTGGGAGTGCAAGTGAGGCAGTGAGTGGGAGTGAGGCAGAGAGTGCAGTGGGAGTGAGGCAGTGAGTGAGAGTGAGGCAGTGAGTGGGAGGGAGGCAGTGAGTGGGAGCGAGGCAGTGAGTGGGAGCGAGGAAGTGAGTGGGAGCGAGGCAGTGAGTGGGAGCGAGGCAGTGAGTGGGAGCGAGGCAGTGAGTGGGAGCGAGGCAGTGAGTGGGAGTGAGGCAGTGAGTGAGATTGAGGCAGTGAGTGAGAGCGAGGCAGTGAGTGGGAGGGAGGCAGTGAGATAGAGTGAAGGAGTGAGTGAGATTGAGAGTGAGACAGCGAGTGGGAGTGAGGCAGTGAGTGAGAGTGAGAGTCAGACAGCGAGTGGGAGTGAGGCAGAGAGTGAGAGCAAGGCAGTGAGTGGGAGTGAGGCAGTGAATGGGAGTGAGGCAATGTGTGGGAATGAGGCAGTGAGTGAGAGTGAGAGGGAGGCAGGGAGTGAGAGTGAGGCAGTGAGTGGGAGTGAGTGAGAGTGAGGCAGTGAGTGGGAATGAGGCAGTGTGTGAGAGTGAGAGGGAGGCAGTGAGTGGGAGTGAGGCAGTAAGTGAGAGCGAGGCAGTGAGTGGGAGTGAGGCAGTGAGTGGGAGTGAGGCAGTAAGTGAGAGCGAGGCAGTGAGTGGGAGTGAGGCAGTGAGTGGGAATGAGGCAGTGAGTGAGAGTGAGAGGGAGGCAGTGAGTGGCAGTGAGAGTGAGGCAGTGAGTGGGAGTGCAAGTGAGGCAGTGTGTGGGAGTGAGGGAGAGAGTGTAGTGGGAGCGAGGCAGTGAGTAAGTGAGTGGGAGCGAGGAAGTGACTGGGAGTGAGGCAGTGAGTGGGAGTGAGGCAGTGAGTGAGATTGAGGCAGTGAGTGGGAGTGAGGCAGTGAGTGGGAGTGAGGCAGTGAGTGGGAGTGAGGCAGTGAGTGGGAGTGAGGCAGAGAGTGAGAGTGGGAGTGAGGCAGTGAGTGAGAGTAAGGCAGTGAGTGGGAGTGAGGCGATGAGTGGGAGTGAAACTGAGTGAGAGTGAGGCATTGAGTGGGAGTCAGAGTGAGGCAGTGAGTGAGAGTGAGGCATTAAGTGGGAGTGAGAGTAAGGCAGTGAGTGGGAGTGAGGCGGTGAGTGGGAGTGAAACTGAGTGAGAGTGAGGCATTGAGTGGGAGTGAGAGTGAGGCAGTGAGTGAGAGTGAGGCATTAAGTGGGAGTGAGAGTGAGGCAGTGAGTGGGAGTGAGGCAGTGAGTGAGAGTGAGGCATTAAGTGGGAGTGAGAGTGAGGCAGTGAGTGGGAGCGAGGCAGTGAGTGCAAGTGAGGCAGTGAGTGAGAGCGAGGCAGTGAGTGGGAGTGAGAGTGAGGCAGTGAGTGTGAGTGCAAGTGAGGCAGTGAGTGGGAGTGAGGCAGAGAGTGTATTCGGGAGCGAGGCAGTGAGTGGGAGTGAGGCAGTGAGAGGGAGCGAGGAAGTGACTGGGAGTGAGGCAGTGAGTAGGAGTGAGGCAGTGAGTGAGATTGAGGCAGTGAGTGGGAGTGAGGCAGTGAGTGAGAGTGAGGCAGTGAGTGGGAGTGAGGCAGTGAGTGAGAGTGAGGCAGTGAGTGGGAGTGAGGCAGTGAGTGGGAGTGAGGCAGAGAGTGAGAGTGGAGGGAGGCAGTGAGTGGGAGGGAGGCAGTGAGTGGGAGTGAGGCAGTGAGTGGGAGTGAGGTACTGAGTGGGAGTGAGGCAGTGAGTGAGAGTGAGGCAGTGAGTGGGAGTGAGGCAGTGAGTGGGAGTGAGGCAGTGAGTGGGAATGAGGCAATGAGTGGGAGTGAGGCAGTGAGTGGGAATGAGGCAGTGAGTGAGAGTGAGAGGGAGGCAGTGAGTGGGAGTGAGAGTGAGGCAGTGAGTGGGAGTGCAAGTGAGGCAGTGAGTGGGAGTGAGGCAGAGAGTGTAGTGGGAGTGAGGCAGTGAGTGAGAGTGAGGCAGTGAGTGGGAGTGAGGCAGTGAGTGGGAGCAAGGCAGTGTGTGGGAGCGAGGAAGTGAGTGGGAGCGAGGCAGTGAGTGGGAGCGAGGCAGTGAGTGGGAGCGAGGCAGTGAGTGGGAGCGAGGCAGTGAGTGGGAGTGAGGCAGTGAGTGGGAGTGAGGCAGTGAGTGGGTGTGAGGCAGTGAGTGAGATTGAGGCAGTGAGTGAGAGCGAGGCAGTGAGTGGGAGGGAGGCAGTGAGATAGAGTGAAGGAGTGAGTGAGATTGAGATTGAGGCAGTGAGTGGGAGTGAGGCAGTGAATGGGAGTGAGGCAATGTGTGGGAATGAGGCAGTGAGTGAGAGTGAGAGGGAGGCAGGGAGTGAGAGTGAGGCAGTGAGTGGGAGTGAGTGAGAGTGAGGCAGTGAGTGGGAGTGAGGCAGTGAGTGTGAGTGAGGCAGTGAGTGGGAGGGAAACAGTGAGTGGGAATGAGGCAGTGAGTGAGAGTGAGAGGGAGGCAGTGAGTGCAAGTGAGGCAGTGAGTGGGAGCGAGGCAGTGAGTGAGAGCGAGGCAGTGAGTGGGAGTGAGGCAGTGAGTGGGAGTGAGGCAGTGAGTGAGAGTGAAAGGGAGGCAGTGAGTGAGAGTGAGGCAGTGATTAGGAGTGAGGCAGTGAATGGGAGTGAGGCAGTGAGTGGGAATGAGGCAGTGAGTGAGAGGGAGGTAGTGAGTGGGAGTGAGAGTGAGGCAGTGAGTGGGAGTGAGAGTGAGGCAGTGAGTGGGAGTGAGGCAGTGAGTGAGAGTGAGGCAGTGAGTGGGAGGGAGGCAGTGAGTGAGAGTCAAGCAATGAGAGAGAGTGAGGCAGAGAGTGAGAGTGATGCAGTGAGTGGGAGTGATGCAGTGAGTGGGAGTGAGGCAGTTAGTGGGAGTGAGGCAGTGAGTGGGAGTGAGGCAGTGAGGGGGAGTGAGGCAGAGAGAGTGGGAGCGAGGCAGTGAATGGGAGTGAGGCAGTGAGTGTGAGTGAGGCAATGAGTGGGAATGAAGCAGAGAGTGAGAGTGGGAGTGAGGCAGTGAGTGAAAGTAAGGCAGTGAGTGGGAGTGAGGCATTGAGTGGGAGTGAAACTAAGTGAGAGTGAGGCATTGAGTGGGAGTGAGAGTGAGGCAGTGAGTGAGAGTGAGGCATTCAGTGGGAGTGAGAGTGAGGCTGTGAGTGGGAGCGAGGCAGTGAGTGCAAGTGAGGCAGAGAGTGAGAGTAGGAGCGAGGCAGTGAGTGGGAGTGAGGAAGTGAGTGAGAGTGAGGCAATGAGTGGGAGTGAGGCAGTGAGTGAGAGGGAGGCAGTGAGTGGGAGTGAGGCAGTGAGTGGGAGTGAGGTACTGAGTGGGAGTGAGGCAGTGAGTGAGAGTGAGGCAGTGAGTGGGAGTGAGGCAGTGAGTGGGAGTGAGGCAGTGAGTGGGAATGAGGCAATGAGTGGGAGTGAGGCAGTGAGTGGGAATGAGGCAGTGAGTGAGAGTGAGAGGGAGGCAGTGAGTGGGAGTGAGAGTGAGGCAGTGAGTGGGAGTGCAAGTGAGGCAGTGAGTGGGAGTGAGGCAGAGAGTGTAGTGGGAGTGAGGCAGTGAGTGAGAGTGAGGCAGTGAGTGGGAGTGAGGCAGTGAGTGGGAGCAAGGCAGTGTGTGGGAGCGAGGAAGTGAGTGGGAGCGAGGCAGTGAGTGGGAGCGAGGCAGTGAGTGGGAGCGAGGCAGTGAGTGGGAGCGAGGCAGTGAGTGGGAGCGAGGCAGTGAGTGGGAGTGAGGCAGTGAGTGGGAGTGAGGCAGTGAGTGGGTGTGAGGCAGTGAGTGAGATTGAGGCAGTGAGTGAGAGCGAGGCAGTGAGTGGGAGGGAGGCAGTGAGATAGAGTGAAGGAGTGAGTGAGATTGAGATTGAGGCAGTGAGTGGGAGTGAGGCAGTGAATGGGAGTGAGGCAATGTGTGGGAATGAGGCAGTGAGTGAGAGTGAGAGGGAGGCAGGGAGTGAGAGTGAGGCAGTGAGTGGGAGTGAGTGAGAGTGAGGCAGTGAGTGGGAGTGAGGCAGTGAGTGTGAGTGAGGCAGTGAGTGGGAGGGAAACAGTGAGTGGGAATGAGGCAGTGAGTGAGAGTGAGAGGGAGGCAGTGAGTGCAAGTGAGGCAGTGAGTGGGAGCGAGGCAGTGAGTGAGAGCGAGGCAGTGAGTGGGAGTGAGGCAGTGAGTGGGAGTGAGGCAGTGAGTGAGAGTGAAAGGGAGGCAGTGAGTGAGAGTGAGGCAGTGATTAGGAGTGAGGCAGTGAATGGGAGTGAGGCAGTGAGTGGGAATGAGGCAGTGAGTGAGAGGGAGGTAGTGAGTGGGAGTGAGAGTGAGGCAGTGAGTGGGAGTGAGAGTGAGGCAGTGAGTGGGAGTGAGGCAGTGAGTGAGAGTGAGGCAGTGAGTGGGAGGGAGGCAGTGAGTGAGAGTCAAGCAATGAGAGAGAGTGAGGCAGAGAGTGAGAGTGATGCAGTGAGTGGGAGTGATGCAGTGAGTGGGAGTGAGGCAGTTAGTGGGAGTGAGGCAGTGAGTGGGAGTGAGGCAGTGAGGGGGAGTGAGGCAGAGAGAGTGGGAGCGAGGCAGTGAATGGGAGTGAGGCAGTGAGTGTGAGTGAGGCAATGAGTGGGAATGAAGCAGAGAGTGAGAGTGGGAGTGAGGCAGTGAGTGAAAGTAAGGCAGTGAGTGGGAGTGAGGCATTGAGTGGGAGTGAAACTAAGTGAGAGTGAGGCATTGAGTGGGAGTGAGAGTGAGGCAGTGAGTGAGAGTGAGGCATTCAGTGGGAGTGAGAGTGAGGCTGTGAGTGGGAGCGAGGCAGTGAGTGCAAGTGAGGCAGAGAGTGAGAGTAGGAGCGAGGCAGTGAGGAAGTGAGTGAGAGTGAGGCAATGAGTGGGAGTGAGGCAGTGAGTGAGAGGGAGGCAGTGAGTGAGAGGGAGGTAGTGAGTGGGAGTGAGAGTGAGGCAGTGAGTGGGAGTGAGAGTGAGGCAGTGAGTGGGAGTGAGAGTGAGGCAGTGAGTGAGAGTGAGCCAGTGAGTGGGAGAGAGGCAGTGAGTGAGAGTCAAGCAATGAGAGAGAGTGAGGCAGAGAGTGAGAGTGATGCAGTGAGTGGGAGTGATGCAGTGAGTGGGAGTGAGGCAGTTAGTGGGAGTGAGGCAGTGAGTGGGAGTGAGGCAGTGAGGGGGAGTGAGGCAGAGAGAGTGGGAGCGAGGCAGTGAATGGGAGTGAGGCAGTGAGTGTGAGTGAGGCAATGAGTGGGAATGAAGCAGAGAGTGAGAGTGAGGCAGTGAGTGAGAGAGAGTGAGGCAGTGAGTGAGAGTAAGGCAGTGAGTGGGAGTGAGGCATTGAGTGGGAGTGAAACTAAGTGAGAGTGAGGCATTGAGTGGGAGTGAGAGTGAGGCAGTGAGTGAGAGTGAGGCATTCAGTGGGAGTGAGAGTGAGGCTGTGAGTGGGAGCGAGGCAGTGAGTGCAAGTGAGGCAGAGAGTGAGAGTAGGAGCGAGGCAGTGAGTGGGAGTGAGGAAGTGAGTGAGAGTGAGGCAATGAGTGGGAGTGAGGCAGTGAGTGAGAGGGAGGCAGTGAGTGAGAGGGAGGCAGTGAGTGGGAGTGAGGCAGTGAGTGGGAGTGAGATTGAGTGAGTGGGAGTGAGGAAGTGAGTGGGAGTGAGAGGGAGGCAGTGAGTGGGAGTGAGGCAGTGAGTGAGAGTGAACCAGTGAGTGGGAGTGAGATTGAGTGAGTGGGAGTGAGGAAGTGAGTGGGAGTGAGGCAGTGAGTGAGTGAGGTTGTGAGTGAGAGTGGGTGTGAGTGAGAGTGAGGCAGTGAGTGGGAGTGAGGCAGTGAGTGAGGCTGTGAGTGAGAGTGAGGCAGTGAGTGGAAGTGAGGCAGTGAGAGGGAGTGAGGCAGTGAGTGAGAGTGAACCAGTGAGTGGGAGTGAGATTGAGTGAGTGGGAGTGAGGAAGTGAGTGGGAGTGAGGCAGTGAGTGAGTGAGGCTGTGAGTGAGAGTGGGTGTGAGTGAGAGTGAGGCAGTGAGTGAGAGTGAGGCAGTGAGTGCGAGAGTGGCAGTTGTCGGGAGTGAGGCAATGAGTGGGAGCGATGCAGTGAGTGAGATTGAGGCAATGACCGGGAGTGAGGCAGGGAGTGAGGGAGTGAATGAGAGTGAGGCAGTGAGTGAGAGTGAGGCACTGAGTGTGAGTGAGGCAGTGAGTGTGAGCGAGGCAGTGAGTGACAGCTAGGCAGTGAGTGGGAGTGGGAGTGAGGTAGTGAGTGGGAGTGAGTGACAGTGAGGCAGTGAGTGGGAGTGAGGCAGTGATTTAGAGTGAGGCACTGAGTGAGGCAGTGAGTGGGAGCGATGCAGTGAGTGAGAGGGAGGCAGTGAGTGAGAGTGTGGCAATGAGTGTGAGTGAGGCAGTGGGCAGGATTTTCATTGGGCCATGGAGGCGGGATTGGAGGCGTGTGGGGGGTCAAAATCCGAAATCGGGGGGCACGAACCCATCCCACACCCAGCCCGCCTCCATGCCAGTTTCAAAGGAGGCGGGTACCCGACCCGCACTGGGACCCGCCTCCACAAGGCGGGAAGGAGATTAGTGCCAATTAACTGCCTGTTAACAGCTAGTGTGAATGAGGCAGTGAGTGGGAGTGAGGCAGTGAGTGGGAGTGAGAGTGAAGCAGTGAGTGAGAGTGAGGCAGTGAGTGAGAGTGGCTGTGAGTGAGAGTGAGGCAGTGAGTGGAAGTGAGGCAGTGAGAGGGAGTGAGGCAGTGAGTGAGAGTGAACCAGTGAGTGGGAGTGAGATTGAGTGAGTGGGAGTGAGGAAGTGAGTGGGAGTGAGGCAGTGAGTGAGTGAGGCTGTGAGTGAGAGTGGGTGTGAGTGAGAGTGAGGCAGTGAGTGGGAGTGAGGCAGTGAGTGAGGCTGTGAGTGAGAGTGGGTGTGAGTGAGGCCGTGAGTCGGATTGAGGCAATGAGTGAGAGTGAGTCAGTGAGTGGGAGCGAGGCAGTGAGTGAGAGTGTGGCAGTGAGTGGGGGGGAGGGAATTAGTGGGAGTGAGGCAGTGAGTGAGAGAAAGGCAGTGAGTGGGAGTTAGGGATTGAGTGGGAATGAGGGAGTGAGTGGGAGTGAGGCAGTGAGTGAGAGTGAGTCAGTGAGTGGGAGCGAGGCAGTGAGTGGGAATGAGGGAGTTAGTGGGAGTGAGGCAGTGAGTGAGAGAGAGGCAGTGAGTGGGAGTTAGGGATTGAGTGGGAATGAGGGAGTGAGTAGGAGCGAGGCAGTGAGTAGGAGTGAGGGAATGAGTGCGAGTGAGGCAGTGAGTTGGAGTGAGACAGTGAGTGGGAGCGAGAAAATGAGTGAGAGTGAGGCTGTAAGTGGGAGTGAGGCAATGAGTGTGAGTGAGGCAGTGAGTGAGAGCAAGGCATTGAGTGGGAGTGGGAGTGAGGCAGTGAGTGGAAGTGAGGCAGTGAGTGAGAGTGAGGCAGTGAGTGAGAGTGAGGCAATGAGTGTGAGTGAGGAAGTGAGTGACAGTGAGGCAGTGAGTGGGAGTGGGAGTGAGGCAGTGAGTGGGAGTGAGGGAGTGAGTGGGAGTGAGGCAGTGAGTGGGAGTGAGGCAGTGAGTGGGAGTGAGGAAGTGAGTGACAGTGAGGCAGTGAGTGGGAGTGAGGCAATGATTTAGAGTGAGGCACTGAGGGAGGCAGTGAGAGCTAGTGAGGCAGTGAGTGGGAGCGAGGCAGTGAGTGAGAGTGAGGCACTGAGTGTGAGTGAGGCAGTGAGTGAGAGTGTGGCAGTGAGTGGGAGTGAGGCAGTGAGTGGGAGTGAGGCACTGAGTGTGAGTGAGGCAGTGAGTGAGAGTGAGGCAGTGAGTGGGAGTGAGGCAGTGAGTGGGAGTGAGAGTGAAGCAGTGAGTGAGAGTGAGGCAGTGAGTGGGAGTGAGGCATTGAGTGAGAGTGAGGCAGTGAGTGGGAGTGTGAATGAGGCAGTGAGTGGGAGTGAGGCAGTGCGCGAGGCAGTGAGTGGGAGTGAGAGTGAAGCAGTGAGTGAGAGTGAGGCAGTGAGTGGAAGTGAGGCAGTGAGTGGGAGTGAGGCAGTGAGTGGGAGTGAGGCAATGAGTGGGAGCGAAGCAGTGAGTGGGAGCAAGGCAGTGAGTGAGAATGAGGCAGCGATTGAGAGTGAGGCAGTGAGTGGGAGTGAGGCAATGAGTGAGAGTGAAGCAGTGAGTGGGAGTGGGACAATGAATGAGAGAGTGAGAGAGAGTGAGGCAGTGAGTGGGAGCGAGGTAGTGAGTGAGAGTGAGCCAACGAGTCAGAGTGAGGCAGTGAGTGGGAGTGAGGCAGTGAGTGGAAGTGAGGCAGTGAATGTGAGCGAGGCAGTGAGTGAGAGTAGGAGTGTGAGTGAGGTAGTGAGTGAGAGCGAGGCAGTGAGTGAGAGTGAGGCAGTGAGTGCGAGTGAGCATGAAGCACTGAGTGGGAGTAAGGCAGTGAGTGGGAGCGAGGCAATGAGTTGGAGTGAGAGCGAGAGTGGGAGGGAGGCAGTGATGCAGTGAGTGAGAATGAGGCAGCGAGTGAGAATGAGTGAGGCAGTGAGTGGGAGTGAGGCAGTGAATGGAAGTGAGAGTGAGAGTGGGAGCTAGGCAGTGACTGGGAGTGAGGCAGTGAGTGAGAATGAGTGGGAGTGAGGCAGTGAGTGAGAGCAAGGCAGTGAGTGAGCGTGAGGTACTGAGTGGGAGTGAGGCAATGAGTGGGAGCGAGGCAATGAGTGGAAGTGAGGCAGTGAGTGTAGGCGAGGCAGTGAGTTGGAGTGAGAGTGAGAGCGGGAGGGAGGCAGTGAGTGGGAGTGAGGCAGTGAGTGGAAGTGAGAGCGAGAGTGGGAGCTAGGCAGCGAGTCTGAGCTAGGCAGTGAGTGAGAATGAGGCAGTGAGTGAGAATGAGTGGGAGTGAGGCAGTGAGTGAGAGTGAGGCAGTGAGTGAGAATGAGTGGGAGTGAGGCAGTGAGTGAGAATGAGGCAGTGAGTGAGAATGAGTGGGAGTGAGGCAGTGAGTGAGGCAGTGAGTGAGAGTGAGGCAGTGAGTGGGAGCAAGGCAGTGAGTGGGAGTGAGGCAGTGAGTGAGACTGAGGCGGTGAGTGAGAATGAGGGAGGCAGTGAGTGGGAGTGAGGCAGTGAGTGATCGTGAGGCACTGAGTGGGAGTGAGGCAATGAGTGGGAGCGAGACAATGAGTGGAAGTGAGGCAGTGAGTGGGGACGAGGCAGTGAGTTGGAGTGAGAGTGAGAGCGGGAGGGAGGCAGTGAGTGGGAGTGGGAGTGAGAGTGAGGCAGTGAGTGGGAGTGAGGCAGAGAGTGAGAGTTAGGCAATGAGTGGAAGCGAAACAGTGTGTGGCAGTGAGGCAGTGAGTGGAAGTGAGGCATGGAGTGGGAGCGAGGCAGTGAGTGAGAGTTAGGCAATGAGTGGGAGTGAGGCAGTGAGTGGGAGTGAGGCAGAGAGAGAGATTGAGGCAATGAGTGGGAGCGAAGCAGTGAGTGGGAGCGAGGCAGTGAGTGAGAATGAGGCAGCGATTGAGAGTGAGGCAGTGAGTGGGAGTGAGGCAATGAGTGAGAGTGAAGCAGTGCGTGGGAGTGGGGCAATGAGTGAGTCAGTGAGAGAGAGTGAGGCAGTGAGTGTGAGTGAGTCAGTGAGTGAGAATGAGGCAGTGAGTGAGAGTGGGAGTCTGAGTGAAGCAGTGAGTGGGAGTGAGGCAGTGAGTGAGGCAGTGAGTGGGAGTGAGGCAGTGAGTGGGAGTGGGAGTGAGAGTGAGGCAGTGAGTGGGAGGGAGGCGGTGAGTGGGAGTGAGACAATGAGTGGGAGTGAGGCAGTGAGTGGGAGCGAGGCAGTGAGTGAGAGTGGGAATGAGAGTGAAGCAGTGAGTGAGAATGAGGCAGTGAGTGTAAGCGAGGCAGTGAGCGGGAGCGAGGCAGTGAGTGAGAGTTAGGCAATGAGTGGGAGTGAGGCAGTAAGTGGGAGTGAGGCAGAGAGTGACAGTTAGGCAATGAGTGGGAGTGAGGCAATGAGTGGGAGCGAAGCAGTGAGTGGGAGCGCGGCTGTGAGTGAGAATGAGGCAGCGGTTGAGAGTGAGGCAGTGAGTGGGAGTGAGGCAATGAGTGAGAGTGACGCAGTGACTGAGGCAGCGGGTGAGGCAGCGGGTGGAAGTGAGGCAGTGAGTGGGAGTGAGGCAGTGAGTGGGAGCGAAGCAGTGAGTGGGAGCGAGGCAGTGAGTGAGAATGAGCCAGCGATTGAGAGTGAGGCAGTGAGTGGGAGTGAGGCAATGAGTGAGAGTGAGGCAGTGAGAGAGAGAGTGAGGCAGTGAGAGAGAGTCAGGGAGTGACTGGGAGTGAGGCAGTGAGTGGGAGCAAGGCAGTGAGTGAGAGTGAGGCTGTGAGTGGGATTGAGTGAGAGTGATGCAGTGAGTGAGAGTGAAGCCGTGAGTGAGAGTGTGGCAGTGAGTGAGAGTGAGTGAGGCAGTGAATGGGAGTGAGGCAGTGCGTGGGAACAAGGCAGTGAGTGGGAGTGAGGCAGTGATTGATAGTGAGGCAATGAGTGGGAGTGAGGCAAAGAGCGGGAGTGAGGCAAAGAGCGGGAGCAAGGCAGTGAGTGGGAGTGAGGCAGTGAGTGTGAGCGAGTCAATGAGTGGAAGTGAGGCAGTGAGGGAGAGCAAATCAGTGAGTGAGAGTGAGGCAATGAGTGGGAGCAAGGCTGTGAATGGGAGTGAGGCAGTGAGTGGGAGCGAGGCAGTGAGTGGGAGCGAGGCAGTGAGTGAGAATGAGGCAGTGAGTGGGAGCGAGGCAGTGAGTGGGAGCGAGGCAGTGAGTGGGAGCGAGGCAGTGAGTGAGAGGGAGGCAATGAGTGGGAATGAGGCAATGTGTGGTACTGAGGCAGTGAGTGGGAGTGCGGCAATGAGTGAGGCAGTGAGAGAATAAGTGAGGCAGTGAGTGAGAGGGAGGCAGTGAGTGGGAGTGAGGCAATGAGCGGGAGTGTGGCAGTGAGTGACAGTGGGAGTGAGAGAGAAGCAGTGAGTGAGAATGAGGCAGTGAGTGGAAGCGAGGCAGTGAGTGGGAGCGAGGCAGTGAGTGAGAGTTAGGGAATGAGTGGGAGTGAGGCAGTTAGTGGGAGTGAGGCAGAGAGTGAGAATGAGGCAGCGATTGAGAGTGAAGCAGTGAGTGGGAGTGGGGCAATGAGTGAGAGTGAGGCAGTGAGTGAGAGTGAGAGTGAAGCAGTGAGTTGGAGTGAGGCAGTGAGTGAGAATGAGGCAGCGATTGAGAGTGAAGCAGTGAGTGGGAGTGGGGCAATGAGTGAGAGTGAGGCAGTGAGTAAGAGTGAGAGTGAAGCAGTGAGTGGGAGTGAGGCAGTGAGTGAGAGCGAGGCAGTGAGTGAGAGTGAGGCAGTGAGTGGGAGGCAGGCAGTGAGTGGTGGCGAGGCAGTGAGTGGGAGTGACAGCGAGAGCGGGAGAGAGGCAGTGAGTGAGAATGAGGCAGTGAGTGAGAATGAGTGAGGCAGTGAGTGGGAGCTAGGCAGTGAGTTGTAGTGAAGCAGTGAGTGAGAATGAAGCAGTGAGTGAGAATGAGTGGGAGTGAGGCAGTGAATGAGGCAGTGAGAGAGAGTGAGGCAGTGAGTGAGAGTGAGGCTGTGAGTGGGATTGAGTGAGAGTGAGGCAGTGAGTGGGAGTTATGCAGTGAGTGGGAGTGAGGCAGTGAGTGAGAGTGAGGCCGTGAGTGAGAGTGTGGCAGTGAGTGAGAGTGAGTGAGGCAGTGAGTGGGAGTGAGGCAGTGCGTGGGAACAAGGCAGTGAGTGGGAGTGAGGCAGTGAGTGAGCGTGACGCAGTGAGTGGGAGTGAGGCAGTGATTGATAGTGAGGCAATGAGTGGGAGTGAGGCAGTGAGCCGGAGGAAGGCAGTGAGTGAGAGAGAGGTGGTGAGTGAGAATGAGGCGGTGAGTGAGAATGAGGGAGGCATTGAGTGGGAGTGAGGCAATGAGTGAGAGTGAGGCACTGAGTGGGAGAGAGGCAATGAGTGTGAGCGAGTCAAAGAGTGGAAGTGAGGCAGTGAGGGAGAGCAAATCAGTGAGTGAGAGTGAGGCAGAGAGTGGGAGCGAGGCAGTGAGTGGGAGCGAGGCAGTGAGTGGGAGCGAGGCAGTGAGTGAGAGGGAGGCAATGAGTGGGAATGAGGCAGTGAGTGGGAGTGCGGCAATGAGTGAGGCAGTGAGAGAATAGGTGAGGCAGTGAGTGGGAGTGAGGCAGTGAGTGGGAGTGAGACAGTGAGTGAGAGGGAGGCAGTGAGTGGGAGTGAGGCAATGAGTGGGAGTGAGTGAGAGCGAGGCAGTGAGTGAGAGTGGGAGTGAGAGTGAAGCAGTGAGTGGACGTGAGGCAGTGAGTGAGAGTGAGGCAGTGAGTGGGAGTGAGGCAGTGATTGAGAGTGAGGCAGTGAGTGGGAGTGAGGCAGTGAGTGACGCAGTGAGTGAGTGCGAGGCAGTGAGTGAGAGTGATGCAGTGAGTGGGAGTGAGCACGAAGCAGTGAGTGGGAGTAAGGCAGTGAGTGGGGGCGAGGCAGTGAGTTGGAGTGAGAGCGAGAGCGGGAGTGAGCCAGTGAGGCAGTGAGTGGAAGTGAGAGCGAGAGTGGGAGCTAGGCAGCGAGTGGGAGCTAGGCAGTGAGTGGGAGTGAGGCATTGAGTGGGAGTGAGGCAGTGAATGAGAGTGAGTCAGTGAGTGGGAGCAAGGTAGTGAGTGGGAGTGAGGCAGTGAGTGGGAGTGAGGCAGTGAGTGAGAGGGAGGCAGTGAGTGGGAGTGAGGCAGTGAGTGGGAGTGAGGCAGTGAGTGGAAGTGAGGCAATGAGTGAGGCAGTGAGTGGGAGTGAGGCAGTGAGTGAGAGTGAGGCAGTGAGTGAGAGTGAGTGAGGCAGTGAGTGGGAGTGAGGCGGTGAGTGGGAGCGAGTCAGTGAGTGAACGTGACGCAGTGAGTATGAGTGAGGCAGTGAGTGGGAGTGAGGCCGTGAGTGAGAGTGCGGCAGTGAGTGAGAGTGAGTGAGGCAGTGAGTGGGAGTGAGGCAGTGAGTGGGAGCGACTCAGTGAGTGACAGTGACGCAGTGAGTATGAGTGAGGCAGTGAGTGAGAGTGAGGCACTGATTGGAAGTGAGGCAATGAGTGGAAGCGAGGCAGTGAGTGAGAGCGAGGCAGTGAGTGGGAGTGAGGCAGTGAGTGGGAGTGAGGCAGTGAGTGGGAGTGAGGCAGTGAGTGAGAGGGAGGCAGTGAGTGGGAGTGAGGCAGTGAGTGGAAGTGAGGCAATGAGTGAGGCAGTGAGTGGGAGTGAGGCAGTGAGTGAGAGTGAGGCAGCGAGTGAGAATGAGTGAGGCAGTGAGTGGAAGTGAGGCAGTGAGTGGAAGTGAGGCAGTGAGTGGGAGTGAGGCAGTGAATGGGATTGGGGCAATGAGTGAGGCAGTGAGAGAAAGGCAGAGAGTGGGAGTGAGAGTGAAGCAGTGATTGAGAGTGAGGCAGTGAGTGGGAGTAAGGCAGTGAGTGAGAACGAGGCAGTGAGTGAAGCAGTGAGTGGGAGTGAGGCTGTGAGTGAGAGCGAGGCCGTGAGTGAGAGTGAGGCAGTGTGTGGGAGTGAGAGTGAGAACGGGGGTGAGGCAGTGAGGCAATGACTAAGAATGAGGCAGTGAGTGAGAATGAGTGAGGCAGTGAGTGGGATTGAGGCAGTGAGTGGGAGCGAGGTAGTGACTGGGAGTGAGGCAGTGAGTGAGAGTGATTCAGTGAGTGGGAGAGAGGCAGTGAGTGAGAATGACTGAGGCACGGAGTGGGAGTGAGGCAGTGAGTGGGAGTGAGGCAGTGAGTGGGAGTGAGGCAGTGAGTGGGATTGAGGCGGTGAGTGGGAACGAGGTAGTGACTGTGAGTGAGGCAGTGAGTGAGAGTGATTCAGTGAGTGGGAGAGAGGCAGTGAGTGAGAATGACTGAGGCACGGAGTGGGAGTGAGGCAGTGAGTGGGAGTGAGGCTGTGAGTGAGAATGAGGCAGTGAGTGAGAATGAGTGGGAGTGAGAATGAATGAGGCAGTGAGTGGGAGCTAGGCAGTGAGTGAGAATGAGGCAGTGAGTGAGAATGAGTGGGAGTGAGGCAGTGAGTGCAAGTGAGGCAGTGAGTGGGAGTGAGGCAATGAGTGAGAGTGAGTCAGTGAGTGGGAGTGTGGCAGTGCATGGGAGTGAGGCAGTGAGTGAGAGTGAGATAGTGAGTGGGAGTGAGGCAGTGAGTGAGAATGAATGCGGCAGGGAGTGAGAGTGAGGCAGTGAGTGGGAGTGAGGCTGTGAGTGAGAGTGCGGAAGTGAGTGGGAGTGAGGCAGTGAGTGGGTACAAGGTAGAGAGTGGGAGTGAGGCAGTGAGTGGGAGCGAGTCAGTGAGTGAACATGACTCAGTGAGTAGGAGAGAGGCAGTGCGTGAGAGTGAGGCACTGAGTGGAAGTGAGGCAATGAGCGAGGCAGTGAGCGGGACTGAGGCAGAGAGTGGGTGTGAGGCAGTGTGTGGGTGAGGCAGTGAGCGAGGCAATGAGTGGGAGTGAGGCAGAGAGTGGGAGTGAGGCAGTGAGTAGGAGTAAAGCAGTGAGTGGGAGTGAGGCAGTGAGTGGGAGTGAGGCAGTGAGTTAAAATTAAACGGTGAGTGAGAATGAGGCAGTGAGTGGGAGTGAGGCAATGAGTGGGAGTGAGGCAGTTAGTGGGAGTGGGGCAATGAGTGAGGCAGTGAGTGGGAGTGAGGCAGTGAGCGAGGCAGTGAGTGGGAGTGAGGCAGTGAGTGGGAGTGAGGCAGTGAGTGAGGCAGTGAGTGAGAGGGAGGCAGTGAGTGGGAGTGAGGCAATGAGTGGGAGTGAGGCAGTGAGTGAGAGTGGGAGTGAGAGTGAAGCAGTGATTGAGAGTGAGGCACTGATTGGGAGTAAGGCAGTGAGTGATGGTGAGGCTGTGAGTGGGAGTGAGGCAATGAGTGGAAGTGAGGCAGTGAGTGAGAGTGAGGCCGTGAGTGAGAGTGAGGCAGCGATTGGGAGTGAGAGTGAGTGGGAGTGAGGCAATGAGTGGGAGTGAGGCAATGAGTGAGAGTGAGTGGGAGTGAGGCAGTGAGTGAGGCAGTGAGTGGGAGTGAGGCAGTGAGTGGGATTGAGGCAGTGAGTGGGAGTGAGGCAGTGAGTGGGAGTGAGGCAGTGAGTGAGAATGAGTGAAGCAGGGAGTGGGAGTGAGGCAGTGAGTGAGAGTGATTCAGTGAGTGGGAGTGAGGCCATGAGTGAGAATGCGGCAGTGAGTGAGAGTGAGTGAGGCAGAGTGGGAGTGAGGCAGTGAGTGGGAGTGAGGCAGTGAGTGGGAATGAGGCAATGATGGGGGTGAGGCAGTGAGTGGGAGTAAGAGTGAGGCAGTGAGTGGGAGTGAGGCAATGAGTGAGAGTGAGGCAATGAGTGGGAGTGAGGCAATGAGTGGGAGCGAGGCAGTGATTGGGAGTGAGACAGAGAGTGGGAGTGAGGCAGTGTGCGGGTGTGAGACAGTGATCGAGGCAGCGATTGAGAATAAGTGAGGCAGTGAGGCAGTGAGTGGGGCAGTGAGTGGGAGTGAGGTAGTGAGTGAGATGGAGGCAGTGAGTGGCAGTGAAGCTGTGAGTTGTAGTGAGGCTGTAATGGGAGTGAAGCAGTGAGTGAGAGTGAGGCAGTGAGTGAGAGTGAGGCAGTGAGTGGGAGTGAGGCAGTGAGTGGGAGTGAGGCAGTGAGTGGGAGTGAGGCAGTGATTGGGAGTGAGGCAGTGAGTGGGAGTGAGGCAATGAGTGGGAGTGAGGCAGTGAGTGGGAGTAAGGCAGTGAGTGGGAGTGAGGCAGTGAATGGGATCGAGGCAGTGAGTGGGAGTGAGGCAATGAGTGGGAGTGAGGCAGTGAGTGGGAGTGAGGCAGTGAGTGGGAGTGAGGCAGTGAGTGGGAGTGAGGCAGTGAGTGGGACTGAACCAGTGAGTGGGGGTGAGGCAGTGAGTGGGACTGAAGCAGTGAGTGGGGGTGAGGCAGTGAGTGGATGTGAGGCTGTGAGTGGGAGTGTGACAGTTAGTTGGAGCGAGTCACTGAGTGAGAGTATGAGTGAGTGTTTCGATCCCTGGGGTACTGGCACCAGTACTGGAATAAAAGGGAGCTGTTATGTTGGGACGGGTTTCATTTGAACCAGGCTGGGACCTGGCAAATCGAATCGAATAACTAGGGCTGTAGATAGAGCATTAAACTAAATAGGTGGGGGTGGGTGAAGGGATATGCTGAGCGGAAATTAAAAAGTCAAACAAAAATGAGAAGGCAAAAGTGCAGGATAGCGATAGGGGTAATGATAACCAGGGTGTGACAGGGACAGAACGTATACAAGTGCGCATAAGAGATTAGCGTGTAAAGTTAAGGCACATGGGATTGGGGGCAAGGTATTGACTTGGATAGAGAACTGGCTGGCGGACAGGAAGCAGAGAGTAGGAATTAATGGGTCTTTTTCCAAGTGGCAGGCAGTGACTAGTGGGGTACCATAGGGATCGGTCCTTGGACCCCAGCTATTCACAATATACATTAATGATCTAGATAAGGGAACTAGATGTAATATCTCCAAGTTTGCAGACGACACAAAGCTGGGTGGGCGTGTGTGCTGCGAGGAGGATACCGAGAAACTCCAGGATGATTTGGACAGGTTGGGTGATTGGGCAGAAGCGTGGCAGATGCAATATAACGCGGATAAATGCGAGGTTATCCACTTTGGTGTCAAAAACAGAAAGGCAGACTATTATCTGAATGGCAATAGATTGGGAGAAGGGGAAGTGCAACGAGACCTGGGTGTCCTTGTGCACCAGTCGCTGAAGGTAAGCATGCAGGTGCAGCAGGCGGTGAAGAAGGCAAATGGTATGTTGGCCTTTGTAGCGAGAGGGTTTGAGTACAGGAACAAGGATGTCCTGCTGCAGTTGTACAGGGCCTTGGTGAGACCACACCTTGAGTATTGTGTGCAGTTTTGGTCGCCTTATCTGAGGAAGGATGTTCTTGCCATGGAAGGAGTTCAGCGAAGATTCACAAGGCTGATCCCTGGGATGGCAGGAATGACTTATGAGGAGAGATTGGGTTGATTGGGCTTATACTCGCTGGAGTTTAGAAGAATGAGAGGGGATCTCATTGAAACTTATAAAATTCTGGCAGGTCTGGACAAACTAGATGCAGGTAGAATGTTCCCGATGGTCGGAGAGTCCAGAACCAGGGGTCATAGTCTAAGGATAAGGGGTAAGCCATTTAGGACAGTGATGAGGAAGAATTTCTTCACCCAGAGAGTGGTGAACCTGTGGAATTCTCTACCACAGAAGGCGGTTGAGGCCAAGTCTTTAAATATATTCAAGAAGGAGTTAGATATATTTCTTAGAGCTAAAGGTATCAAGGGATATGGGGAGAAAGCAGGTACGGGGTACTGAGTTTGGATGATCAGCCATGATCTCATCGAATGGCAGAGCAGGCTCGAGGGGCCGAATGGCCTACTCCTGCTCCTATCTTCTTTTTTACTATGTTTCTAATAAGAGTGCATCAGAAAGAGGGGTCAGAGTAGGGAAAAATGGTAAAAAGACAACATTAAAAACTATATCTGAATGCACGCAGCATTCGTAACAAGATAAATGAGTTGGCAGCACAAATAGAAATAAATGGGTATGTTCTGATAGCCATTACAGAGACGTGGTTGCAAGGTGACCAAGGCTGGGAACTGAATATTCCGGGGTATTTGCCATTTCGTAAGGATAGGCAGAAAGGAAAAGGAGGTGGTGCAGCTCTGTTAATAAGGGATGAGATCAGTGCAGTAATGAGAAATGATATGGACCTCGAAGATCAAGACGGAAAATCAGTTTGGGTGGCGATAAGAAATAATAAGGGTAAAAACTCACTGATTGGAGTGGCCTACTGGCCCCCAAACAGTAGCCATACTGTAGGACAAGGTATAAATCAAGAAATAATAGAGGCTTGTTGGAAAGGTACAGCTATAATCATGGGATATTTTAATTTTCATATTGATTGGACAAAGCAAATTGGCAAAGGTAGACTTGAGGAAGAGTTCTTAGAGTGTATACGGGATGCTTTCTTGTAACAATATGTTGTGGAACCAACCAGGGAGAAGACTATTTTAGATCTGGTAATGTGTAATGAGGCTGAATTAATTAATGATCTCGAAGTGAAGGATCCTCTTGGGAAGAGTGATCATAGCATGGTAGAATTTTAAATTCAGAGGGTGAGAAAGCTAGGTCTCAAACTAGTGTCCTGAACTTAAACAAAGGTAATTACAAAGGTATGATGGCACACTTGGTTAAAGTGGACTGGGAACATATATTACAGGGTAAGACTGTAGAAAAGTAATGACAAACATTTAAGGAGATATTTCATAACTCTCAGCAAAGATATATTCCAGTGAGAAAGAAAGACTCTAAGAGAAGGATGAATCATCCATGGCTAACTAAGGAAGTAAAGGATGGTATCAAATTGAAAACTAAAGCATACAATGTTGTGAAGAATAGTGGAAGGCCAGAGGATTGGGAAATTTTTTTAAACCAGCAAAGGACGACTAAAAAAATGATAAAAGAGAGAAGATAGCTTATGACAGTAAGCTAGCAAGAAATATAAAAACAGACAGTAAGAGCTTCTACATGGACATAAAAAGGAAGAGAGTAGCTAAAGTAAACGTTGGTCCCCTAGAGGATGAGTCTGGGGAATTAATGATGGGAAACAGGGAAATGGCGGAGACTTTGAACAAATATTTAGTATCGGCCTTCACAGTAGAAGACACTAAAAGCATCCCAATAATGGATAATCAAGGGGCTATTGGGGTGGCAGTGGGGTGGGGGCGGGAACTTAAAACAATCACTATCATTAGAGAGAAAGTACTAGGCAAACTAATGGGACTAAAGATGGACAAGTCCCCTGGACCTGATGGCCTGCATCCTTAAAAGAGGTGGCTGCAGAGATCATGGATGCATTCGTTGTAATCTACCAAAATTCTCTGGATTCTGGAGAGGTCCCAGCAGACTGAAAAAACTCAAATGTAATGCTCCTATTTAAGAAAGGAGGGAGACAGAAAGCAGGCAACTATCGACCAGTTAGCCTAACATCTGTCATTGGGAAAATGCTGGAGTCCATCATTAAGGAAGTGGAAGCAGGACATTTAAGAAAATCATAATATAGTCAAGCAGAGTCAGCATGGTTTTAAAAAAGGGAAACCATGTTTGACAAATTTGTTGGATTTTTGAGGATGTAAAGAGCAGGGTGGATAAAGGGAAATCAGTAGATGTCGTGTATTTGGATTTCTAGAAGGCATTCGATAAGGTGCCACATAAAAGGTTACTACACAAGATAAGAGCTCACGGGGTTGGGGGTAATATATTAACATAGATAGAGGATTGGCTAACTAACAGAAAACAGAGAGTCGGGATAAATGGGTCATTTTCAGGTTGGCAAACTGTAACTAGTGGGGTTCTGCAGGAATCAGTGCTGTGGCCTCAACTATTTACAATCTATATTAATGACTTGGATGAAGGGACTGAGTGTAATGTAGCCAAATTTGCTGATGATACAAAGATAGGTGGGAAAGCAAATTGTGTGGAGGACGCAAAAAATCTCCAAAGGGATATAGAAAGGCTAAGTGAGTGGGCAAACATTTGGCAGATGGAGTATAATGTGGGAAAAAGCGAGGTTGTCCACTTTGGTAGAAAAAATAAAAAAGCAAATTATTATTTAAATGGAGAGAGATTACAAAATGCTGAGGTACAGAGGGATTTGGGGGTCCTTGTACATGAATCACAAAAAGTTAGCATGCAGGTACAGCAAGTAATTAGGAAGGTAAATGGAATGTTGGCCTTTATTGCAAAAGGAATGGAATATAAATGTAGGGAAGTCCTGTTACAACTGTACAGGGCGTTGGTGAGACCACACCTGGAGTACTGCGTACAGTTTTGATCTCCTTATTTAAGGAGGGATATACTTGCATTGGAGGCAGTCCAGAGAAGGTTCACGAGGTTGATTCTGGAGATGAAGGGGCTGTCTTATGAAGAAAGGTTGAGCAGGTTGGGCCTATATTCATTGGAGTTTAGAAGAATGAGAGGGGATCTTATTGAAACATATAAGGTTCTGAAGGGGCTTGACAGGGTAGATGCAGAGAGGATGATTCCCCTTGTGGGGGACTCTAGAACTAGGGGGCATAATTTCAGGATAACGGAGCATCCATTTAAATCGAAAATGAGGAGGAATTTCTTCTCTCAGTGGGTCGTGAATCTTTGGAATTCTCTTCCCCAGAGAGCTGTGGAGGCTGGGTCATTGAATATATTTAAGGTGGAGATAGACAGATTTTTGAAAGGTAAGGGAGTCAAGGGTTATGGGGAGCGGGCAGGGAAGTGGAGTTGAGGCCAAGATCAGATCAGCCATGATCTTATCGAATGGCGGAGCAGGCTTGAGGGACCAAATGAACTACCCCTGCTCCTACGTCTTATGTTCTCATGCGCTTATGAGGCAGTGAGTGAGAGTGAATCAGTGAGTGAGAGTGCGGCAGTGAGTGAGAATGAGGCAGTGAGTGAGAGTGAGGTAGTGAGTGAGAGTGAGGCAGTGAGTGGGAGTGAGGCAGTGAGTGGGAGTGAATCAGTGAGTGAGAGTGAGGCAGTGAGTGAGAATGAGGTAGTGAGTGAGAGTCAGGCAGAGAGTGGAAGAGAGGCAGTGAGTGGGAGCGAGGCAGTGAGTGGGAGTGAGGCAGTGAGTGGGAGTGAGGCAGAGAGTGAGAGTGAGGCAGTGAGTGAGAGTGAGGCAGTGTGTGGGAGTGAGGCAGTGAGTGGGAGTGAAACTGAGTGAGAGTGAGGCAGTGAGTGAGAGTGAGGCAGTAAGTGGGAGTGAGGGAGTGAGTGGGAGCGTGGCAGTGAGTGGGAATGAGGCAGTGAGTGAGAGTGAGGGAGTGAGTCGATGTGAGGCAGTGAGTGGGAGTGAGGCAGTGAGTGGGAGTGAGGCAGTGAGTGAGAGTGAAGAAGTGAGTGGGAGTGAGGCAGGGAGTGAGACAGTGAGTGGGAGTGAGGCAGTGAGTGGGAGTGAGGCAGTGAGTGAGGCAGTGAATGGGAATGAGTGGGAATGAGGCAGTGAGTGGGAGTGAGGCAGTGAGTGAGGCAGTAAGTGGGAGTGAGTGGGAGTGAGGCAGTTAGTGGGAGTGAGGCAGTTAGTGGGAGTGAGGCAGTGAGTGGGAATGAGGCAGGGAGTGAGACAGTGAGCGGGAGCGAGGCAGTAAGTGGGAGCGAGGCAGTGAGTGGGAGCGAGGCAGTGAGTGGGAGCGAGGCAGTGAGTGAGAGTGAGGCAGTGAGTGGGACTGAGGCAGTGAGAGAGACCGAGGCAGTGACTGGGGGGCAGTGTGTGGGAGTGAGGCAGTGAGTGGGAGTGAGGCAGTGAGTGGGAGTGAGGCGCTGAGTGACAGTGAGGCAGTGAGTGAGGCAGTGAGTGGGACTGAGGCAGTGAGAGAGACCGAGGCAGTGATTGGGAGGCAGTGTGTGGGAGTGAGGCAGTGAATGGGAGTGAGGCAGTGAGTGGGAGTGAGGGAGAGAGTGAGGCAGTGAGTGGGAGCGAGGCAGTGAGTGGGAGCGAGGCAGTGAGTGAGAGTGAGGCAGTGAGTGGGAGTGAGGCGGTGAGTGGATTTGAGGAAGTGAGTTAGAAAGAGGTAGAGAGTAAGAGTGAGGCAGTGAGTGAGAGTGAGGCAGTGTGTGGGAGTGAGGCAGTGAGTGGGAGTGAAACTGAGTGAGAGTGAGGCAGTGAGTGAGAGTGAGGCAGTAAGTGGGAGTGAGGCAGTAAGGGGGAGTGAGGCAGTAAGGGGGAGTGAGGCAGTGAGTGGGAGTGAGGCAGTGAGTGGGAGTGAGGCAGTGAGTGGGAGTGAAACTGAGTGGGAGTGAGGCAGTGAGTGAGAGTGAGGCAGTAAGTTGGAGTGAGGCAGTAAGTGGGAGTGAGGCAGTAAGTGGGAGTGAGGCAGTGAGTGGGAGTGAGGCAGTGAGTGGGAGCAAGGCAGTGAGTGAGACTGAGGCAGTGAGTGGGAGCGTGGCAGTGAGTGGGAATGAGGCAGTGAGTGAGAGTGAGGGAGTGAGTCGATGTGAGGCAGTGAGTGGGAGTGAGGCAGTGAGTAGGAGTGAGGCAGTGAGTGAGAGTGAAGAAGTGAGTGGGAGTGAGGCAGGGAGTGAGACAGTGAGTGGGAGTGGGAGTGAGTGGCAGTGAGTGGGAGTGAGGCAGTGAGTGGGGCAGTGAATGGGAATGAGTGGGAATGAGGCAGTGAGTGGGAGTGAGGCAGTGAGTGAGGCAGTAAGTGGGAGTGAGGCAATGAGTGGGAGTGAGGCAGTGAGTGAGAGTGAGGCAGTTAGTGGGAGTGAGGCAGTTAGTGGGAGTGAGGCAGTGAGTGGGAATGAGGCAGGGAGTGAGACAGTGAGTGGGAGCGAGGCAGTAAGTGGGAGCGAGGCAGTGAGTGGGAGCGAGGCAGTGAGTGGGAGCGAGGCAGTGAGTGAGAGTGAGGCAGTGAGTGAGGCAGTGAGTGGGACTGAGGCAGTGAGAGAGACCGAGGCAGTGACTGGGAGGCAGTGTGTGGGAGTGAGGCAGTGAGTGGGAGTGAGGCAGTGAGTGGGAGTGAGGCGCTGAGTGACAGTGAGGCAGTGAGTGAGGCAGTGAGTGGGACTGAGGCAGTGAGAGAGACCGAGGCAGTGATTGGGAGGCAGTGTGTGGGAGTGAGGCAGTGAATGGGAGTGAGGCAGTGAGTGGGAGTGAGGGAGAGAGTGAGGCAGTGAGTGGGAGCGAGGCAGTGAGTGGGAGCGAGGCAGTGAGTGAGCGTGAGGCAGTGAGTGGGAGTGAGGCGGTGAGTGGATTTGAGGAAGTGAGTTAGAAAGAGGTAGAGAGTGAGAGTGAGGCAGTGAGTGAGAGTGAGGCAGTGTGTGGGAGTGAGGCAGTGAGTGGGAGTGAAACTGAGTGAGAGTGAGGCAGTGAGTGAGAGTGAGGCAGTAAGTGGGAGTGAGGCAGTAAGGGGGAGTGAGGCAGTGAGTGGGAGTGAGGCAGTGAGTGGGAGTGAAACTGAGTGGGAGTGAGGCAGTGAGTGAGAGTGAGGCAGTAAGTGGGAGTGAGGCAGTAAGTGGGAGTGAGGCAGTGAGTGGGAGTGAGGCAGTAAGTGGGAGTGAGGCAGTGAGTGGGAGTGAGGCAGTGAGTGGGAGCGAGGCAGTGAGTGAGACTGAGGCAGTGAGTGGGGAGTGAGGCAGTGAGTGGGAGCGAGGCAGTGAGTGAGAGTGAGGCAGTAAGTGGGAGTGAGGCAGTGAGTGGGAGTGAGGCATTGAGTGGGAGTGAGGCAGTGAGTGAGGCAGTTAGTCGGAGTGAGGCAGTGAGTGGGAGCAGGAAAAGAATGGAAGCAAGATGGCGGCCACTCACCTCGGTTCAGAAGGATAAGGCCCGCCCACACACGCACCGATTGGTCGACTGGTCAGGTCACCGAAGCGTAGGATTGGTCAATCGTCGAGTCACTCGACACTCAACTGTAGGATGGCACGCGCCAGGAACCTGCCGTATGATTGGTCGACCTCGACGTCACACGGTCGCTAATGAGATGCTAATGAGCGGAACGCTGAAAGTTTTTTGGATACCGCGGGCGCGATTTTTGTCCGGCCGAAACGTAAATATGCCTATGACCGGTCCGGAATCGCAAGCTTTCTTTTGAGGTGACGCGCGCATCGGTACGCTCTATAACTTTCAAACGTATAGTACACGGACAGACAGACAGACATCGGGACAGACAGAAGAGCCGCTTTATTATATACTAGCTGGGGGAGCCCGGCGGTGCCGAGGCTTTCTCGAGGGCATGTTGTTGTTGGAAGAGAGAGAGGGAGCGACTGGGGGGAAGAGAGAGAGGGAAGGAGAGAGAGAGAGAGGGAATGAGAGAGCGGGAATGAGAGAGAGGGAGAGGAGAGAGAGAGAGAGGGAAGGAGAGAGAGAGAGAGGGAAGGAGAGAGAGAGAGGGGGAAGAAGAGAGAGAGAGAGAGGGGGAAGGAGAGAGAGAGAGATGGAAGGAAAGAGAGAGAGATGGAAGGAGAGAGAGAGAGGGAAGGAGAGAGAGGGAAGGAGAAAGAGAGGGAAGGAGAGAGAGACAGAGAGAGGGAAGGAGAGAGAGATTGGGAGTGTGAGAGAGAGAGATTGGGAGTGTGAGAGAGATTGGGAGTGAGAGAGAGAGAGATTGGGAGTGAGAGAGAGAGAGATTGGGAGTGAGAGAGAGAGAGATTGGGAGTGTGAGAGAGATTGGGAGTGAGAGAGAGAGAGATTGGGAGTGAGAAGAGATTGGGAGTGTGAGAGAGAGAGAGAGATTGGGAGTGTGAGAGAGAGAGAGATTGGGAGTGTGAGAGAGAGAGAGAGATTGGGAGTGTGAGAGAGAGATTGGGAGTGTGAGAGAGAGAGAGACTGGGAGTGTGAGAGAGAGAGATTGGGAGTGTGAGAGAGAGAGAGATTGGGAGTGTGAGAGAGAGAGACTGGGAGTGTGAGAGAGAGATTGGGAGTGTGAGAGAGAGAGAGATTGGGAGTGTGAGAGAGAGAGAGATTGGGAGTGTGTGAGAGAGAGAGATTGGGAGTGTGAGAGAGAGAGAGATTGGGAGTGTGAGAGAGAGAGATTGGGAGTGTGAGAGAGAGAGATTGGGAGTGTGAGAGAGAGAGACTGGGAGTGTGAGAGAGAGATTGGGAGTGTGAGAGAGAGAGAGATTGGGAGTGAGAGAGAGAGAGATTGGGAGTGTGAGAGAGAGAGAGATTGGGAGTGTGAGAGAGAGATTGGGAGTGTGAGAGAGAGATTGGGAGTGTGAGAGAGAGAGATTGGGGTGTGAGAGAGAGAGAGAGATTGGGAGTGTGAGAGACTGGGAGAGAGAGATTGGGAGTGTGAGAGAGAGAGAGATTGGGAGTGTGTGAGAGAGAGATTGGGAGTGTGAGAGAGAGAGAGATTGGGAGTGTGTGAGAGAGAGAGATTGGGAGTGTGTGTGAGAGAGAGATTGGGAGTGTGTGAGAGAGAGAGATTGGGAGTGTGTGAGAGAGAGAGATTGGGAGTGTGAGAGAGAGAGAGATTGGGAGTGTGAGAGAGAGAGATTGGGAGTGTGTGAGAGAGAGAGATTGGGAGTGTGTGAGAGAGAGAGATTGGGAGTGTGAGAGAGAGAGATTGGGAGTGTGTGAGAGAGACTGGGAGTGTGAGAGAGATTGGGAGTGTGAGAGAGAGAGATTGGGAGTGTGAGAGAGAGAGATTGGGAGTGTGTGAGAGAGAGAGATTGGGAGTGTGAGAGAGAGAGATTGGGAGTGTGTGAGAGAGAGAGATTGGGAGTGTGTGTGAGAGAGAGATTGGGAGTGTGTGAGAGAGAGAGATTGGGAGTGTGTGAGAGAGAGAGATTGGGAGTGTGAGAGAGAGAGAGAGATTGGGAGTGAGAGAGAGAGAGATTGGGAGTGAGAGAGAGATTGGGAGTGAGAGAGAGAGAGATTGGGAGTGTGAGAGAGAGAGAGACTGGGAGTGTGAGAGAGAGATTGGGAGTGTGTGAGAGAGAGAGATTGGGAGTGTGAGAGAGAGAGACTGGGAGTGTGAGAGAGAGAGAGATTGGGAGTGTGAGAGAGAGACTGGGGGGGAGATAGAGAGAGAGAGAGAGATTGGGAGTGAGAGAGAGAGAGATTGGGAGTGTGAGAGACAGAGATTGGGAGTGTGAGAGAGAGACTGGGAGTGTGAGAGAGAGAGATTGGGAGTGTGAGAGAGAGAGGCTGGGGAGATAGAGATAGAGAGCGACTGAGGGGGAGAGAGAGAGCGACTGAGGGGTGAGAGAGAGAGAGATGTGGAGAGAGAGAGAGGGAGAGACTGGGGAGATAGAGAGAGAGACTGAGGGGGGAGAGAGAGAGAGACTGAGGGGGGAGAGACAGAGCGACTGAGGGAGAGAGGGAGACTGGGGGAGAGAGAGAGAGATGGGGGAGAGAGAGAGAGACGGGGGAGAGAGAGGAGAGAGACTTTTTCGAGGGCATGTTGTTGGAAGAGAGAGAGCGAGTGGGGGGGGGAAGAGAGAGAGAGAGAGAGCGAGTGGGGGGTGCGGTGCAGAGGCTTTTTTGAGGGCATGTTGTTGGAAGAGAGAGAGGGAGCGACTGGGGGGAGAAGAGAGAGAACGACTGGGGGGGAAGCGAGAGAACGACGGGGGGGGGAAGCGAGAGAGCGACTGGGGGGAAGAGAGAGAGCGACTGGGGGGAGAGAGAGAGCGACTGGGGGGGAAGAGAGAGAGCGACTGGGGGGGAAGAGAGAGAGCGACTGGGGGGGGAAGAGAGAGAGCGACGGGGGGGGAAGTGAGAGAGCGACGGGGGGGAAGAGAGAGAGCGACGGGGGGAAGAGAGAGAGCGACGGGGGGGAAGAGAGAGAGCGACGGGGGGGGAAGAGAGAACGCGACGGGGGGGAAGAGAGAGAGCGCGACGGGGGGGAAGAGAGAGAGCGCGACGGGGGGGAAGAGAGCGCGACGGGGGGAAGAGAGAGAGCGCGACGGGGGAAGAGAGAGAGCGCGATGGGGGGAAGAGAGAGAGCGCGACGGGGGGAAGAGAGAGAGCGCGACGGGGGGAAGAGAGAGAGCGCGACGGGGGGAAGAGAGAGAGCGCGACGGGGGGAAGAGAGAGCGCGATGGGGGGAAGAGAGAGAGCGCGACGGGGGTAAGAGAGAGAGCGCGACGGGGGAAGAGAGAGAGCGCGACGGGGGGAAGAGAGAGAGTGCGACGGGGGAAGAGAGAGAGCGCGACGGGGGGAAGAGAGAGAGCGTGACGGGTAAGAGAGAGAGCGCGACGGGGGGAAGAGAGAGCGCGACGGGGGGAAGAGAGAGCGCGCGACGGGGGGAAGAGAGAGAGCGCGACGGGGGGAAGAGAGAGAGCGCGACGGGGGGAAGAGAGAGAGCGCGACGGGGGGAAGAGAGAGAGCGCGACGGGGGGAAGAGAGAGAGCGCGACGGGGGAAGAGAGAGAGCGCGACGGGGGGGAAGAGAGAGCGTGACGGGGAAGAGAGAGCACGCGACGGGGGGGAAGAGGGAGAGCGCGACGGGGGGGAAGAGAGAGAGCGCGACGGGGGGAAGAGAGCGCGACGGGGGGAAGAGAGAGAGCGCGACGGGGGGAAGAGAGAGAGCGCGACGGGGGGAAGAGAGAAAGCGCGACGGGGGGGAAGAGAGAGTCTGACGGGGGGAAGAGAGAGCACGCGACGGGGGGGGAAGAGGGAGAGCGCGACGGGGGGGGAAGAGAGAGAGCGCGACGGGGGGGGGGGAAGAGAGAGAGCGCGACGGGGGGGGGGGGAAGGTGGCCCGATGGACCCCTGCGAAGGAAGAAGGTAAGCTCTCCCACCCCTTCACTCTTTCCCTCCCTGTCCCACCCCTTCACTCTTTCCCTCCCTCACCCTCTCTCTCCCTCCCCCGTCTCTCCCTGCTTTACTCTCCCTCCCCCTCTCCTCGCGCTCTCCCTCCCTCCCCCTCTCTCTCCCTCCCCGTCTCTCCCTGCTTTACTCACTCTCCCTCCCTCCCCCCCTCTCCCTGCCCTCCCCCCTCTCGCTCCCCTCCCCCCACCCTCCCTTGCTCCCCCACCCTCTCGCTCACCCACCCTCTCGCTCCCCCCACCCTCTCTCCCCTCCCCCACCCTCTCCCCTCCCCCCACCCTCTCGCTCCCCCACCCTCTCTCCCCTCCCCCCACCCTCTCCCCTCCCCCCACCCTCCCTCGCTCCCCCCACCCTCTCTCCCCTCCCCCCACCCTCTCTCCCCTCCCTCTCTCTCCTCCCCTCCCCCACACTCTCTCTCTCTCCTCCCCCACCCTCTCTCTCTCTCCTCCCCCACCCTCTCTCTCTCTCTCCTCCCCCACCCTCTCTCTCTCCTCCCCCACCCTCCCTCTCTCCTCCCCTCCCCCACCCTCCCTCTCTCCTCCCCTCCCCCACCCTCCCTCTCTCCTCCCCCACTCACCCTCTCTCTCTCCTCCCCCACCCTCTCTCTCCTCCCCCACCCTCTCTCTCCTCCCCCACCCTCCC